>NC_030833.1:9140000-9443462 GCF_001704415.2 Capra hircus | reverse complement strand
TTCAGTTTTGGAATGTCTCCCCCAAAAGATCTCTCCTGCCCGTTTACAGTGAATCCCCTGGAAGCCAGTAGTCTGCTGGTCTACGTTCTGTCTCTACAAATTTGCATTCACGTGCTTTCTTTTTGAAGTGATCCCTTTCCAGTATTCTGGCCTGGAGAATTCCATGGACTGTATAGTCTGTGGGGTCGCAGAGTCAGACATGACTGAGCGACTTTCAGTTCACTTGACTTCACTTTCTGGCTTTCAGCTGCAGAGTGCGTTGGGTGTTCTGTTGCCCCTCCGTCAACACTGGAGGCACTGCTAAATCCTGGCTCATGAAACCGGAAATACCAGCCTGGGATAATGTCTGAGCTCACTCTGAGAGCCAGGCTGGGGATAGTCCTACCTTACCCTAACTCCAGCTTAGCAGTTCCGAGACTCCATCGGATTACAGGGGAGGGTGTGAACTGTGGTTTCCCTTATCTTTAAATAACAACTTCCTCTGTTAGCCTGGCATGAAGATGGCGCCAGACAAACCGGACATTGATTCTGCTGGTCCCACTGCAACCAGACAAGGCAGGAGGCGGGGGGATGGGCAGCCTTCCTGTATTTAGAATGCTCCTTCTTGCCTGTCACTCCTTGTGAAATCTGGACATAGATAAAATAGGAGAAAAGACCCTCCTTGCTGGGCCACACCAAGTCCAGTCCGTAGGCTGTGATGTTCCTTTCTCCTCCATGAAGGTGGGGAATGGGAAGAGGATGGGGAAGGGTATAACTAAGCAGGGTCCAGGCTCCATTCCTGTCTTGCGTCCCAGCCCCGCTGATATCTGATTCAGCTCAGTCCCCCATCTGGGTTTCTACATACCCCACCTGAGAGGTAAACGGCCAAAAAGAGGATGTCAGAGGAAAGGAGCTGGCCATGTCTGGGAGGTATGTCCCAGCTGGCTCACCAGATGCAAGGCTCACAGAGTGCTAATCTGACCTGTGGAGACTTAGAGAAAAAGAGAGAAAGAGGAGTCACTCAAGACCATGTGGTCTAATGGCAGATCTGAGTCCCCAGGGCAATGAGAATAGGTTTTAAAAAGAGAGAGACGAATAACTCTTAAGTGCAAATGAGAAAAACAGATCATTTTCGTCCTCTAACTAAGGCACTGTGCACCCCAGCAGTGGAAACCCAGGGCTGCTGATATGACCAAAGCCCTTAAGTCAGTTCAAGGCTCTGCTTACACCAAGAGTGCCCCGTACAGATGAGCCAAGAAGGAAAAGAGCCCCGTCTTCTTCATCATTTTGAGAGGGAAACTATAGCTTCTGGTGAAGGGATTTGTCCCAGGTTCAGGTCTCAGCCCTGCCCCTCCCGTTCTGCGGATGCTTGACCTATAACGGGAAAAGGATCTGAAAAAGAGGGGATATGACAATCTATGGATGTGTAACTGATTCACTTTGCTGTGCAGCAGAGGGTAACACAACATCGTACATCAACTATACTCCAATTAAAATTTTTTTTTTTTCCTAAGTGAGACGTGGCTAAGATGCAGCAGGGAAGGAATGATGGGGAAACTGGGAATCAACTTACAAGGGAGCTCAGCCCAGTGCTCTGTGCTGACCTAGAGGGGTGGGATGATGGGGGTGGGAGAGGGGCTCAAGAGGGAGGGGATATATGTCTAAATACGGCCGATTCACGTTGCCATACAGCAGAAACTAACACTACATTATGAAGCAATTATAATCCAGTTAAAAAAATTTTTTTTTAATTTTGAGGAGGTAGCCATGGCCCCAAAAAGAGAACAAACAGCTCTCCCCACACAGAGAGAAGTTAAAAGTACGAATGATTTTGCGTTTTGGGGTCTTGACTTCCAGGAAGTCCCATTTGTGAATCTGGAAAAGAAGACAACAGGAAAGGACTCACAGAAGTTGTCTCTACTGTCAACATAGGAAACAGGGCTCTCAGCGCTGATGCGCCGGGTTCTCTGGGCGGCCCCCTACTCATTCTTCCTCAGGAGGTCCTTTGATGGAGTTTTATAGATGAAGAAGTTGGCTACTTTGGGGGAAAGTTTCAATGATTTGCCCAAGGTCACACTATTTAAAACTAGAAAAACAAAACCCCCAATCTCAGTATAATCTGAGGTTAGAGTCCCTCCAGGAAATGATGAGGTGCTGAATGGATACAAATCAGTCTGATAAAGAGATTAAATCTGAACAGGAAGCTAATGAAATTCACACAGGAAAATGGTGAGAGGCAAGGGTTTAGCAGCTCCAAAGTCACCACCCCTAAACCACAGGTCTTGCCTTAAATAAGGAATGCCACCAAGATTAGCAATAATAATTAACACCCACAGAGCATTCACGGATAGGCAACAGTCTATGAACTATACATGCCTTGAAATATTTAAATACTTTAAATATGCATATTTATTTAAAACAATATTAATGAGAGTCCTAGAAGGCATTTGCTTCCAAAACAAATCATATTAAGAGCTTTAGTAATTTGCTATGATGGGGTATGTGTGTGTGTGTGTGTGTGTGTGTGTGTGTGCTCAGTCATGTCCGACTCTTTGCAACCCCATGGACTGTAGGTCACCAGGTCCTCTGTCCATGGAATTTTCCAGGCAAGAATACTGGAGTGGGTTGCCTTTTTCTAGTCCAGAGAGATCTTCCCAACCCAGGGGTTGAACCTGCGCCTCTCACGTCTCCTGCATTGGCAGGTGGATTCTTTACCAGTGTGCCGCCTGGGAAGCATAATCTGCTATGATAGGCCAGATGATAACAGAAAGGCTGCCTTGGCACAGGGCATATCGAGGGTTGCTGAGTAGGTGTATTTCTCTGTTTACATTTTATATAGGGAAGGTCTGAACTCAGGAAATGGGCTGGGATTCCAAGTGGTTCTAGGGGCACTCAGGAAGCCCATTACCCACCAGTAAGAAAGGTCTACAATCTCTCTATGATGGTACAACTATATATAGCAGTCCCTGGTAGCTCAGACGGTAAAGAGTCTGCCTGCAGCGTGGAAGACCTGGGTTCGATCTCTGGGTGGGGAAGATCCCATGGAGAAGGAAATGGCAACCCACTCCAATATCCTTGCCTGGAGAATCCCATGGACAGAGGAGACTGGTGGGCTACAGCTCACAGGGTCGCAAAGAGTCGGACATGACTGAGCAACTTCATTTCACTGATGGAAGACCAGCTCTGCTGGCAAGTCTCAATTCTCAACCATCTTCCGTTTTTCTGGAAATTTCACCAGGTATCACCAATATCTTGCAGTGGAACTCCTGTATGTTTTATAAAATGTAGATTATAACCCCTAACTAGCTCTTCCTGCCTGAAAATGTGACAGTTCTCTATTTGGAAGTACCCCTGCTTGCTTTCCTTGGGCTTGCAAGTGTCTGTGTGAAACCCTGGCCTTTTTCCACCAATTGAGACACAGCTTAAGAGTTGTTTGTAAGGGTTTCCTCCATTTCATGAGAGGATGGTCTTTCTCTGAACTTCCCCAGAAACCCATTGCCCCACTGGGGACTTACCCAGGGAGGAAGCACGTTCTTTTGCAAAGGCTGAGCCCAATTGAGCATGCAGAAAAAGATTGTGTGAGTCACGGTGTACAAACATGAAACCATCTTATCTTAAAACCCCAGTTGGCAAAACATCGCCCAAAGATCCTAGAACTCCCATGGCGGGTAAGAGGGAGGGAGTTACAGTCTATCTCCTTTAGGATCTAACCCCAGGAAGAGTACATGTTCATGATCTTTCAGTTGTGTGTATGGAAGAGTCCTGGGAACAGACCTGAATGGCCAGGGTACAGAATCCCAAGTTGGCAAAAGGAGCTGTGCAAGGATTTGCCTCTTTTCTATTGAAAAGTCCATCGATTCTATAGGTGGGAAATTAATGGTTGATATTTTTAATAGTAGTGTTCAAAGCAAAAGCCATCCATGGAGTGTCTCCATGGCTGCTGGCTTCACCATCCACTTCTGCTTCGTCCCTCCAACCCTTGCAGTCATAGGCGAGGCTTCAGCTTCTTGTAGCCGCACCTCTGTCACCCGCTAAGGTGCCCTCATGGCAGCCTCCACCACCCCACCATCACCCCATCTCCTCAGTCAGTGGCGGAACCCTCAATAGCAGCTATGGCCACTGCTGTGACTGTGGCCACTTGAGAGGGAGCAGTCAGTGTGTCTTCTCCAGCTTCACTGTCACTGAACCCAACTGCAGGCACTGTCGGTGGGCACTCAAAGTATCAGGCATGTCCAATGTGGCGTCCAGAAGTGGACTCATCCCGGCAAGGAGGCCAACTGGCCATGCACCACGAAGGATAAAGAGGATGGAGGGGGTGCTTTGAGAACGGTGATGTCAAGAGATGGGTCGATGGCAAAGCAGATGAGTGCACTCGTGACCCTGACGGCCCCCAGGAGGCCAATTGAGCCTCAAGAGGAGGGATGAGGGGAGGAGAGGGCAGAAATGCGGCACGACGCGGCACGGTGGTGGGGACGTACCATTTGGTATTGGATGGCTTTCGCCTGTAATTGAGGATTTTGTATTTGCAGCTGTGTGTTTTGACTTTGCTGATGACAATAAAGACTTCAGCCTTGCCTGTGCCAGCTGCCCATTCAGTCCATGCCATGTGTCGTGAGCTGAACTGTCTTCATCCCCTAAGTCGAAGTCCTGACCCCTAGGGCCTCAGAAGGTGGCCTTATTTGGAGACAGCACCTTTATAGAGGTAATTGAGTTAAAATGAGGTCATTACAGTGGGTACTAATCCAATAGGACCAGGATCTTTTTAAAAAGGGGAAATCTGGAGGCAAACAGGCACACAAGAAGAACATAAACCAAGGGAAAAGGCAGAGACTGAGGCTGTGCTTCTACAAGGAGAGGAACAAAAAGTACAGATGAACCTACTTGTAAAGCAGAATTAGAGACAGACATAGAGAACAAACGTCTGGACACCAAGAGGGGAGAGGGAGGGTGGGATGGAGATTGGGATTGACATATACACAGCTACTTTGTATAAAGAAGGCTGAGCACCGAAGAACTGATGGTTTTGAGCTGTGGTGCTGGAGAAGACTCTTGAGAGTCCCTTGGACAGCAAGACAGCCAACCAGTCCATCCTAAAGGAAATCAGCCCTGAATATTCATTGGAAGGACTGATGCTGAAGCTGAAACTCCAATACTTTGGGCACCTGATGTGAAGAGCTGATTCATTTGAAAAGACCCTGATGCTGGGAATGATTGAAGGCAGGAGGAGAAGGGGATGACAGAGGATGAGATGGTTGTCCATGTAACCATGACCACCATATACACAACCATCATGGCTACCTAGAGTTTTGAAATTAAAGCTAATCTCATAAATTATAATAAAATTCTAATACATCGTGGAGAGACAGAGTGCCCATCCAGTCTCACATGGCCTTTTCAGGACACAGAGACAGAGATCCCAAGAACCAGCAGAGCTGAGTCCTCATCCTACAGCTTCCTTCCCTCACCAGCTGACCTCAGACATGAGAATCCATTTCTCCTTGCCTTAGTTTTCCCATCTGTAAAATGGAGAGAAGAATATCTGTCCTCCTTACTCACAGAACTCTTAAAAGAATTAAATAATGAATGTGAAACACTCAGCATGATCAGTATATACTAGGAAACATAAGGGGTTACCCAACTCTTACTTTATGTAGCAAACACCCTTTTTAGATTTATTGTCTTAGTCAACTTTGGTGCTTTCCACATCTTCTCTTGGCTTCCGGTTATTTTCCTAGACTTATTTTTAATTTTTGCTTTACTCCAGACTCATTTAGTTTTCTTCTTTTTTTTCATCTTTTCAAAATTTGTGTGCATTTTTATAACAGCCTTAGATTGTTTTTGTTTTTTTTCCTGTAAGAAGGTGACATGAACAAAAATAAATAAATAACACATTGGATTCACCCAGCTTGAGGAGTCATCTTGATGAGTAATATTATATTGGAGTATTTGGTTGGTAAAACACTTCCCTCCATTTCCTAGAGCTAGATGCCTGCTCCAGAAGGTATGTTCTCTGCCTGATGACTGTTACAGGACTTTCCTGGTGGCATACTGGATAAGAATCCTCTTGCCAATGCAGGGGACATGGGTTTGATCCCATGTCTGGGAAGATTCCACATACTACAGGACAACTAAGCCTAGCACCGCTACTACTGAGCCCATGTGCCCTAGGGCCCGTGCTCTGCAACAGGAGCATAGCCCCTGCTTGCTGCAACTGGAGAAAGCCTGCACACGGCAATGAAGACCCCGCACAACCAAAAATAAATAAGCACAATGTAAGATGAAGAAGAAGACTGGTGTATCCCAAGGCTCAGAAGAGAGAATTCATTAAGATTATGGGATAATTTGTTACTATCAGTCAATGACCTAAGCAGAGGGAAAATACCCATTAAGGAAGCAATAATTTGAACAACATCGGATGTCAGCGAGTACTTCAAAGTTCTGCAAGTACTTCGGCCCAGGGCATCACGCTAGGCAATAAAGTCGGCAATATTATAAATAGGATATAAATAATAAAGAGAGAAGTCTTGCCCTCAGAGAGTTTACAAGCTAATGGGGAAAACAAGACTAAAACACAAGCAACTACAATGTGGAATGTTTTGAGTAACGTAAGAGTGGAGAATGCAATTGAGAAGGGAGGTGAAAGTCGCCTAGCCGTGTCTGACTCTTTGCAACCCCATGGATTATACAATCCATGGAATTCTCCAGGCCAGAATACTGGAGTGGGCAGCCTTTCCCTTCTCCAGGGGATCGTCCCAACTCAGGGATCGAACCCAGGTCTCCCATACTGCAGGCAGATTCTTTACAAGGGAAGCAATTGAGAAGAGAAAACTCAAAAGAAAAAAAAAAGGAGGAGGGGTAGATGTGGGCATTGAAAGATGAGCAGATGTCAGCAGCTTCTTCTACTAGGAACTATCACTTGCTGAAGAAACAATGCCTTCATCGATATATAGGGCTCCTGGTGGTCTCTCTCTCCTGATTAGGGGCTAGAAGGTCCACCTGCATAGCCAGACATCAAGACACAATTTGTCTTTTTTTCTTCTCTCTGATTTCACCTCCCAATGGTTCCATCAAATGCCTCTAGTAATGGAATCACTCTTTCCCCACTGCAGATACACACCAAATGCCACAACAAAAAGCCTGCCAATCCAAGTCTGAAAAGAGCATCAGATTGCACTGCCCGCCCCACCACCCACCTCAGGGGAGACTTGAGAGCATATAAAGCTGAAACTCCATGTTTCCCAGGAGCTGGAAGCCTTCCCAACATGGGCCGCCCAGTCCTCCTCCTCTGGCTGCTGCTCCTCCAGACTGTTATTCTGCAAGAAGCAGGTACCAGAGCCGATGCCCCCAGGCTGTTTTGCTCCTGCCTTGTTCCAAGCTCGAAAGGGAAAGGCTGGTTATTTGCACATAGTTCACTAGCACACTGGAAGAAAGCTTAGCATTAAATCCAGACAAATAGAACTTTACTGTTCAAAGCAACCCAACCACCATTGAGTTGTTGCTGGAATAGTAACCAAATGCATAGTCATGATTGATTAAGGGAAGCTGCATCGAATCTTTTCTGTAAGATTTTTTCTTTTCCATGGACAAGGCACTGGCCAATTTTTTGTTCTTTAATTCCATGGCTCTGTGTTTAGGATTTGGGGGAGAAATAGATAATGGACAAATACTTGTCTGCAGGATAATTAAACAGGAGTTTTGAAAATGTCCTTTGGCTTCTATATTGATATTTACTGCTTTTTTGTTGTTGTTTAGTCACTACGTCGTGTCTAACCTTTTTGCAACACCACGGACGATAGCCTGCCAGGCTCCTCTGTCCATGGGATTTCCCAAGCTAGAATACTTGAGGGGGTTGCCATTTCCTTTCCCAGGATCTTCCCCACCCAGGGATTGAACCTCAGGCTCTTGCTTGGCAGACGTATTCTTTACCACTGAGCCACCAGGGAAGCCCTATTTAGCGCTAGAGGAACTGAATTATTGCCATGATTTCTTTACTGTTCCTGAATGGAGTTAAAAATGTAAAGTAAAATAATGTCTTAGCCTGAAGTATTGGACTTGGCATGAAATTATCTGGACTAGACTCATGAAGTCTTCTAATCTGAAAACCTGTACCTTTCCAAATCAATTTTTCTTTCTTAGTCTTAACCTGTATTCCACATCTAGCCCTCTTCAAGACATTTTAATTTACTTTAGAATTAAAGTAGTTTAAAATATCTATATAATTTCAGTTATTTTTATCATTATCTTGTGGTTCTGGGGAGAAATATTAAAGTCCTTTACTATTTAGCTTTCCCATTTATACTAACAAATGGAAATTTGGAAATATTCTTGACCAACTAATAGCTACAATATAATTTTTATTAACTTTAAAGAAAAACATAACACCAACCACAGAATAATATTTGATTGTAAAGTTTATACTCTTTTTTATTCTTCAAGTAATTATATAGATATGTTTATTTCAGACATTAAAACATTATTTATTAAAACATACTAGTGTGTTAAGAGATTGAATGAGTTTTTTAATCCTTTGGGGTTCTGGGCCTTATTTCTCATGTATATGTTTGAGGAGGTATGAGTTTGGGACTACAGCTTATTTAAAGCCAGAAAGGTCTGCATAATTCTGTACTCCTCGCCATCTGAACTTGAGGGAGGTTTTTCATCTCTCCATGCTGCTATTTGTTCTCCCGCAATAAGGGGATAATTCACTGTATTGTTGGGGAGATTCAACATTCATTGTATTGTTGTATTGTGGGCCTCCCTTGTGGTTCAGCTGGTAAAGAATTTGCCTGCAGTGTGGGAAACCTGGGTTGGGAAGATCCCCTGGAGAAGCGAAAGGCTACTCACTCCAGTATTCTGGCCTGGGGTGGACTCTATAGTCCATGGGGTTGCAAAGAGTCGGACATGACTAAGCTTTTTTCATTCACTCACTCACTCATTGTTGGGGAGATTTAAAGAAATAATGTTTGTAAGTTACTCGAAAGAGTGCCTCAGTTACAGAAAATGCTCATTCAAGATTAAATGTTATTATAGAGGCTTACAGCCTCTAAATTGTGCATTTTAAACTGATGAAAGATGGCTATATAAATTATGAGATTTAGATTATAACATTTTACCATGATATTTCCATTTTCCAAGAAACCAAGAATTTTCCCTTTCAGTATTTCAGTGTAGGTTTCAATTTAATCAACTGATTTAATATTTTCAATATACACAGCATGAAAGGAGTTCTTTTCTTCTAGCACATCAATACTAAGCACATCAGTACTAAGGTGCTCTGGAGATTCATGAACTAAACCGAACGTAGGTGGGAAAATGGGGCTTTCTGAAACATATTTGGAAATTTCTGAGAAAATTCAATTCTTATTTGCTACAATTGTGGTGAAGATGATGCTGAGTTTGATGGTGCTAAAAGTAACAAAGTATGGCCTTTGAGAATAGTTTCAGGCAGGACTGAAAGTGACCCCTGAACCAGTCTGGAATGAGCCTCAATGAGCTCTGCACAGGGCCTGACTTGATGTATATCGCTACTCTTAGGAAGCAGAAGTGCATATGATTTAATGTGCCTGGATTCCAATGCCTGGAGGATTTAGGATGGAGGTGAAGAGGGCGGGGGAAAAAGGAGAGACAATCCCCAGTCTGGCATAAGCAAGTTTAATAATTTCTGGGAACTGGAAAAAAAATGCCATCTTAAAACCCAGTGATTTTCTTAAGACTATACCCCAATAACTAAAAGCAGAGAATGAGTCCCTGGGAATAAAGATTAACCTCAATTCTAACCCCATCCCCCACCTCCCATCACATTGAAAAACCAAGTATCCATGAAAAAAAACAGCCAAAGGAGGGCTATTTATTACATTGAATTGGGCATTGTGATAACCTGGGCTTCCTTGGTGGCTCAGATGGTAAAGTATCTATCTGCAATGCAGGAGACCTGGGTTTGATCCCTGGGTTGGGAAGATCCCTTGGAGAAGGAAATGGCAACCCACTCCAGAATTGTTGCCTGGAAAATTCCATGGACAGAGGAGCCTGGCAGACTGCAGTCCATGTGACAACCTAGTCACAACAATATTCAGCTCTTGTCTCCTTCTGTCTTATCTTGCTGTCCTTGAAATTTGAAAACTCACCACCACATGTCAGCCTTATTTGTCACATTGAGGGTACCACATTGTCACATTTATGGAGCCATCTCTTGGCACAATTCCTGACACAATAGAGGGCTCTCCATAAATAGTCTGAACAGATGAATGAACAAACAATGAGCAGGAATGCTTGCAAATCATGTCTGTAAGCTCTACTGGTATCTGCTTACTGGATCTTCTCAAAATAAAGACAGTAAACTTACGGGGTTGTTGCCCCCATGTCGCTTCAAATCTAAGGATATTTGAGAGGCTCAGTGGATCTTACAGACACCACTTGCCAGTATCGTTTACACCAGGGCCACTTTCTCCCAGACTCTCTGGCTCCTCCTTTTTCTGTGCCCCCTCCTCCAAGCCTTTTACCTGGGCTTACCCTCTCCCCCAGGATGAGCACCTCACCCTACAGTTTATAGGGAGGTGCTCCTGAGCCTCCGGGAGCACATGGATTAGTGGTCTGATATGGTCCTACAGGCTTTGCCAGGCGCCTCGTGTGGATTGCACAAGAGACGGGCAGACAATGGGGCCAGTGAGAGCTTCTGGGAACAACCACCCAGAAACACAACTGCAGTTCAGTGCAGTCCTCCTGGATATCAGGAGAGATTCGGGGACCTGCAAGCCACTGGAGTTCGGTTGATATTAGGGTGATTCATGCAGAAAAGGTGAGGACAAAGGACAAATTGTTGACTGCCAGAGAAAGCAGGGCTATTTCTGAAAATGTGATTGTTCCCTGTGTTGACTTCACCTGATCAACACAATCCAAGTGAAATATTTTAACAAAATAATCCCTAAAAACCACCTTGCAAATAGAGTTTGGAAAGTTTTGATTCTCGGCCTGATTAAACATCAAATCCCTTAATGGCTGAGCTGCTAATCACGCCCTTCCTTTACATGCACTGTGATTTATGATCCTATCTAACGACATTCCAAGGCCACTTATCTTTCTCTGTTAGTGAAGATGTAGACTCAAATTTCCCCGATATGCTTACATAACTGCAGATGCTCAAACCTGAAAGAACAGGATTTTAGAAGAGTGAATAGAAACAAAATGTAAACAAAATTTAGTCCAGAGCAGGCTAAGATACCACATAATCCACATGTAGAACTTGGTTCCACTAGTAAGGAGTTGTGTGGTCACGTAACCTCTTACAGTCTCAACTCCCCCATTGATAAAATGAGAAGAGAGAGAGCACTCTGTTCACAGAGTTTCTGAAAAGGTTCTCTGGTGCAGCCAGTGGTTAGGATTCTAGGCTTTCACTGCGGTGGCCTGGATTCAGTTTCTGGTCCAGGAACCAAGATCTTGCAAGCTGCATGGTGCAGCCAAAGGAAAAAGGAATAAATCATGGACAGCACTCAGCCCTGCGGCCAGCTCATCGCAGATGGTGGCATGCTCCCCCACGCACTCGGAGCAAATTCCCTGAGTGGTCCTTAACTCTGCTTTCTCCCACAGCCTTTACCCAATCCTCCAGGAAGCCGTCTAGTCACTTCTTATCCTCCTACCTTGACTCCCTGTCTCACCTTAGACAGGGCCCCCACCTCCTCTGCCGTGATTCCCCAGCCACTGTGACTGGTCTCCCGGCTTCCACCCTCTTCTCCCAAGTCAGTTCCCAACACAGCAGCCAGAGCGATCCTCCGAAACTCAGGTCAGATCATGTCAATCTCCTGCTCCAAGCCCTGCAAACCTTCCTCGCCTCACTCAGGGTAAAGGTCAGAGGTCAACGGAGCCCTCGCAGGCCTGCTCCCTGGTTACCATCCCCTCCTCTCTTCATTCCTTCTCCTGCTGCTCTGTTCAGGCTCCTCAGTCCTTCCAGCCCCCTCCCCACCCCCCGCCCCGGGAACATGGTGGGCAGGCCGGGGGTGCTTTGCCCTGGACTCTCCCTCTGCCTGGCACAGTCTTCCCCACATATCAGCAAGTCTTACTTCTTACCGCCTGCAAGTTTTTCTCAAATGTTAATTTCTCCTAAGACCTACTCTGACCATCCTTTGAACATCCTAACCCTTGATTTCCACTCTTTTATTTCCTCAGCCACTTTGTAAATGCTATAATTCACTTACTCATCTCCTGTTGTGTTCATTGACTGTCCCCCTCCTCTAGAATGGAAGCCCCACAAGGGTCTTGGTCTGCATTGTTCAATGATAAATACTGCTGCTGCTGCTAAGTCGCTTCAGTCGTGTTTGACTCTTGTGCGACCCCATAGATGGTAGCCCACCAGGCTCCCCTGTCCACAGGATTCTCTCAGCAAGAATACTGGTGTGGGCTGCAATTTCCTTTTTAATTATTTGTATGATAAATACTAAAAGCCTCTAAATAGTCCTTGGCACAGAGCTGGTACGTAATGCTAACCTTGACTAAATGAATGTAGGTGTTCAATCAGTGTTAGCTGTTTTTCTCTCTTTATTTACTTATTTATTTGGTTGTGCCAGGTCTTAGTTGTGGCATAGAGAATCTTTTAAGTTGCAGCACATGGGATCTAGTTTCTCAACCCGAGATCAAACCTGGGCCCCCTGCAATGGGGGTGCAGAGTCTTAGCCATTGGGTCATCAGGGAAGTCCCTGATTTTTTTCTTTTTTGGAAGCAAAACATTGAGACATTATTGGGTAGAACATCTAATATTTTCTTTCACTCAGTCCTTATTAAAAGAGGGCTAATTGTTGTTCTCTCAAATACCTGATTGCCTCAAAATATTGAAATCATCATCAACCTCTATTTTCATTCTTTTCCAATTCCTATCTTTCATGGATAACCAAGCCACAGATTTTCATGTCTATAATTATCATGTGAGAAGTTTATATAAATACGTTTATATAAATATGAGCCATAATTGCACAGAAAAGGCCTAGGAATCAACATTTTAAGCAGTTTCTCAGGTAATTCTGATGAAGGCAGCTGGAAGATTAACCTTAAGAAACATTGTCTTACATTTTGTTTGCTCTCCTCTATATACTTGGAGCTGCCATCACACACAACCCAAGCCTTCTACGTTTCCTGGCTGGTCCACTAGCGTCATCTGCACCCTAGTTTTCTCCCTGCCTTTGTCTCTCACTCACCTCTAGCTACCCCTGCACTGGGCTATTTCTCATGTCTTTTCTCTGAGCAAGAACCCAAAGGTGCCTCCACTGACAACTTGAAAAGTCTGGACTTCTCTTCCGAGCATTCAAAATCCTAAAAAGTGAAAGCCTCTTATTTGTCCCTCCTTGTGCCCACTCTTTATCCAATACAGACACTGTTCTAGTTCATATGGTTCCCTTTTGAGTCCTACATTTAATAAAAGGCTCATACCGATTTACCCACTTTCTGTAAATTTAGCAAGCCGTTCTTCAAGGTCTGCTTGACATCCCACCCCATTAATTCATTTGTTAGTCAATTTGGGAGTGTCCAGCAGGTTCTAGGCACTGTGCAGGGAGGATGGTCCCTTCCATCCAGGCCCACCAATCTGCTGGGGGAGATAAGACACGAACACAGGTAGCCCCAAGTTAGTTGCCAGGCAATGAGTTATTGAGACACTATTATTCGCTGTTGGATCCCGAGGGCTTGGCACAGAGAAGGTACTCAGTGATGCTTGCTAAGCTTGAATGAACTAAGTGTAAGTACTTTGGGAAGTTAGGTTACCAGTTGAGGGAACTAGGAAATACTTTATAAGAGTTTCCGACTTGAGATTGGTCTTGCCCAGGATACCATGTTGATATGAGGGGGTAAAGACATTCCAGAGAATTTTGATAAGTCAGGAAAAGTCATACGGAGGTGGGCAGAAGGAGCTTCATTCTGAGGAAAGGAGAACACTGTGTCAGTAGGTGAGAAGCTGAAAAGGAAGATATGAATCTGATTATGGAGGGGTCTGAAATTGAGGCTCAGAACTTCGGGTTTTATTCAGCAGATGATGAAGATCCATAGTAAGCTGGGGGTGATGTTAAAGAGGCTTCTCAGATGAGTAAACACTTAGTATGGACTAGAGTGAGAAGAGACTGATTACGGTGGTTCACACAAATTTTTTTTTTTAAACCTAAGTGTCTAGCATGGGTTTGGATGGTAGGAATAGAAAGTCTGCTTTCTTTTCTTCTTTTATTTTTGAATGACTGTCTGTAATCCAAGTCACCTGGCTGGGCTTTACCAGCACAATCACAGGGCTTCTTTGATAAAATGAGACAATGGGTGGAGAAAGTGCTTTGGAAAGGGATAGTTTTGTGCAAACATAAGGGAAAATCATACCAGGGAAAGGGTAATTGGGAGAGAGATCTGACCTGATGGTAGGAGATGGGAGGTGTGGGAGGGAAAGAAGAGTCAAAGGAAAGAGGCGGGAGTGCTCAGGAGCATGAGAGGCTGGGAACTTAGTGGCTAAATGTCCCGATTCTGGAACTCAAATACTGGCATTGCCTCTTATTACCTGTGGGATCTGGGAACGTTATTTGACTTTTTCTTGCATCGATTTCCTAATCTGCTCAGTGGGAATAGAAACAATACAGCCGTTCTCAATAAGACATGGAAATTGCTTAGCCCCATGGCAAGCACATAGTAGGTGCTGAATAAGGGTTAGCTATTATTAACAACAACAACTTCGTTGACTTCCAGAAGTCCCTCCACCCCATGGGGAGACCTCTCTTAGGTCTTGCAGCCCAGACCACATATCTAGTCACTGGGTTACATCCTGTCTGGTCTAGAGCTCAACCTGTATAGTGAATGAATATAGACTTCTTCCAGCCCCGGGTACCAGGCTCTGCAGAAGCTTAGACTTGTCTAGTTTAAATGGACAGCTGTGAATCTCCTCAGACCTGACAGCATCACAGCCTTTGTCCTTGGGTATGTCTACAGAACACGGTTGAAAGAAAGAGGTGGCAGCTCACAGAGATGCTCATGGTGCAGACATCAATCAAAGGGACCACTTTGGAAGATATTTCTCATTTGTTTGGTCAAAGCAATGGTTAGGCCAAAGTTATTGTACTTTACCAGAAACAGTTAGGAAAAACAAGACTGCTTTCTTTTTGTAGCTACTGCTGCTGCTAAGTCGCTTCAGTCGTGTCCGACTCTGTGCAACCCCATAGATGGCAGCCCACCAGGCTCCCCTGTCCCTGGGATTCTCCAGGCAAGAATACTGGAATGGGTTGCCATTTCCTTCTCCAGTGCATGAAAGTGAAAGTGAAGTCGCTCAGTCATGTCCAACTCTTAGCGACCCCATGGACTGCAGCCTACCAGGCTCTTCCGTCCATGGGATTTTCCAGGCAAGAGTACTGGAGTAGGGTCTTTTTGTTGAGCAACAGATAAATAGCCCATCCTTTACCAAAGCTACCTTTAAAGGACAAATGCAAAATGTAAAATTAATTAAATAATATTATTTAAAAACCCAGCCAACAGAAAAATCTATGTTGAAGATGAAAATAGAAAAATTTTTTAAAAAGCAAAAAAGGGAGAAACAATTGTAAAAAGGCAAACTCAGGAGATAGTAGAAAACATCCAGTTAAAACTAAGAAGCGTGATTGAATTTACATGTAAAGTTTAATTAAAGAAAATGCCTCTAGATTACCTACAGGATAAAGACATGTAACAAAATACATTGACAAAAAGTTGGAATAGCTGATGAAAACACTAATTTGATGAAAAGTAATAGTTAACAGACCAGCTATACACTGGTAAGAAAGGTAAGAAAGTCATTTCCCAACTTGGCTGAACAACAGAATCACTGGGATTGATAAAAATTCAGATTCTCAGGCCCCACTCTGTTGAGCTTATGCGTCAGTGGGATTGGAGTGGGGCCTGGAAGCTGCTGTCTGATGCCAGACCATGATCTCTGCTGGGAGGTTATTTCTCTCTCCCTGTTCTGAACACTCGGGTTCTAACATGGCTCATGCATCTCAGTTTATTCAAAGGGGGATGGCAGAGGACCCAGAGAAAACCTGTGGAAGAGACTGTCTAAGAGAAGCTCCATGCTGGGCACACTTGCGGAGCAGAGAGACGGTGAGTCAGAGCCAGATGGTGGCCTGGGTGGACAGGAACTCGGGAGGAAAGAGCTTGGCCCTGCAGGGCAGAGGATGCAGAGAAGCCCGGAAGACCCCCTGGGGATGGGATGGGTAGTCTCCACCCTGCAGGGCAGGCTGCTCTCCCCTAGAAATAAACAAACTCCATTTTCACTTCTGTTTAACAGGCTAGGAATGCACTCAGATCTTTATCTCATTTCGTGGTTCTTACACATTAAAGACTCACTTGCTGCTGCTGCTGCTGCTGCTGCTAAGTCGCTTCAGTCGTGTACAACTCTGTGCGACCCTATAGACGGTAGCCCACCAGGCTCCCCCATCCCTGGAATTCTCTAGGCAAGAACACTGGAGGGGGTTGCCATTTCCTTCTCCAATGCATGAAAGTGAGAAGTGAAAGTGACCTCGCTCAGTCCTATCCGACTCTTAGCGACCCCATGGACTGCAGCCTACCAGGCTCCTCCGCCCATGGGATTTTCCAGGCAAGAGTACTGGAGTGGGGTGCCATTGCCTTCTCCAAAAGACTCACTTACGGGTCTCTATTTCAGGGGTTCTTACATACAGGGATATACCATAGTCGCCCCCAAGATCTTGTTGAACATGCAAAACCACAGACCCCAGTCCCAGACGTGGTGTGTGCTCCAGTGGTCCGCTTCCCCGGAGATTCGAATGACGGGGGCTGGGTGAGGACCACACTTGGAGAAGGGCAGCTCTGTGCTGCTGGGAAGTCCAACCTGCTGAGGGCCCTCAGTCAGCAGCTGGCCCTGGGAACTTTGATCAGTCTAGTTGCCTCTCTAATCATTCCTGGGTGAAAAAGGAGATAATAACAATTGCAGCTCATCAAGCGGCTATTCAGTACCTAGACCTTTATAGATACTTGGTTCATTCATTTCCTTAGAGGCAGGTACTGTTATCAGCATCCGCGTTTTGCAGACAAGGAGAGTGGGAGGTTACCTGCCCACACAGGCCACACAGGCCACACAGCTACCGAGATGAGAAGCAAACCCAAAGTCTGCTGGGCGCTCTGAGACCCCTCCCTACCTGCTCCTGGGGAGGTGGAGGTGCCAGCGAGGTGTTCCCAGCAAAGCACTTGGGAGAGGTGAAGGGAGGGAGCAAGCTGATGGGAGAGAGTCCCACACTCTCCCGAAGATGTATGGCCTGGGGCGGGGCAGGGCACAGCGCCCCAGAGGAAAGCACAGCGCATGCGTCTAGTGTGCAAGGGCTTTTTTTTTTTTTTTCTCTAGTACCTTCGGCTCCACGCTGGCGATGACTCAGTGCAAAGCATCCTAGAGTCAAGAAATATTTAAGCTAAAATAGTAAGGAGCCCTGAGCTTAGAGCTTCTGTCTTCTTCATTTCAGTTCAGTTCAGTCGCTCAGTCGTGTCCGACTCTGCGACTCCATGAATCACAGCAGGCCAGGCCTCCCTGTCCATCACCAACTCCCGGAGTTCACCTAGACTCACGTCCATCGAGTCCGTGATGCCATCCAGCCATCTCATCCTCTGTCGTCCCCTTTTCCTTCTGCCCTCAATCCCTCCCAGCATCAGAGTCTTTTCCAATGAGTCAACTCTTCGCATGAGGTGGCCAAAGTACTGGAGTTTCAGCTTTAGCATCATTCCTTCCAAAGAAATCTCAGGGCTGATCTCCTTCAGAATGGACTGGTTGGATCTCCTTGCCGTCCAAGGGACTCTCAAGAGTCTTCTCCAACACCACAGTTCAAAACCATCAATTCTTCGGTGCTTAGCCTTCTTCACTGTCCAACTCTCACATCCATACATGACCACAGGAAAAACCATAGCCTTGACTAGATGGACCTTAGTCGGCAAAGTAATGTCTCTGCTTTTGAATATGCTATCTAGGTTGGTCAATTAACTTTTCTTCCAAGGAGTAAGTGTCTTTTAATTTCATGGCTACAATCACCATCTGCAGTGATTTTGGAGCCCAAAAAAATTAAGTCTGACACTGTTTCCACTGTTTCCCCATCTATCTCCCATTAAGTGATGGGATCGGATGCCATGATCTTCGTTTTCTGAATGTTGAGCTTTAAGCCAACTTTGTCGCTCTCCTCTTTCACTTTCATCAAGAGGCTGTTTAGCTCCTCTTCACTTTCTGCCATAAGGGTGGTGTCATCTGCATATCTGAGGTTATTGATATTTCTCCTGGCAATCTTGATTCCAGCTTGTGTTTCCTCCAGTCCAGCGTTTCTCATGATGTACTCTGCATAGAAGTTAAATAAGCAGGGTGACAATATACAGCCTTGACGTACTCCTTTTCATATTTGGAACCAGTCTGTTGTTCCATGTCCAGTTCTAACTGTTGCTTCCTGGCCTGCATACAGATTTCTCAAGAGGCAGGTCAGGTGGTCTGGTATTCCCATCTCTCTCAGAATTTTCTGTCTTCTTAGATGTAGATATTCTTGCCAGTGGGGATGGGAAGATCGAACAGGAAGTGCTTTTGAAAAGAACAAAGCAAAGCCGGGTGTTCCCACGAGGCCAGCCGAGGCCAGGCGGATGACCCCAGCCATAGCTGAGGACCCTATAGCAACCTGATGGAGGACCCCCAGGAGCTATCAGGATGTGCTGCGGTTCCAGTTCAGTCCCTGTTCCCTCCTCCCTGGTAAAATGGGGACAGTAATCCGCGATCCCGGACGTCCTCAGATGTCTGCTGCAAAGGGCTTAGCACTGTGCCAGGACCCCGAATGGCACCTGATGAACAGTAGTTTCTGTCTGGTGATGACGGGGAAAGGGAGATGTTGGCTCCAGTCACCAATGCTTTGTCGGGGGCTGGGGGACTGCCTTTCTCCCAAAGACTGGCTTGCTGTGCAGCTCGTGGAAGGTTGCGCAAGGTGCTCTGGCCGCGTCGAGGTGTATTTTGAAGGCGTGTGGTGCACCGTGTGTGACGACCTGTGGGGCGAGAGTGACGCGCAGGTCGTGCGCAAGTGGTGTGCCGGCCGCTGGGCTGCAGGGCAGCCATCTCGGCCCCTGGAGGGGCCCGCTTCGGTCGGGGCGCCGGCCCCAATCTCCTGGGCCAGGGGCGGTGTTCTGGGGTGGAGTCATCTCTGGCGCAGTGCTCCCACGCCGGCTGGCTCATTCTCGACTGTGCGCATGGGGAAGACGCCGGCGTCATCTGCTCCGGTAAATGTCTCTCTTTCCCGAGAGTTGACGGTTCATTTTTTTTTTCCAGTCGCTTCCTCAGTTTCTCCTTGACTCACCTTGTCATTCAGTCGCTCAGTCGTGTCCGACTCTTAGTGACCCCATGGACTGCAGCAGGTCAGGCTCCCTTCCCTGTCTTTCACCATCTCCTAGAGTTTGCTCAAGCTCATGTTGGTTGAATTGGTGATGCCATCCAACCATCTCGTCCTCTGTCATCCCCTTCTCCTCCTGCCTTCAATCTTTCCAAGCATCAGGGTGTTTTCCAGTAAGTCAGCTCTTTGCATCAGGTGGCCAAAGTATTGGAGCTTCAGTTAGACAGTCTAACTCTAACCCCAACCTTCTTGTGTCTGTTTGAGAAGCCAACGGTAATCATTCTAGGAAAGACTACTAGGTTTGAAGTGAAAAGACTTAGTCTAGTTGCAATAATTGCAGATTCCAGTGAAAAATGATTATGTGCTTCTTTTTACAAAATTATTAAGAATTTCAAGAGCCAAGCACCCATTCACGGCTGCTTGGTGGGCGACCCAGCAGTGGACACAGTGTCTGTCTCCTGTGGAATTGACTATTCCATGACTTCCAGACTATTCCATGTGCCAGCTTCTGTCACAAAGGAGTGGGCTCACTTCTCTTGGTGATGAATGAGACCAGACCTGCCCTTCAGGAACCTTTCCTGCTGAAGGTGGCTCTGGCCTGAGAGTAGAATAAGGGGATGGAGGAGGATTCTGAGCCACTAAACCATCATTCCCAACCATCTCATCACCTCCGCCTCCCTGCCCAGGGCAAAGGAAGTTCTGGTCCCTCTAAACTCCTGGACCCCTGGCACCCACTTCATGGTCAGACCGTGCCGCACACTCCCAAGATCTTTCCTGCACAGGCAGAATGGGCTTTGGCATGTCTGGGTGCTCCAGGGGGCTTTGCCCAGTGATAGGAGTCTGCTAGTCTATTCTACGGTGTGTCCTCGAGGCCAAGCACCTAGGTTGGTGGTGGGGGGCAGTGCTGCATACAGAGAGGTGCTGACAGTAGCCCAGTTAGCAAATCATTGAAGTCGCTTACTTTGGGGGAATTGAAAACCACGTTTCAAGTAGGATTTTGAACAGTTATTCTCAACCAGGGGTGATTTTGTCCCCCAGGGGATATTTGGCAGTGTCTGGAGACATTTTTGATTGTCACAACAAGGGGGCACACTAGCATCTTGTGGGTGGGGGCCAGGGATGTTGCTCAAACATCCTGCAGTGCTCAGAACAACCCCATTCCCCGTCCAGAGAATGTTCCAGAACGAAGTGTCATTAATGCTGAAGATAAGAAACCTTGCTTTAGAACCAGGCATGTGCCATTGAATTTGTTCATTTTAATAAGGACTTATTAATTGATATTCATTGGTGGTAAATAATTAATCATTGTTTTACCAACGAAGCAGACTTATCTACAGTTCCGTCTTCAAATGTCAGCCTCAGTCCAGTTATTTTTCCAATAATTTCCTCCGATTCTCCCGCTATGGATTAAAGTTGATTAAGTTTCCTCTGTCATTTTTCTGGGGAGAGGAATAACTAATTTCTTTCCAGTATGACAGGTTGACAGACTGACTGGATCTTTATTGTAATCTTAGCCTGCCGCTTTTTCCAAGCCCAGGTGCTTTGAGTCTCTTGAACGGTTTTGCCTGAGAGCCTGCCTTAAGCGGTCAATCCCGACATGACTTGTTAACTCCTCCTCGTTTTCTAGACACCTTCTTTTCTAGATACCTTCCAGCCACTATCCCTCGCCATCCTTACCAACTCAGGTGGGCTTGTTTTATGATCTCTGTTTTACAAATAAAGAAATTGAGCTTCAGGGGCAAGGTTAAGTCAAGCTCATGTACCTCAACCAAAGTCACATGGCAAATATTCAGGCCTCTGGATTCCACATCAGATATTCAGTCCCCTACACCACATATGCCTGCATTCTGGGAAAAATTGCCCTGAGCCTAAATAGAATTGGCAAATGTGTAGCGCTGTCTTTGTTGCTCTGCTGCTAACCTCACCCTTCTCTCCTACCTCAGGTGCCCCCAGTCTCCACTCGCCCCACACCAAACGCGTACACAGTCACACGCCCTAGCCTGGCCAGCTCCCCAGCTGCCCTCATGCATTAAAACCAGAGTCTCCAGACCCACCTACCCCTGTCTTTGCAACTCACTCTACCCTCTTCCATTTCCTGAAGTGCTCTTCCCGCCGGGGATGTTGGAAGAAGGTCAGTGTATGTTAATTGGAGAAATGAGTGATTGACTGGTGGGTGGGTTGAGGGGACCAGTGTGAACGGAGTAAGCAGTTCCTGTGTTTCTCAAACAAATGCTCCCAAAAGCGTGGCCCAGAGTTGCCTGCCCAGAGGAGAGACTCTCTTTGAGATCCTAGTATCTTAAAAAGTCACCTGGAGTTTTACTTCCCAGTCATTACAAAACCACATTTATCGTGGTATGAAAATAGTGCTTTGAATATGCGACATTTGGTAAATTGGTCCCTGGGGAAGATGTACCTGTTTAGCCCGCAGGTGTCTCCAGCCCCAGTCTCAGGTTGAGAAACAGAAAAACCAATCCTAGTTGAATGTGTTGTGTTATTCCTGAGTATGAAGTTTGGGGCTTCCCTGATAGCTCAGTTGGAAAAGAGTCTGCCTGCAGTGGAGGAGACCCCAGTTCGACTCCTGGGTCGGGAAGATCTGCTGGAGAAGGGATAGGGTACCCACTCCAGTGATCTTAGGCTTCCCTTGCGACTCAGCTGGTAAAGAATCTGCCTGCAATGTGGGAGACCTGGTTTGGGAGACTCCAGTTCAATTCCTAGGTTGAGAAGGTACCCTGGAGAAGGGAAAGGCTACCCACTCCAGTATTCTGCTCTGAAGAATTCCATGGACTGTATAGTCCATGGTTCTCAAAGAGTCAGACACAGTGAGTGACTTTCACTTTCTTTTTTTCATGAAGTTTGGATTAAGATGTTTGTATTTCAGCAACTATTGAAATAGTCAGAAGGCCTTTCCTTCCAATATTCCTTTTTGGAGAAACCGTATAAAAGACTAATTCCAGGCTGAACTGCTTCCCTGGAATCTTAACAGTGGGATGATGGCTGAACCATCCAGCAAGTGCAGGACATTCCAGAATCTTAACTGTCTCTGCTAGACCCAAGTTACAATCAGCTTTCTTTTCTTTCTCACAGATGATGAATATGAAACTTCAGGAGCTTTTGGTAAGAAACATGCCTTAGTATATCTTTAACAGAGCACCCCCAAGTGCCCCATCCTCTGATGATATTTGCCAGCATAACCCACTGCAGGAGGTGGGGGAGGGGCAAAAAACAAATAGTGAATTTAACCAAAAGGACTAAGTAAGGGAAAGAAAAGATGCAGTCAATTCCTGGCCTTGAACCATGCATAAAACATTTTCTCCCCTAACTGTTTTGTTCTTGTTGCCTAGATACATTTTGGAAAATTATGGAGAGAGGCTATGGATATGATTTAATCAATTATCATCCACAGATATAATTAAACTAAAATCAGACACAAAAATCCTGACTTCAGCTGCCCCAGTAATGCCTGTGGCTTTGTGGGTGCTCATAAAATCTTATGGAAAAACCCAAACGGACTTTTTGGCCAACTCAATACTATCAGTTTCTACAAAGAACCTACCAGATATACTCCTGGAATCCCGCCTTTAGCTTAACGTCTACTCCACAGGGCTATCATCACATACTTGCAATGCTCACCAAGAAACTTGGGTGGACTGTTTAGCAATGACAGCAATGATATCTCATTTCTTCCTCTTTGCTCTTAGATGCTGAGATGCTGACACCATTTCCCAGGGGTGAGTTGAGGTTTTGTAACTCCTCATTTGATGTGGTTGGTGGGTTGTGTGCTTTTAAATGATGAGTAGGTCCCAACCTTACAAATACTACCAAACAGAATGATTTCATCTGGGGATATCCATGCATTCTCGTCACTCATAACCTCTGCCTTTTCTCAATGCACCAAGGAAGGCTCTGCCTCTACCCCTCTTTATCTACTTAACTCTGTCCTTCTCTTCCTCTAAGCCTCAGGTCCATCATCCCTTCTTAGAAAAGATATCCTGGAACTCTTACCCCTTATGCTCTCAAAAGATTGTGAACATCTCCATGTTTGCTTCTTAGCACCTTGCAGAATTGGAAGTTTAAACTTAATGTTGGATCAATGGGGCTGCCTCCTCTAATCTCCTTAAACTAGACTCTAAACTTTGGGCCGGAAAAGACCAGATCTGATATGTGAATCACAGTAGCCACAGGACTATCTGCTGGGATCCAGCATGTGTTCAATAAATCTTTGTCAAACAGCTCAACAAATGGGTTAATGCAGAAAGTGTCCCTTCTCCTAACATGCAATGTTTGTGTTTGTTTGTTTGTTTGTTTTTTCTGGATTTTTGGAAGACTGGCTGCAATTGCAGCTAGTGAATGGGTCAGGCAGATGTTCTGGAGGTGGGGAGGTTTTCTACCACGGCTAGTGGGGCAGGGTCTGTGATGACCACTGGGACATGCATGAAGCCGAGGTGGTGTGCCAGCAACTGAGCTGTGGGCCTGCCCTGGCAGCCCCAGTGAAGGCCCACTCTGGGCCAGGGGAAGGCCAGTTTCTGCTGGAGGATGTGTACTGTACAGGAAGAGAGGGTTTTCTGGGACAGTGTCCCCATGCCGACTGGTACATCCGTAACTGTGGTCCTGCAGAAGACGCCAGTGTCATCTGCTGCGGTAACAGTCACCTCTCCCTCCAAGGATGCACATCCCATCATCCAGACAGCGTCTCCACTAACCCCACCAGCAGAGCTTGCGCTTGTGTGCAGTGCTGCTGGAAGTGTGTGTGTGCACGTGTTTGGGTTTTTCATCATATATTTTTTGTTTCTTTTTTTTTCCCTCTTTGATTTGCCTTTGTTTTGTTCTATTAGTTGGGTTTTTGGTTTAGAGTGCCATGAAATCATGTGTGTAGACCATTTATGACCACTTGTAGGAGCCCAAAGTCAAGAGGAAGTTGTCAGGTGAGGCACTCAACTTGAGCACAGGAATTTTCTAGCAAATAGATGTTGAAATGGATTTTAAACAGAGAAATACAATGGAAGGTACTGGGGTTTCCATTACAAGGACTGGATTCCAAAGTGACTGTGAAAAAACACCGGAAGTCAGCAGTGACATTAATCATTCACTGAGTGCATTCTATTTCCACAGGGCACTGTGGGGAACTAAAAGATAAAGCTTTTCCCACTAGAAAGTATGCAGTCAAATGAAGGTGTAAAAACCAGGAGTTTAGAAATTAGAATAGCACTGAGTTTTGTCCTATTGATTGTGGGTGCAGGCCATGTATTGCTAATCACGTCTTTGACCTGTTAGTAATTGTCTTGATTGTTTTAGCCCAGGGTTTCTCAGCCTCAGCACTATGGATGTTTGGGGCCACGTAATTCTCCATGATGGGGGCTGCCCTGCACATTGTAGGCCGTTTAACAGTATCCCTGACAACTACCCACTGAAGGACCACCCCCCAAACTATGGCAACCAAAAATGTCTTCAGACATTATCCAGTGTCTGCTGGGGTGGGGGTAGGGGAAATTGCCACTAATTGAGAACCACTGGTCCAGACAAACAAATGAATTTCCACCAAACGTGACTGATACTTAGACAACCAACCCTGAAGTCACAAAGGTGTGTGCCAGTTGGGAAACAAAGGAAAGCATCTAGTGGATCTAGAGCAAATAACTGGATTATTTGCTAAAAAACCCCAATTGTATTTAACCGGAATGACTATATCCATGACGATTAAAAAGTTTTTAAAGTCCATTCAGCTCAAATATCGGTGCAAGTGTGTATGTGCCTCTGTGTATGTATGTGTGTGTGTTTTGGCTTTTTATCATACATTTTTTGTTTCTTTCTTTTCCCTTTGATTTGCCTTTGTTTTGTTCTATTAGTTGGGTGTTTGCTTTAGAATGCCGTAAAGGCAGAAATTCTGTGGAGCCACTGTGTTCCTCCTGTTTCACGTGTGTCAGGACCTATTTGCCTCCTATTTGGAGATATTGCGGAGTCTCCAAGAGGAACTAGCACGGCCACGACTGTGTAGGATGTGTTACTAGACACACTGGCCTAGTATGTGTCCGTGTATCTGATGGTTAGTTAAAGTCACCTGAACTAAGGCAGGGAGCGTCAACATTTTTATTTCCGGGAGTCATAGTCTTTCATTTTAAAATTCACTTTGAATTGAAGCCTCTCTAGAAACAATATCCCTTTTCCTAAAAGCAATCTTTTCTTTCTCCATATATTAACACAGACTGAAAATTTAAAGCCAGCACGGGGTAAATGCATGTTTTTGTTTTATTGAGTTGACATTTTTCATTCTATGAGCCGCCCAGGAAGGTAATAGGTAGATCATAAAGGAAACGGTGGAATAAACAGTGGGATGGATCAGATTGCCATTTTTTGTTGTCATTACTTGCCATTTCCACATTCCTGGGCCATTGAGATGATCCCACCACTAAGTTTTCATGTACAAAATACGGAGTATGCTCAGCTGGTAAAGAATTTGTCTGCAGTGCGGGAGACCTGGATTCAATCCCTGGGTTGGGAAGATCCCCTGGAGAAGGGAAAGGCTACCCACTCCAGTATTCTGGCTGGAAAAGTCCATTGACTGTATAGTCCATGGGGTCGCAAAGGGTCAGACACGACTGAGCAACTTTCACTTCACTTCACTTCACCCTCCCCAGTTTGTCTCATCAGTTCCAACCAAAAAACTCTGTAACTTTTAAGTCAAAAGGAAAGTTTGCATCAAGTAAGTTGAAAGTGCTACTGGACCACTTTCTTCCCTCCATAAGAGTTAGCTCCATTTTCTTTTCAATCATAAGGATTTTAAGTTATGAACTAGTATCGATATTTTCTTTTTGCCAACGGAGTTGCTACTAAAAGCCTTATTGCTGCCACTGTATTAAGGAAAAGTCTTGGTAAATCTTTGTGTAGCTTATGCAGCTGTTCAACCTACGTTCTTTCCCACTATGTGGACTCAGAATGTAGATTTTACTTAACAGCCACTGAAGCCTTGACTCCTCTCCTTGAAAAGAGTGCTAATGAGTCACTGCCATTGCCACAGGGTAGAAAGTTTTTTCTGGAGAAGGCAATGGCACCCCACTCCAGTACTCTTGCCTGGAAAATCCCATGGACGGAGGAGCCTGGTAGGCTGCAGTCCATGGGATCACGAAGAGTCGGACACAACTAAGTGACTTCACTTTCCCTTTTCACTTTCATGCATTGGAGAAGGAAATGGCAACCCACTCCAGTGTTCTTGCCTGGAGAATCCCAGGGACGGCAGATTCTGGTGGGCTGCCATCTATGGGGTCACACAGAGTCCGACACAACTGAAGCGACTTAGCAGCAGTTGGAGCAGCAGGAAGTCTTCTCACTTTGAATTTGCAATTAGTCCTTATTTGATGCAAATTTTCCCTTTGACTTAAAACTAAAAGCTTTTCCGGTTGGAATTGATGAGCCAAACTGGGGAGGGAGAACATATACATATGTTGTACATGAATCATCCTTTTATTGACGGACTAAGAATGCTCAAACTACCGCACAATTGCACTCATCTCACACGCTAGTAAAGCAATGCTCAAAATTCTCCAAGCCAGGCTTCAGCAATACATGAACCATGAACTTCCTGATGTTCAAGCTGGTTTTAGAAAAGGCAGAGGAACCAGAGATCAAATTGCCAACATCCTCTGGATCATGGAAAAAGCAAGAGAGTTCCAGAAAAACATCTATTCCCGCTTTATTGACTATGCCAAAGCCTTTCACTGTGTGGATCACAATAAACTGTGGAAAATTCTGAAAGAGATGGGAATACCAGACCACCTGACTTGCCTCTTGAGAAATCTGTATGCAGGCCAGGAAGCAACAGTTAGAATTGGACATGGAACAACAGACTGGTTCCGAATAGGAAAAGGAGTACATCAAGGCTGTATATTGTCACCCTGCTTATTTAACTTATATTCAGAGTACATCATGAGGAACGCTGGACTGGAGGAAACACAAGCTGGAATCAAGATTGCCAGGAGAAATATCAATAACCTAAGATATGCAGATGACACCACCCTTATGGCAGAAAGTGAAGAGGAACTAAAAAGCCTCTTGATGAAAGTAAAAGAGGAGAGTGAAAAAGTTGGCTTAAAACTCAACATTCAGAAAACGAAGATCATGGCATCCGGTCCCATCACTTCATGGGAAATAGATGGGGAAACAGTGGAAACAGTGCCAGACTTTATATTTTTGGGCTCCAAAATCACTGCAGATGGTGACTGCAGCCATGAAATTAAAAGACGCTTACTCCTTGGAAGAAAAGTTATGACCAACCTAGATAGTATATTCAAAAGCAAAGACATTCAAAAGCAAAGTCCGTCTAGTCAAGGCTATGGTTTTTCCAGTAGTCATGTATGGATGTGAAAGTTGGACTGTGAAGACGGCTGAGCGCCGAAGAATTGATGCTTTTGAACTGTGGTGTTGGAGAAGACTCTTGAGAGTCCCTTGGACTGCAAGGAGATCCAACCAGTCCATTCTGAAGGAGATCAGTCCTGGGATTTCTTTGGAAGGAATGATGCTAAAGCTGAAACTCCAGTACTTTGGCCACTTCATGCGAAGGGTTGACTCATTGGAAAAGACTTTGATGCTGGGAGGGATTGGGGGCGGGAGAAGAAGGGGATGACAGAGGATGAGATGGCTGGATGGCATCACTGACTCGATGGATGCGAGTCTGAGTGAACTCCGGGAGTTGGTGATGGACAGGGAGGCCTGATGTGCTGTGATTCATGGGGTCGCAAAGAGTTGGACACGACTGAGTGACTGAACTGAACTGAGGAAACTGCTGAGTCTTGCATCATGAACCTGGTAAACTCAGTGGGAACATGTTGAAGACAGGCATGTATTACCCAGCTGAGCTCTGGGTTGAGGGAAAAGATCATGGGATTAGCAGTAGAAGCTCCATGTTTGAGTTGCACTCTGCCTTTGGGGGCTTCCCTGGTGGCTCAAATGGTAAAGAATCTTCCTGCAATGCAGGAGTCCCAGGTTCAATACCTGGGTTGGGAAGATCCCCTGGAGAAGGGAATGGCTACACATTCCAGTATTCTCGCCTGGAGAATCCCATGGACAGAAGAGCCTAGTGGGCTGCACACAGTTCATGGGGCTGCAAAAGAGTCAAACACCACTGAGCAACTAACACTTTCGCTGCCATTTATTTAGTGTAGCCTCGGGCAAGCCATTTTTTTAAGGGGATTAAAACTTCTCTCTCTTTTCTTTTTTAATAAAGAGGACTGAAACATCTGCTTCACTGTGCTCTGTTTGGGTTAAATGTGGTCATGTGCATGGAATGATAAGAGCAAACATTATTGAGTGTCAGTGACACTTGGGGCATTGTTCTGGGTCTTGGCGTGCAGTTATTATTTAATTCTCTAGTTCGTTCATGATAACTAGCCCGCTCTCAGGGGGTGAGCATTCTTTGGAGCCAATATCACAGCTTGAAGCTACTACCTTTAGAATCTCTTCAAATCAATCAAATCAGCAAATGTTTCTGAGAGTCTGTTATGTCCAGGGGGCTGTATGTCATCAGGAGTTCACTATGTTTCACATTTGGTATTTTTGACCTGTCACATCATAAATTTGTTAAAAATGATTAAGTAGGTGAAGAAGTTATTCGATTTAATTGAGTATTAAATATTTTCATTTATTTGTACCCAATAGGTGATGGAAATTCAGAAACTGTACTGTCAGGTAAGAGAACATTTTTGTGCTCTTTCCTGGGACATTTCTGATTGCTTGTCAAAATACAGGAGAAAAATAAATGAAAGAGTTGCTGTTGAGTTATTTTACTGAGTGATTCATGATATGTGCTGTGCTTAGTTGCTCAGGCATGTCCAAATCTTTGAGACCCCATGCACTGCAGCCCACCATGATCCTCTGTCCTTGGGGGTTCTCCAAGCAAGAATTCAGGAATGGGTTGCCATGCTCTCCTCCAGGGAATCTTCCCAACCCAGGGATCGAACCCAGGTCTTCCACATTTCAGGCAGATTCTTTACCGACTGAGCCACCAGGAAAGCCCAAGAATCCTGGACTGGGTGGCCTATCCCTTCTCCAGGGGATCTTCTCAACCCAGGAATCGAACCAGGGTCTCCTGCACTGCAGGTGAATTCTTTACCAGCGGAGTTACCAGGGAAGCCCAATTCATTATAACCTGCCCTTTATAATGTAGCTTGTGTGGGGTGATTTTCAGAGTGTTGCTCCAGCTGATTCTAAAAAAAAAAAAAAAAAAAGGAGATAACAACGTCATTATTTTAATAGAAACTATTTTGAACATTACAATTTTATAATTATTTTTAATCTTCATTTTGGCAGCTTCTCTGAGAGTTTTCAAAATCCCTTAATTTTCATAAATGATACATTTCAATTTTTCTTCGGAGGAAGCATCATTTGATCATATGTAATATTTGCTTATTGTATGAGTTTCTAACTGCTGCCTTAAAAGATTGCCATAAATTTAGTGGCTTAAACAACACACATTTACTATCTTACAGTTCTGAAGATCAAAAATAGGTCTTACTGAGTTAAAACCCAAGGCTACACCAGGCATTGTTCGTTCCAGAGGCTCTAGAAGTGGAGATCCATTTCCTTGTCTTTTCCAATTTCTAAAAGCCACCTGCATTCTTTGGCTCATGGCCTCCTGCCCATCTTCAAAGCCAGCAAGGGGAAGAATATTAAGACCCAAAACATATCATTCTTGTAAAAAAAAAAAAAATACTGAGCACCTGAGCTTGGATATCAAGCGTGAGACAGAGAGAGAAAGGGGCTGGTTAAGTCTTACAGGACTGAGGACCGGTGGCTGAGAGGTGGTCTAGCATCTCCGTCACTCGCACTCCCACCCTGTAGAGTGACAGGAAAAGGGACGTGTTATGTGGGGACATGAGGGTGGGTCTGTGCGTCAATGAATGAGAAAGGGGGGTTCCTAAAGAGTCACCTCATATGTTAAAAATTTAAGAAATAAATCAGAACATCTGGCCTGATGTCTGGGAAGTGGTCAGCCTGGAAAGGTTTCACTGTTTCCCTGAGTCGCTTGAAGAGGGTCACCACGCAGGTCACTCTCTCTTCGTGTCGTGCGAGTCCATCATCTGTGAGGCTGCCATGCCAGTTACACCATCAGATGATTCGCCTCCTGAGGATGCTGATGGGATCTTCAATGAGCCCTCGGACCTGCGTTCCATGTGGCTCCGTGGGGCTGAAACCTGCTGTGCATATCAGATACACCCTGGATCTTTGGTACCCGAGGAAGAATGTAATATTGCTTCATCAGCATTCTTATATGGACGGCATGTTGAAATGATCATAATTTGGATTAAATAAGGTACATTACTGAAATTAATTTCACCTCTTCCTCTTTACTTTTTAAAATGTGGCTGCCAGAACATTTTAAATTGCCCAGGTGACTCATGCTCTGCGCCTGGTGGACAGCACTTCCTTCCTCCACCTGAGTCCCTGTGTTGCCTGCCTCACGTGGATTTTCTTATCTGATCCTCCTGACAGTCAAATAAGAAAAATTCTATAATCTCCCTTCTCTCAACAGGGAAACTCATACTCAAATAGGTTAAATATTATCCTCAAAGGCAGTGGAATGATAACACAGACAATCTGACTTCAGAGTTTAGAGATTAATCTCTGAACTATTTTTTCTCCCTAAACCACATTCAAATCCTATTAACTACTAAAAACACTGACTAGGCATGTGACCTATTCAGAGATTCTAAGAAGAGGAAAGAGAGGGGACCAGCATCCAATCCCATCACTTTATGGCAAATAGATTGGGGAAAAGTGGAAACAGTGGCAGATTTTACTTTCTTGGGCTCCAAAATCACTGCGGAAGGTGAATGCAACCATGAAATTAAGAGACGCTTACTTCCTGGAAGAAAAACTACGACAAACCTAGACAGCATATTAAAAAGCAGAAACATCACTTTGCTGACAAAGGTCTGTATAGTCAAAGTTATGGTTTTTCCAGTAGTCATGTATGGATGTGAGAGTTGGACCATAAGGAAGGCTGAGTGCCCAAGAACTGATGCTTTCAAACTGTGGTGCTGGAGAAGACTCTTAAGAGTCCCTTGGACAGCAAGGCAATCAAACCAGTCAATTCTAAAGGAAATCAACCCTGAATATCCACTTGCCGGACTGATGCTGAAGCTGAAGCTCCAATACTTTGGCCACCTGCTACAAAGAGCCAACTCATTGGAAAAGACCCTGATGCTGGGGAAGATTGAGGGCAGGAAGAGAAGGGGCTGGCTGAGGATGAGATGGTTGGATGGCATCATCGACACAATGGACATGAGTTTGAGCAAGCTCCAGGAGATGGTGAAGAACAGGGAAGCCTGGCGTGCTGCATTCCATGGGGTCGCAAAGATTCAGACACGACTGAGAGGCTAAGCAACAAGAGTAAAGAGACAGCTCAGCTCTGAGTCAGCCTTGCATTTATATTCTTCCTCTTGCACTTACTAGTCCTTTGCCTCCAGGGCAGCCATTAAAACACCAGCCTCAACCTCCAGAGCACTCACCCAGTCCCCCACCCCAGGCCGGCAGCTGCCATTCCTCCTCTGGACCCACAGTTCTCTGTCCTCGCTTTTAGCTCTATTCCTCTCCTGTACAGTTGTGTGTCCATTCATCTCTCCAATGACGTCATCAGCTTCCGGGAGCAGAATCTGTATCTTTCTCATCTTTGACATTGTCCCCAGATAAACACACACACACATACACATACACACACACAGGGTCTCAAGAATAGTGTCTGCTGTTGGATAGGCATTCAGTGCCCATTAAATGAATACGTAGCTAAATGCTTGAATAGCGAATACTGCTCCACCGATCCCAGTTTACAAATGTGCATTCATTTTCAAATGTTTACAAAAGAAAAGGTGGACCCAGTCAGTTCTTCCATCTCTTGTCCAAGTGGCTCAGGATTCTTCTGAAATCGGAGGGGCATGGCCCAGGCTCTTGGCAGGATGGTGCTCAGTGCCAGCTGCTGGTCTCTGGGTTTGGAGCCCCCTCTCCTGCCTCCCAGCTGTGTGACCCTCACCGAGTTTCTCTCCCTCTTGGTGCTTCAGTTTCTGTTCTGAAACGTGGGGTGATAACTGTGTGTTTCAAGGAGCGTTTGTGAGTGTTAAGTCAGTGAGTTCGTGTTAACAGCATGGTGCCCAGCCAGGCCCCGTGAGCCTGGGTTTCTGTGCCTTGAGGTGTGTCCAGTGCGATAGTGCCCCTCTAGGAGGGGGGATTCTGCCCCGTGGTACTCAGCTGGGTCAAGAGCACGCAGCAGATCTGCTCTTTGCTAATGGCCTCAGCCATTTTGTCACCACAAGTCCTCCCCCCAGCACTTGGCCGCCACCAACTTGCTTTCTGTCTCTACGGATGTCCTTCATCTGATTAGTTCCTATAAATGAAATCAGACAACATGCGCCTTTGGTGTCTAGTACAGTGTTTTCAAGGCTGATGGTTCCTTTTTAAATGCTCTGTATTGAATGAACTTGTCCACAGCTAACTGAATTCTTCTCCTGGAAATGTGAAGCAGGTGAATAAAGTCCTTCTGTGCTGTGCTTAGTCACTCAGTCATCTCTGACTCTTTGTGACCCCGAGGACTGTAGCCTTCCAGGTTCCTCTGTCCATGGGATTTCCCAGGCAAGAATACTGGAGTGGGTTGCCATGCCCTCTTCCAGGGGATTTTCCCAAGCCAGGGATCGAACCCGCTTTGCAGGCGGACTCTTCACCATCTGAACCACCAGGGAAGTCCCCTTGTCTTCCTGTTTGGTATTAAACATCAGGAGTCATTTCTCTTATACTATTGCTTTCCCAGCAGCTCTCTCAACTTCTGCCATCCCAGAAGATGTGAACCACCCTGCTGTATCCTCCGGTAGGTCAGTGAACTGTGAGTTAAAGCAATGAAGATGGGTGTGGTACATTGTTACATGCACTTCCAGCATTTTAAGACCAGAGGAAGGATGAGTTCCAGGTCAGGGCCAGGGAAAATTCACTGCCAGGGCTCTATAGGCAACATGGTGCCCAGTGTCACCTTCAGAACCAGATTTTAAGCTCCAGAGGACAAGGGTTTTATCTGCCTTTCTCATCACTGTATCTGCAGCACTTGTCACAGGGCTTGGCACATTAGAGGCACCCAGGGAAAGTTCGCTGGATCAGTAAATGAGTGTGTAAGCCCTGCATGGGTTTCCCAGGTGGCACAGTGGGAAAGATTCCACCTGCCAGTACAGGAGACACAGGAGATGCAGGTTGGATCCCTGGGCCAGGAAGATCCTCTAGAGTAGGAAGTGGCAACCCTCTCCAGTATTCTTGCCTGGAAAATTCCACAGACGGAGGAGCCTGGCAGGCTACAGTCTATAGGGTTGCAAAGAGTCAGACATGATTCCTCGACTGAGCACGTAAGTCCTGCCTGTGTGGATGGGCTGTCTGACCCTGCTGGGGTAGCTCTGCTCTTAGTTAAGAATAGTCCTGCTAGACATTGTGTAGTGGTGGCAAATCCCTCTGCTCAAGAGATCCGGGCATCACTCTGGAAAATGCTGGTAGCCCCCTGTTGGCACTCACATCCCTCTTCAGAAAGAAGTGCTAGGATTTCACACGTGAGCAAACTAATGAAGCCGAAGTCCAACAAATATTTCTCTTTTTCCATCTCAGCGGATAATGAAGAGTTACCGACTATCATACCAGGTACGGCAATGATTTCATCACTGGATCTATAGATACACAGCCTTACCGTGCAGATGGGTGGTACCTGGATGGTCATGTCATCGGATTACACAGTGTCCTCTGAGGGGTCAATGATCAAATCTGTCTGGATACTATGATTCTTAGAACTTTCGCCCGATTCTTCCATGATTGTTTTATTACTGCTGAGCATCCTTATGCAGAAAGGGGACAAGGCTTTGGGGGACAGCAGAACACATCAGGCTTTCTAACAGCAGCCTGAAGGTCACGCCAGCCTCATTAGAAACGGGTCGTTTGTTATGACACGTGGCCAGCCCAGAGGTTCTGGTAGTGCTGTGGCATAGCTGGCGGCTATTCGCCAGCTGCTGGTTGAGTCCTTTTCCGAAGTGCTCTTGTGTCTGGTCTCAGAAAGAGACGCTTCAGTCCTGATCACTGGTTCCCTGTTGTTCTAGTTCTACCCGTGGTTGACTCACCAGCAGAAAGTCGCAGAGCCATTTTTCCTTGGCCCAGCCCATCAGGTCAGAACCTTCCTGGCAGGATGTACCACTGCTCTCGTGAAACCCTAGGGGGATTATCAGAGCCCAGGAAGGACCCTGGGGAGTTGCATGCTCAGAGGCCTCAGAGGAGCTCAGGGCAAGACCGTAGTAAGACAAGAAGGGTCATGGCCTCCAGGACTGGGGTCAGTCAGCTGAACCTCCCTCATGATCCCACCACTGGATCATCCTTGCTTTCCAGAGAAACATTTTAAAGTTCAGAATATACAGAGAAACAAGAAGTCAATAACCACGTTGACGTCCCCTTTACCTGGACATGACTAATGTTTACATTTTATTATACAGATGTTCCAGTCTTATCAAAAAATAAAACATAAAAATTATAATGATAAAGATAAATTGGAGGTTCCCCAACTTCCCCAACTCCAGGCTCTGCTCTCTCCTTCCTCAGAGAAGCACTCTCCTGAATTCTGTGTTTATAGTTCATTTTTAACATTTTATGAATAGGAATCATGTCATCTCAGTGCATGTTATTTTGGGGTTTTCTTTCACACAAATTACATTAGTCCCTATATATCGGTTAGTACCTTTTATTTTTTACTCGCTGCACATTTGTGAGATTCATCCATGTTGATATACACACATATACAAAAGTATATACATCACACTGCTTTGAGCTGCTATAATATTACATTTTTTGAATAAGCCATTTATTTTCTTTTCCCCACTGATGGAGATACGTTTTCCTAATTTTTCACATCTGTCCTGCAGATGTCAAGTCCTAAAGCACCAAATCCATATTCTACCATCTAATCTGCTTTGTTGAGTAGGTAGGTGGTAAAGAGCACGCCACTGAGCAGGGTAATTATTAGGCAGTTCTTGCCTGGAATGCGCTCAGACGTGTGGAGTAATCAAAGGATTACCTTTAATTTGTAAGCCAGACAAAAAGGGTGAGTTTCATAGGTAAGTCTCATGAACTGACCTCGACGTTCTCTTCCGCAGGAGACTGGCCCACGCTGAGGCTGGTCAATGGCCCCGGAAGATGCTCTGGGCGGGTGGAGGTTTCCTACCAGGGCAGCTGGGGGTCAGTATGTGGCGAGGGCTGGGGTCTGAAGGAGGCGCACGTGGTATGCAGGCAGCTGGGGTGCGGCTGGGCAGTGTCTGCGCCTCCCGGTGCCCACTTCGGCCCAGGCTTTGGGAAGATTCTCCTGGACAACGTGCACTGCAGTGGCGAGGAGAGCCACCTGGCCCTGTGCGCCCACAACACCTGGTTCACTCGCAGCTGTGGTCACGAGGCAGACGCTGGAGCCATCTGCTCAGGTGAGGGGTCCAAATGACTCCCCGACAGAACGGATTATGACGGCAAATGAGCGGTGAGGCAGGGCCCCCCTCCCGAGAGGGCTGGTGGTCTCCTCTGCCCATTAACAGTTTTCTAAACCCAGTCCCCTCCAGGGGGATTTGGGCTATTTCTATGTCCCATTCTGTTGTTGTTCAGTTGCTAAGTCATGTCCGACTCTTTGCGATCCCATGGACTACAGCACACCAGGCTTCCCTGTCCTTCACCGTCTCCTGGAGTTTGCTCAAACTCATGTCCATTCAATCAGTGAGCCCATCCAATCATCTCATCCTCTGTCGTCCCCTTCTCCTTGTGCCTTCAATCTTTCCCAGCATCAGGGTCTTTTCCAATGAGTCAGCTCTTCACATCAGGTGGCCACAGTATTGGGAGCTTCAACATCAGTCCTTCCAATGAGTGTTCAAGGTTGATTTCCTTTAGGATTGGCTGGTTTGACTCCTAATCCTATCTGGCTAATACTTATCCTGTGAGACAGAAATGGGATGAAAATGACCGTGTTAAATCATGCTTTAAAGCAGTTAATGGAGGCTGGTTTGCTTGGTCCATATCGCTTGAAGCCTAAAAGCTTTCCCAGTGCCTAGTTCAGTGCGCCATATAGACGGAACTCACGGACGTGCAGCGCTGACCTGGCTCTCCTGTGCTCATGCTCTCCTCTAGGAAACCGCCTCATCCTGGGCTGCTCGGCCTCTCTTCTGTGCAGCTGCTAGAGGGCAGATCCCAGGCACTCTTTAGGGGTGGCTTGGTGGACAGCTCAACACTGAAATGGAATACCAGCAAAAAAGGGACTTAGAAGCTAGCCAACTACCCTGTCACCCGGTGCAGTAATCTTCCCCCATCAGAGCTAAGTTACCAGGCCATTGCAGGTGTCTGGGGCCACTGAAGGAGTATAAACTAATGGTCATTGGGACTGCCCCTGGTGGTCCAGTGGTTGAGGCTTCATCTTCCAATGCAAGGAGTGCAGAGTTGGTCCCTGGTCAATGAGCTAATATCTTACATGCCTCATAGTCTGCCCCCCGCCAAAAAAAAAATAATAAAACAGAAATAATAAAGACTTTTAAAATGGTCCACATCAAAAAAAAATCTTTTTAAAAATCTTTTTAAAAATGGTCTTTGACTTTTTTAGGCTGTAATCGTTTTCTATGACTTATGCCCACTAGTCATCACAATCACTTTTTTGAAAGAAAGTGACCATCTATTTTCTGGAGTGATTAGATCAGAAATTTATCCCCCTGGAGTCTGTAAGACCTGATCCTCCCTAATAGGCAAAGAAACTACACCAGTTAAAAATGTATATTTATGTGATTTTAGAGTACTTTGGTTACTGGGAAAAAACCATGGGGCCATTTCCATCACTCCTTTTTATCCTAAAGCAGCAGTTGTTGTTGTTGTTTTAAAATACTTTAATGTGCATCAGAACCACCCAGAGGGTTTGTTAAGACCCACACCCCTAGAGTTTCTGATTCAGGAGGGTGGGGTGTGATAATTTGCATTTCCAACACGTTCAGGATGGTTATGCTGCTGGTCTGCTGATCACGCTTTGAGAACCACTGTCTGAAAGCAAGGAATCTTTCTTATCCTAATGATTAGGAGCAGAATCATCAGCTTCATCACCCTCATTGCCATCCTCGTCACCTTGGCCGTTGTCATCACGGCCATCATCCTCACCACTGTCACCATCCGCACTGTTAGCCTCATCACCATCAGCAACGTCATCACCATCAGCACCCCCATCATTGCCATCCATATCAGCATCATCGTTACCAACACCACCATCATCACCATCACCAGCAAATACTAGTCTGTCCGGTAAGTGGAACTTTTTATTTGTGAGTCTCTTCCCTGGTTGTTTTTAGTTTATATGCTTTTATGGTTGTGTATAGTCAACATTGGGCTTCCCAGGGGGCGATAGTGGTAAAGAACCTGCCCGCCAATGCAAGAGAAAAGAGACGTGGGTTTGACCCTTGGATCGGGATGATCCTCCAGAGGAGGGCATGACAGCTCACTCCAGTATTCTTGCCTAGAGAATTGCAAAGACAGAGAAGCCTGGCAGTCCATAGGGTCACAAAGAGCTGGACATGACTGAAGTGACTTTGCACACTTATAACTAATGATTAATGACTTGTCTCTGACTAATGTGCATAGCCAACATTAAGCATCCAAACAAGAATTTTTAAGTAAATTATTAAGATATCTGCAAAATATTTGAATATCTAGTGTTATGTGGATAAGCATCCCTACGGATGATTCATTCTTCATTTATAGCTAGGAGCCTGAGGTTACATTCATAGCCTCCTCTGTTCTCATCCAGATACTCGTCACCTCTTCCTGCCTGGATGAACTCAGACTCCTCCTAACTGGCTTCCCTGCCCACAGGCTCCCAACATTCTATAGCTGGCCTGCAGTCAGAATTCAGTTCAGTTCAGTCGCTCAATCATGTCCAACTCTTTGCAACCCCATGGACTGCAGCATGCTAGGCTGCCCTGTCATCACCAACTCCCGGAGCTTGCTCAAACTCATGTCAGTGATGCCATCCAACCATTTCATCCTCTGTCGTCCCCTTCTCCTCCTGCCTTCAATCTTTCCCAGCATTGGGGTCTTTTCCAATGAGTCAGTTCTTCGCATCAGGTGACCAAAGTATTGGAGCCTCAGCTTCAGCATCAGTCCTTCCAATGAATATTCAGGACTGATTTTCTTTCAGTTAGGCTTATTAAGATACAATTTACCTACAGTAAAAACCCTTGTAGTGCAGAGAATTTTGATAAATCGTTAGAACTGCGTAACCATTACCACCATTAAGATATAAAACATTCCATTACTTTAAAGGGTTCTCTTATGCCCCTTGTGGAGAAGGAGATGGCAGCCCACTCCAGTATTCTTGCTGGGAGTATCACAGGAATGGAGAAGCCTGGTGGGCTGCCATCTATGGGGTCGCACAGAGTCAGACACGACTGAAGTGACTTCGCAGCAGCAGCAGCATGCCCCTTGCAATCAGTCCCCTCTCCTGACCTGCAGATTCTGGTAATGACAGATACGATTTCTGTGCCCATGGGCTTGCCGTTCCCAGAATATTATGTATTGAATTAAGACAATGTGCTGCTTTTTGTGTTGGGCTCCTTACTTAGCACGATACTTTTGAGATTCATCCATAGAGTTCCATGTATCAGATATCCATTCTCTTTTACTGCTGAGTAGTATTCCACAGCATGAATACACCAAAATTTATTTCACTATTTACCACTTGATGGATACTGAATTTATGTCCAGTTTTTTACTATTATTAATCAAGCTGCGAAAGCATTCACATACAAGTTGAGCGTACCATTTGCTTTCCCACCAGCAACACTTGAGGTGACAGTTGCTCCGTGTCTTTGGGAATACTTTGGATTTTCTGGGTTTTGTTTGGTCATTATAGTCTCTACTCTAATGAGATAGTGATATCTGTTTGTGGTTTTAATTTGCCTTTCCCTATGAGAAATGATCCTAGCTTTTTCATGTGCTTATTTGCATCTCTTCTTTGGTGAAACGTCTGCTGAAACCTTTCATTCTTTTATTTTATTCTTTTTATTTTAAACTGGATTGTTTATCTTACTGTGTTCTCAGAGAGGTCATCATACATTCTGGAAACAAGTATCTTTTCAGATATGTATTTTGCAAATATTTTTTTCTCAGTCTGTGACATCTTTTCAGTTTCTTAATGGTGTTTTTTGAAGAGCTGAAAATTTAAATTGTAATGAAGTCCAGTTTATCAAAATCTTTTTCTTTCATGTTTGTGTTTCATCTAAGGAATCTTCACTTAACCAAAGGTCTCACAAATTTTCTCTTTTCTTCTAGAAGTTTCTTAGTTTTAGGTTTTTCATTTAACTCTATGATCCATTTTTGTCCATAGTTTAATATGGTTTAAATTATGGCTCAAAGGATTTTTTTTTTCATGGAGATGTCTAATCATTTCAACTCCATTTGTTGAAAAGACTCTCCTAACTCCACTGAAGTACCTTGGCACTTTTGTCAAAAATAAAAGAGCCATTAATACATGGTCTATTTCTAAACTCTTCTACTGACTTATATGACTGTTGGTACACCTGTAACACAGTGTCTTGATTACTGTGGCTTTCGAGTAAGCTTTCTTTTTAGAGTAAGTCTTGAAATCTGGTAGTGTGAGTGCTCCAACGCTTTTCTTTTCTCTTCTCTTTCAAAATTATTTTGGCCAACCTAGGTTTTTTGCCTTTCACAAATATAGTATTTTAGAATCAACTTACCAATTTACACAAAAAATGTCTGCTGGGATTTTTAATTAGGATTGATTCTACATATAAAGCTGGAGGAAATTGGCATCTTAACTATATCAAGTCTTCTCAGCCATCTATACATTGTGTCTCTTCATTTACTTAAGTCTTTATCTCATTAGTAGTTTGCATTTTTCCATGTACAAATTTTATACGTACTTATCAGACTTATCCATAAGAATCCCTTGGTTTTGGGTGCTACTATAAAAAGCATTTAAACTTTTTTCTATTTTCATATTTATTTATGTGGCTAGTGAGCTAATTTTCCCCCAGATAACCAAGTATTTATTGAATTGGGAAAATTATGGTAAATTTTAAAAATGTATTCTCTTCTTAGTTTATAAACCTCACTTCTGTCTGTTATCAGATCTTATTTCCAGGAAACTGGTGTTCATTTGTACCTAAATGTGTGTTAAACAAGAGTTAGATCTCAGATCAGAGCAAACACGTCTCTAAGCTGAACATTCACTAAGCCCTTAGAACTGGCTTCTTCCGTTTCACAGAGATGCTGGACGTGGTGTGGGGGGTGAGCCAGCTCTGCTTTTACTCAGCTTCCGTTCTGTTTCTCTTCATGTGTCTTGTGTGTTCGTCTCTGGTTGGTGTTTTCTTTTCACTGCAGCTGCTGGCCTCACAATTGCCCCCATCACCTCTCAGGAAGAGCGAACAGCAACAGGTATACAAAATATAACTTGAGTCCACAACAAACCTTTATATTGTGTATTCTAGTTTACAAGTTACTTCACATTTCTAAAAATAAGAACAAAAATGGAAATTTAATAACAAACATCGCTAGGAGGCTCCAGCCTCTACCAGGATCTTTGAGGTAGTCAAATAAAGATGTTTCTGCGATTGTGCTCCCAGAACCACTAGTTCAACAAGATGTTAAGGTGAGCCACACACATGCGTGCACACACACACTCTGTGGTCCCATGAATTTAGGAAGCATTGCATTAACCACATTAGACAGGTTTCTTTACTACAGGATGTCTGTCCAGTCTCTCAGCCATATCCAACTCTCCTGCTTCCCCGTGGACTGCAGCCCGCCGGGCTCCTCTGTCCATGGAATTCTCCAGGCAAGCATATTGGAGTGGGTGGCCATTTCTTCCTCCAGGGGATCTTCCTGACCCAGGGCTCGAACTCAGGTCTCCTGCTTGGCAGGCAGATTCTTTACCAGTGAGCCATCAGGGAAGCCAACAGGATGTCTAGGAGCCATCCAGTATAATTAACCTTATAAAATTCCCACGAGAAGTCATGGGTTGCCATGCCTATGAAATACACTAGTCCCAAATCCCTTTGTTTTTTTGTACCATCTGTTTGGAAGTTTTCTGCCTAATACAGTAAGGAACGTGTGAAGTCCAGGTATTTGGGATTAATGCATATGCTGCCAGAATATTCTAATCAAATTAAAATAGTAGAGCACCTCATCTCCCTAAATATGTAAATTTGAAGTCACTGTCCTCTAATACCTGTGCTGCCAGAATCGAGGTTCCCCCCTTCTCCCTCTACCTGTTAAAGTCCGACTGTGGCTGGGCTGCTCCTTTTCCCCAGGTAGCCTCCGCTGGTCTCCACAAAGACACACCTCCTCTGTGCTTGTGTCTTTTCTGTTGACATTGCTCATAATCCACTTCTTATTACAGTTACTTAGACACTTATTCTAGCTCTGAGTTACAAATCTTTGAAACGCAGGCTCGCTTTCTCTCTTTGTAGCAAATATTTTAAAATAAATGTTGCCATACAGCATAATTGTAGAAGCTGCCTTCATTTCCTCTAGGTTTTCTTAAATATGATGTTCATAAACTCATCATCTGTTTTTTTAAAGATTTGTTTCTACTGAGCCAAAGATTTAAGGTTAAGTTTGCCATGAACAATATAGAAGAGATGACTGAAAAAATTAAACAATCTTGTGTGACGGTGATGGTGACTGACTTGGATGAATCAAAAGAAAAGAAAAAACTTCAGAAGGCAGACTTCCCTGGTGCTCCAGTGGTTAAGACTCTGTGCTTCCACTTCAGGGGATGTGGGGTTCAATCCCTCATTAGGGGTTCGATCCCTGATTAGGGAACTAAGATCCCACATGCTGCATGGCGTGGCCAAAAAAACAAAAAGGTTTCCTTTAAAGACCAAAAAATACTTCAGAAGGGTCTTATTGTGAGCCCTTCCAGGAATGTGTCTACTTTATTCTTTTCACTCTGCTGACAGATGGTGACCTAGCTTTGCTGTCCCTTCCAGCTGACAGCTCCTTGGAGCCTTCACACAGGCTGGACACCAAGGCCTTGACACCTGCAGGTACAAGAAGCAATTCCTGAGAAATCAAGGGCTCATGGATCGTGTGGGAGAGGCATTCCTCCAAGCTGGAGGGAAACCACAGGCACAGTTAGGGTGAAGACAGCCCACTGACAGGCTATGGGATTCAGAGCATTCTCCACCTTTCTGAGTCTGTTTCTTCATCCATAAAATGGGAACCCATCCCTTACCCTGTGGGGTTGTTGTAGGGAGTCAGAGAGAAGTGGTTAAGTTAGCAACTCTTGGAGACTCTGGCACTAAACTCCCAAACAACAGGTATTAGTTCCTGTCCTCAGCGTCCTTGACATAGTAAAGCCATTAACAAAGACCTAGGGGGCAAAGGGACCAACTAGCTCTGAGACTAGAGTAGTTCTGCACGGCCAGGAGTCTATTTAGCTGCAATCAGCCTGCAGACGGTCTTGTTTCTTGTTTCACTGCTGCTGCTGCTGCTAAGTCGCTTCAGTCGTGTCCGACTCTGTGTGACCCCATAGATGGCAAGCCCACCAGGCTCCCCCATCCCTGGGATTCTCCAGGCAAGAACACTGGAGTAGGTTGCCGTTTCCTTCTCCAACGCATCAAAGTGAAAAGTGAAAGTGAAGTCGCTCAGTCGTGTCCGACTCTGCAATCCCATGGACTACAGCCTACCAGGCTCCTCTGTCCATGGGATTTTCCAGGCAAGAGTACTGGAGGGGGTCCCATTGCCTTCTCCGTCTTGTTTCACTAGATACACTGAAATCTCTTATTTCTATTGCTGTCCATGGTAGGGGAAATAACACAGGTTCTTGTTGGGAGAATCTAGGAATTCAGGCAGTTTCTTAGAGAGAGCTTCACCTGTTGGAAAAGGGGGGATAAAGTCTTCCTGAGGGGACTTGAAATTGAAGATTATTCTGGCTCTTCTTGCTATCTGGGTGGCTGAGGACTGCGTGATCTTGCCTGGTTGTAAAATAGGGATGTGACCACCTGGAGATTAAAAAGGATAAAGGAGCCTTCCAGAGATGAGAGGGCAGACCCCAAGTGCCCCTCCTCCGTTTTCCTCCCCAGGGCCCTGGGTGGCTGTGAGGCTGGTGGGTGGTCCAGGGAGATGTTCAGGCTGCGTGGAAGTTCTGGTCGTCCAGGATGCATGGGGGACCGTGTATGACAACCTCTGGGACCTGGCCGAGGCTGCCATCGTGTGCCGCTAGCTGGAGTGTGGCCAGGCTGTGGCGGCCCCCACGGGGACTCACTTTGGGGCAGGTTCTGGGAAGGTCGCGCTGGACAACATGAAGTGTGTGGGCAGCGAGAGCCACCTGGGGGCAGTGCGTGCACGGGGGCAAGGCCGTGGGCACTGGGAGGACGCCAGTGTCATCTGCATAGGTGAGCAGCTGGCATCTCCCAGGACGTCACTGCTTTTATGCCCCTTCGGACATCTCAGCCCCTATTCACACCTGTTGTTCATAATAAGCTGTTCATAGTAAACCACACTGATGTCTTTCAACTGTCAGGTGCCGACGATCCACCAGCCCTGACTCCTGTCCCCGAGTCTGAAGATGCCTCCTCTGTGCACACACTCACAGGTAGGTCCTCTGTGCCTGCTGTATTTGCTTTCAGCTCTATTAATCTTCCAGAAGTATTGTAAAGATACTTACTATAGTAAGTACAAACAAGTCAATCCTAAAGGAAATCAACCCCAAATATTCATTGGAGGGACTGATGCTGAAGCTGAAGCTTGAATACTTTGGCCACCTGATGCAAAGAGCTGACTCACTGGAAAAGACCCTGATGCTGGGGAGGATTGAAGGCAAAAGGAGAAGAGGGCAGGCAGAGAATGAGATGGTTGGATATCACCACCAACTCAATGAACATGAGTTTGAGCAAACTACAGAAGATAGAGAAGGACAGAGGAACCTGGCGTGCTATAGCCCACGGGGTCACCAAGAGTCAGGCGTGACTTATCGACTGACAACAAAAGATGCTTAAGGGAATAGCAGTTACCCAGTTCCCATTTACTGTGCAAGGACTGCTGATAAGAACAAAAAAGGGCGGGGTATTTGGGATGCTCATCCATCACCTAAAATTCTTGAATGTTCCTTTCCTTTCCGTTATTTATGGGAAATCCATATTGTATCCCACTGATTTAGGAGCTGAATCTACTGTTAGTCGATTTGAAAATGGTCCAAAGGACTTAAAGGTATTATTAAAAGCAGATGATATTTGTACACCTGTCAGGTGGTAATAGCCGGGCGAGCTCCCTCCAATTGATGTTCACAGAGGCCACAAGAATGCAGAAGGCAGCAGAGCTCCTGGTGCTGAGACAGCCCGCGTGGGCACCTCTCCCCCCACATCTGACTTGTCTGGGTCACCATCTTCTCTGGCAGCAGCCTTCAGCACCTGCAGGTCATTACTGAAGGCTGAAGCCAACTCCGTCGGCAACCAGTTAAAATTGAAACCAGAAATCAGTTCTTTACACTGAACATTCAGTTTGTTGGGTTAATTGCCATTTGACATTTTAAACACTGATTTGGTCAGTGTTTACCTGACCCCATAATTAGATGGCAGGACTGTGAAGAAAGCTGAGTGCCAAAGAATTGATGCTTTTGAACTGTGGTGTTGGAGAAGACTCTTGAGAGTCCCTTGGACTGCAAGGAGATCCAACCAGTCCATTCAGAAGGAGATCAACCCTGGGATTTCTTTGGAAGGAATGATGCTAAAGCTGAAACTCCAGTACTTTGGCCACCTCATGCAAAGAGTTGACTCATTGGAAAAGACTCTGATGCTGGGAGGGATTGGCGGCAGGAGGAGAAGGGGACGACCAATGATGAGATGGCTGGATGGCATCAGTGACTCGATGGACGTGAGTCTGAGTGAACTCTGGGAGTTGGTGATGGACAGGGAGGCCTGGTGTGCTGCAATTCATGGGGTCGCAAAGAGTCGGACATGACTGAGTGACTGAACTGAACTGAACTGAAGAAGGTTTGCTTGGATTGATGTTTTATGAGACAAAACGAGGTACAAGAGCTGCTCAAAGATGCCACGTTTGTCTCACATTGCTTGGGTACCACGCAGTCTAGGCAGGTTTGCCAAACACCTAGGGAGAGCTGGAGAAGTCCATTCATTGATATGAATGCTGCGTCTCCATGATAGAACACAGCTGGTTATTTCCTAAAAGGGAAAAAAGAGATGGCAGCAAAGAGATCCCAAAATAAACTCATGGAGAGAGCACGGATGCGCCGACCATGAGGAATATTCTAAACCCTCATCTTAGAGACTGGATAACTGAGCTTAAAGATGGGGGAGAGGAGGTCTTCCCTGCCTAGAATTTTGTTTGTGGGGGGACCGGTGGAGGACCCAGTGCCTTGTATCTGAGTCTGACTTTTCAGAATGTTTTCATTGCAAAGATTTTCTTTCCCAACATGCGATTAGGAGGCTCCTGATCACGAGAGATGTTCCTGTTTGTACCTGTTTGCAGGTGCTGGCCTGTCAGCTACCATACCCACAATGGGCCCTCCCAGTCTTCACTCCACTCTCCCGCCAGCAGGTAATGCCTTTCTGTGACTTGGCCAGTCTTGCGCTTAGCATTTTCTGAGAAACTAGTGTATACCATGCGCAGAATTAAGTGTGTTCTTCAGTAATCATAAAGCAAGCTGCTATTCCCAGCATTTCACAAGAAAATAAACAGAGACCCAGAGAACACAGTGAACAGATGTCACTGCTAAAATAACCAGTCACACAGTCATAAGTGGCAAAGGCTGGATTCACCCAGACCTGTTAACCACAAGGATCGTGTTGGTTTCACTGTGTTTTTCATAGTGACCTGAATCAAAGCTACCTAGACAAGGAGAAGGTATGAATAAGGACTAATTGCTCATGCCAAGACTATTTGAGAAAATTATATGGAAATGTTAAGTATATTATTAAGCTGTCTACAAAGAGAATTTATTATAATAAAGGATATGATAGATACAATGTGAATTATTAATTCAGATTTTCCATTTTTCTCATCACTGTTTCATTTGGGCAAAATTTATCTCCTCAACTGGGCCTTCACATGAGCTGATAAACCCTCCATACAACCATTCTTGGCATATTTCCCCAAACATGGTCTAGTACCATCTTTTCTTGTCTGGAGAATTTCATGACAGAGAAGCCTGGTGGGCTACAGTCCATGGGGTTGCAGAGAGTTGGACACAACTGAGCAACTCACACTTCTACTGTTTTCAGTCTTTTTTATTTTTGACACATAGCTGGGAGGATGTTGTTTCCATCTTACAGTTGAATTATAAAACAAAGTGGAGTCAGGGCCAAGCTTTGGAGCAGAGAAATTATGTCATTGTTCTGGGAGCTCAGTTGTGCCCCTGCGGTGAGATCCCTAAACTACACGCATGAAACAAGCCTAGGAATCCATTTGGAAAAAAACAAGCATCCTTTTTTATAACTAGTCAGACAATTGCTCAAAAAGAAGTAGCTTTTCACTATTGATGGGAGCTGCCCCGCTGCCTCTACTTGCTGAGCTGACATTTCTACAAGTGCATCTCCTGTGTGAATAGCATCACCAGGTAATCAAGGAATGTGAGTTGCTCAGTCCTGTCTGATTCTTTGGGACCCCATGAACTATATAGCCTGCCAGGCTCCTCTGTCCATGGAATTCTCCAGGCAAGAATACTGCAGTGGGTAGCCATTCCCTTCTCCAGGGGAGCTTCCCAAGCCAGGGACTGAACCCACGTCTCCTGCATTGCAGGTGGCTTTTTAACCATCTGAGCCAGCAGGGAAGCCCAGTAATCAATGAACAAGTCCTTTAAAGGTGACCTGGGACTATGCACTCCCTGCTCTGTTGGGCTGATTCATAGAAGACAAGTCCTCCCAATGAAAGCAAATAGAAAAGCCAAATAAAGTAAAGAAAGCCGCAAAGCCTATTCTCTTACTCTTGGTGATAAGGGTTATATGACCCAGAAACACCATTTCTGAATAGTTTATTAGCTCCTACCCATGTACCTCAGTAGAGGAAACCTCCCTAACCACAGAGAGCTAGGTCCCAATGCCTCTCCTCCTTGTTCCTCCCCAGAGGCCTGGGTGGCTGTGAGGCTGGTGGGTGGTCCAGGGAGATGCTCAGGCCGCGTGGAAGTTCTGGTCCAGGACACGTGGGGCACCGTGTGTGACGACCTCTGGGACCTGGCTGAGGCTGCCGTCGTGTGCCGCCAGCTGGAGTGTGGCCAGGCTGTGGCGGCCCCCACGAGGGCCCACTTTGGGGCAGGTTCTGGGAAGATTGCGCTGGACAACATGCAATGTGTGGGCAGTGAGAGCCACCTGGGGCAGTGTGTACACGGGGGCGAGGCTGGGCACAACTGCGGGCACCTGGAGGATGCCAGCGTTGTCTGCACAGGTGAGCGGCTGCTGTCAGTCCCTGCCTGGAGGGCTGCTCCTGTGGTCTCCCTACCCACCCCTACACACACACACACACCCCAGTGGCACACACACACCCCACAGCCCAGTCTCAGAACGTCAGTGGACCAGGCAGGCAGCCTGGCTCCTTCCCAGGTTGTTCAGCCACCCAACCACCCCCCTAGCTGCAGTGATTGTTGAATATGACTTATAGGCTGGATCTCAGCTCAGAAGTGGCTGGTTAGGTTTGAAAACTCTAAGCTGAACTTCAGTTTAGTCGCTCAGTCATGTCCAACTCTTTGCGACCCCATGACCTTGAATTTAGCCAAATCAGAATGTTCGGCATAACGATCCAAATTCTTACATTTTGTGGCAAAAATAAAAGTAGAGGTGCATCAGGTTCAAAGCAGCAAACTCTCTTGTTCCATTAACTGACTGGACAGTCAGGTTTCTGGACAGGGCAGAAAGCCCTGCGCCTCTGGACACCGAACAGCTTTCCTGTGCACACAACTCCCACCACTCAAGTCCCTTGTTTATCTTACCCCTGTGGGTCCTCATTAACGTTTGTGCGTGTGACTTCAGGGTGATGGACCAAGTTGTCAGCTGGTAGGCCAGGCCTTCCACATCTGGGCCTGGTGACCTCTCCAGAACTATGTGTCCCTCTGGCTGGCTCTCTGCCCCCCAGTCTTTCCTGATTCTGCCCCACTGGTGACCTGAATAATGTCCCAATGAATGATGAGCTCTCAGGCTGCACCTGCCCACCTGGAGCCACCCTTGCCACCTCCTGAGGCCCACAGGGAGCAGTGGTCCCTGAAGATGTCCTGGGACAGCCTAGGTCTGCTGCCTGGCCTTGTGTCCCAAATCCCCAGGAAATGCCAGGCTCCTCGTGGGCAGAGTCTCTGCCTCTCTTCCGCCCACCCCTCTCTACTTGTAGAATGTTCACAGTGAACGTTCTCCCATTAAGACGTGGTAACACACATAGTCTCTCTCCATGTTACAGGTGCTGATTCCACAGCTGCTCCGCCTACAGGTAGGGCCCGTGCTACGTCTTCTACCAGACTCTGCATGATGTGAGAAGGTCATGAGGCTTAGAGTCAGATCCTGGTTTGATTTGCAGCTTCATTCTTTCACTCATCTGTTCATTCACCATGTGGCAGACTCTGTGCCAGTGAAGCACGGGGGCCCTGCAGTGGTCAAAGCCCTGGACCCTTCTTTCATGGGGTTTCCTCCCTAATGGGAGAGACAGCATGACATATGACCCCCTCAGTTAGATGACCACAGCCAAGACATGTCATCTCTCCTTCCCAGTTCATCTCCATTCCTCTTCATTAAAGTGGGGGTAATACAGAGAATACAGAGTAAGGTCATGGACAGAATGTGCTCAGTTCCTCAGTCGTCTCTGACTCTTGTGACCCCAGGGACTGTAGCCCACCAGGCTCCTCTGTCCATGGGATTTCCCAGACAAGAATACTGGAATGGGTTGCCATTTCCTACTCAAATGGACCTTCCCAACCCAGAGATCGAACCTGTGTCTCCTGCATTGACAGATGGATTCTCTATCACTGAGCCTCCAGGGAAGCCCCAGGTCATGTATTAGACGATACCTAAAGATTCCTGGCACCTCGAAGGCACTCGCACAGCCATGGCTCCTTCCTCTGGTCATGTGCCCACCTAAAGGAGGGCATGTGGGGATCAGAAGGCCCTGAGCTGTTGGAATCTGATCCCAACTGGTTTCTCTTCAGCTGAATAACCATGGGCTTCCCTGGTGGCTCATATGGTAAAGAATCTGCCTGCAGTGGGGGAGACCCAGGGTCAGTCCCTGGGTCAGGAAGATCCCCTGGAGGAAGAAATGGCACCCCACTCCAGTATCCTTGCCTGGAAAATCCCATGGACTGAGGAGCCTGGCAGGCTACAGTCCATGGGGTCGCAAAGAGTCAGACACGACTGAGCGACTTAACCAAATTTCAGTCTCCATGTCATTAGAACAGGCACATTGGATGCCATGCTCCCTAAAATTCTATGCTTTTGATGTTCTGTGACTAACAAGGAGAGAAGAAGTAGCCACATAGGTTAGCTGAATTAAGTGTACACCAGTGGGAAAGCAAAAGATGGTTGTCGAAAAACAGAGATGTAAGTCTTACAATAGAAATTGAGAGACACCTTACCCTCTAACATTTTGTTATGAAAAATTTCAGATATACAGAAATGTTTGAGGAATATAACGGTTAACTCCTGCCTGGATTCTATGATAAATTTATCAATCCATCAATCATTCATCAACTTACCTTTTATTAAGGTTTATTTATGTGCCGAAGGTTCACCCCTGTTAAGGTCCAGTTTGATGAACTTTGATGATTGGACAGGGTTGTGTAATCACCACTGCAGTCGAGATACGTAATAGTTCCCTCGGCTCCAGAGGTTCCCTCGAGCATTTCAGACCTGCTACCCTCCTCCCTGCCCCCTCCCCCAAGGATTTGCTGTTTAGGTGAAGTCACTATGCCCCTGGGGCAAGGGTAACCAAGAAAGAGGTGACGGCCCCCTGACAGCCCACATGCAGCAGGCCACTTGGGGCTAACTGTCTTTCCTTTTGCAAAGTGGCCATGTGGCCCATGTCAGCTTGTCAACAGGCAGTAACACCACGTTTCATCCGAAATGGGCATCTCGGGGATGTGAGATCACTGGCCTTAGCAGCATCATCATTATTCCTGCTGAATCCTGATGGGAGGCAGCTGCCCCTTGGAGTAGCTGTTCACCTTCTCGTGATGTTCTGACTCTTCCCTCACGTCACTCCTTCCTTTCTCCCCCATCAACAGCCTATGAGAACCTACTTCCCACGTCACCGGCAACAACGGTGGCCCAAAACCTACCTGCTTCGGCGCCTCCAGGTAAGGCCGTTCCTTCTTGTCTTGTGTCTTTGGATGGGACAGAGGTGACACGGTCACACGCCTTTCATTGCCCAGCAGGCCACTCAGGCTTATTCATACAGCTGTCTCCAAGCTTCCCCGGAGCCTGTCAGGAGGCCTTATAGCTCCAAACCATTACCTCTGCCACAGGCTATTGACCCAAGCAAATCTCAGGCCACAAGCCCAGGGGGTTGAGGACTAGGAAAATAGACTCAGCCTCCTGGGAGGAGTGGGAGGGTCACACTGCAGAGAGTGCAGAGAGCGAGGCTAGAAGGTGAACCGTCTTAACCTGGGTGTGATTAGCTTGGCATCAGTTCTCAGATTGGTTGGCATCAAAGTGAAGTTTTGAGCTTCATCAACATTCTGGTTTCAATTGATCTGAAGTCTACATGCTTGCAGTCAGCAGTTTTCATCTGATCGGGGTCCGCTTCCTGCAAATACAACTTAGGATTCGGTGTCAGGCCTTTAAAGATGGATGTCATCAGATGCCTTAGAAATGCACATTGGCAAGGGACCCTCATGGCAGCATGAAGGGTGTGGGTACAAAGCCACGGAAAGAAAGGAGAGCGAAGGTGGCAGAGGGCAGTCTGGTCCTCAACAGGCAGAGGGAGTGGCCAGCACCCTGAGACCCCTTTCCTCCCCCAGGAGGCTGGGCCCCCGTGCGGCTGGCGGGCGGCCACGGGAGCTGCGCCGGCCGCGTGGAGGTTTTCTACCAGGGTGCCTGGGGAACAGTGTGTGACGACCTCTGGGACCTGCCGGAAGCAAACGTTGTCTGTCGGCAGCTGGGCTGCGGCTGGGCCATGGAGGCCCCGGGCGAGGCCCACTTTGGGGAAGGTTCCGGGAAGATCCTCCTGGACAACATGCAGTGCAGGGGGCATGAAGAGCGCCTGGACGAGTGCTCCCACACTGGCTGGTTTGCCCACAACTGCGGGCACGGGGAGGATGCTGGCGTGGTCTGTTCAGGTAACCCCACTCCCTTCCCAGGCAGAGCCCAGCTGGGCCCTTTCGAGAAAGTCCTTACCTAGGGACAGTGTAAAAAAATCACAGTTGAGAGTAAAGCAGGACAGGAACTTCCCTGGCGGTGCAGTGGTTAAAAATGCTCCTTCCAGTGTGGGGAACTTGGGTTCGATCTCAGGTTGGGGAACTAAGATCCCACAGGCCACAGAGCAACTAAGCCTGAGGACTGTGATTAGACAGCCTGCAACAAAGAACCAGTGCAGCCCAAATTTTGAGAAAAGAAAAGAAAAGAAAGCAGGATGTTTTTCACTGACAGCAGATGTTTTCATCTCTCCCACTTACAGATGCTGAATACTCAGTGGCCTTGCTACCAGGTGGGGAAGGTGGTGTTCACATGTGCAATTTCTCAAAACCTGGTGGGGGGCAATTCTGCAGGAAATTGAATGGGTTCTGTACTCTAAGCCTGTAGAGCGGCTAGAGATGTGGAGTCGCTGACTGTCCACTGGGAGAGAGGAAGGGCCCTTGGAAATCATTTGGTCCCAACTCACCTTCTACCTCTTTGATTCACTGTGCATTTCACGCTCAGGAAGCAGATTCAAAATTTCTTAAACTTCTGCACAGTGCTTTGGGGTTGTGAGGGGCTGGCAGAGAGATGCGAGTAGGGAGTGGTTGAGATGAGAGAGGCAGTTATGGACACTTTCTACCCACGGGCAGCAGAAGGCTGATGGGCCAGACTTGGCCCAAGTCAAGGCTCAGTTTAATTCCTACCCTCTCCTTGGCCCTCTCTCTGATCCTGGGCATTCTGACCCCACACTGCTTCCTTGTTGTTGGTTTTCCCACCTGCTCTCAGCATCAGTACCTGGAGTTTTCCACACCTGTGCCCCCTCTCCTTTATCAAACCTCCAGTCCCTTAATGCCTTGCCCTTGGCCAGCTCCTGGCCGAAGGGTGAGTCATGACCAGAGCTGAGTGGACAAGGTCTGATAAAACTTCAGTCACATCCCCTCCTGGACTGTCAGCCTCAGGAGGTGGGAATGGATTAGTCCTTGGAGAGAGTCTCCAATAGAAAGTTCTAGGCCAGGTGTTGCTGGCTAGAGAGATGTTGGGGACAGCAAGGAGCCACAGTGGCCTTAGGTCCTGACCCCCCGTCTCTGAGCAGCACAGGTCAAAGGAAGCAGTCAGTCAGTGCCTCCTCCTGTACTTGCATTGAAGCCTCATAACTCCCCACACTGGGGTCACGGAAATTGGCCACAGGAGCCAGAATGTCCCATCTTTAGTTTTCTCAAATTCCCCAGTTAAAAAATATCTCGTTTACATTCTCCGATTCTCTGTATCCTTCTCTGTCCTTTCTTTTTCATCTCCCTTTTTTCGTTTGTTTTGTCCCTCTCCTCTTGCTGGTATCTTGGGCTTTCCCCCATTAAACTTTTCTTAGCACCTCTTGGAGATAAAGCGCTAGGATAACATGACGAGAATGAATGCATCCAGGTCCGAAAGATCTGGATCAGCGCGTCTTCCCTCCTGCATGTGACCACCCCCTGCATGCTCTGCTTCACCCCCAGAGACTGGCTCAGGAGCTCGGGGAGGGGCCCTGATGATGTGTCTCTTCCCGGTTCCTTGGCTGCTCCTTGTGGGCTGTGTCACCCTCGGTGCCAGCCGACGGCCCCATTGTGTTTGATGACATCCTTTGTGTTTGACAGGTCCCCCTTTGGATGTCATGGCGGAGACGGAGGCTGCAGGTGAGACCAGGTTGTTCTTGGCTGCCCTGATCATCGTCATCTAGCTCAGGCCCTAAAGTGATTTTTCGAGGAAATTGAGCAAAATACTACTGCCCTGTCTAAGTCACCCCTCTGAGCCTGCATTCTGAGTGACTTGTCCAATAATGAAGGTTCCAGTTCCATTTCTATTAGTTCGAGAAGGTAGTCCAAATGATCAAGTGTGGCCAGCCTTCCTGGTCTCCCAGCATGGACACCACACGTGCATTACAGACATGGGGCCATCAGCACAGCCACATTGCCAGGGCACTACCCCAGGGCATCATTTTAGAGGGCTTTCACCACAGTGGGCACCTTCTCTGCCCTCTCTCCTTCTCTGACTCTGTCCTTCTCTGTTCTTTCTTTTTCATCTTCCTTTTTTGGTTTCTCTGGTTTGGCCAGTATCCTGGGCTTTCAGAAGCTCGGGATAAGCTTTTCTTAGCACCACCTGGAGTTGAAGGGTTAGAATAACGTAATGCCTGGAGGGCCTGGCTGGTCCTTCTGGGAGGAGCCAGCTGAGTGTAGGTCCGCTTCTTATACAACCAGGTAATCTGATGGAGAAAGCTGCTGCTGCAGCTGCCACCTTTCATTTTGAACTAAATAGTGGACAGATGGATAGACAAACAGACAAGCAGGTGGAGAATCAAATGGACAGTGGGTGGACAGATGGACACAGAAAAAATCAAAGTTGGAGAGGCTGGATGACTCAGGGCAACTTCTTTCCACTTAGTGGATTTTCAGTGGTCTAATTTCAATCAATTACAAGTGCTAGTGGGTAGAACACTGCCGTCTTCATATATAGAAGCTCCACGTGAGCTTGACCTTAATTGTGAAAATAAAATAGTTTATTCATTATTACTGATGACATGATAAAAATCAAAGCTATAGGATATAGGACACAGTGTAACCGAAACTGGGGTCTGGCTGCTCACTGCTCAGAAGCCAAGAAAGACAAAGTTGGTGGAAAGGAAAGTTTGCCTTATCTTGGATGCCGGCAGTTGGGGACTGGGGGAGGGGCACCTGTCCAAAGGCTGACCCCCTTTCCCCGACATTCAGGGGGGCAAGAGCTTTTATAGGCTGAGGGAGGGGGCTACATGCAGAAGCAACACAGTCAGCTCTGACCAGCGTCATCTTAGTACAGTTACAAATTAATTCAGTTCAGTTCAGTTCAGTGGCTCAGTCGTGTCCGACTCTTTGTGACCCCATCGACTGCAGCACTCCAGGCCTCCCTGTCCATCACCAACTCCTGGAGTTTACTCAATTCGTGTCCATTGAGTCGGTGATGCCATCCAACCATCTCATCCTCTGTCGTCCCCTTCTGCTTGTGCTTTCAATCTTTCCCAGCATCAGGGTCTTTTCCAATAAGTCAGTTCTGCTCATCAGGTAGCCAAAGTGTTGGAGTTTCAGCTTCAACATCAGTCCTTCGAATGAACACCCAGGACTGATCTCCTTTATGATGGACTGGTTGGATCTCCTTGCAGGGACTCTCCAGAGGGACTCTCAAGAGTCTTCTCCAGCACCACAGTTCAAAAGCATCAATTCTTTGGCACTCAGCTTTCTTTAAAGTCTAACTCTCACATCCATACATGACTACTGGAAAAAACCATAGCCTTGACTAGATGAACTGGACAAATTAATTAGGTACAGTTAATTTTCAGTTTCGGGGGTCAGTTTGTTTCCGTTTCCTCTGAGGCCAGTTCTCAGAACTGTGGGAGCTTCTGTCATGGGTACACTCTGCTCATCACATAGTTAACCTCTCCACCTGGTGGGGGTTTCAGTATCTATAAGACAGCTCACAGGATAGGGCTCAGAAAACTACCTGCAGCCTTTGAGGAGGAACTAAAGGTCTCTGGCTTTGCTCACTGACTGCATTGCTATGAATTGCTCTCCTTTGACTGGTCTCCTTTGTTTCTGCAAGTTCTCCCTTCTCTGATTAAACTTAGTCTTTGGCTAAAGCTTTTCCGCAGACAAAAGGCAGGTGGAGGACATGGGGGATGGGCAGGCAAGGACCATAGAGTCCTGCTCTGTTTCCCCAGCACTGGGGAGTAACCAAGGGAAAGGTTCAGGCAGATTCTGGATAACTGCCCTACCCAGAACCCACATGTCAGCGGCAAAATTCTCTTGAGATCAAGAGATACTGCAAACTTCAGGCCTAATGTCATGTCCTAATTCCTAAGTTTACAAGAATTTTTTGACTGGTTTATACCTCTGCTATATCCTACGATGTACCCAACAAAGCAATGACCCATGAAACCTTTCAAGGGGAAAAAAAATGAAAGAAAAGAGAATGTCAACTATAGTGAACGGAACAATGAAAAAAACTGAAATTCTGAAATATCTCTCTGCTTTTAGGAAAATCTCAGTGTGGCAGAATCATTACTAACTCATCTGGAGCGATCAGGAATCCCCCTCGGAATGAAATGCATGACAACATAACGTGTGTGTGGGAAATCAGAGGCAACGCATCTGACCACATACGACTGGCGTTTCCATACCTGAAGTAAGTCAGAAGGACTTTCCTTAACTGCACCATGTGGTGTAAGATTCCAAGCATTTATTTCTTTGGTTGATTCCTGTAATTAGAAGAGTCTTTCTTTTTAAGTTCCTATTTTTTACTAACCTTTGGAAAAGACTCTTGAGAGTCCCTTGTACTGCAAGGAGATCCAACCAGTCCAACCTAAAGGAGATCACTCCTGGGTGTCTATTGGAAGGACTGATGCTGGGTGTTCATTGGAAGGACTGATGCTGAGGCTGAAACTCCAATACTTTGGCCACCTCATGTGAAGAGTTGACTCACTGGAAAAGACCCTGATGCTGGGAGGGATTTGGGGCAGGAGAAGAAGGGGACAACAGAGGATGAGATGGCTGGATGGCATCACCAACTCGATGCACACGAGTTTGGGTGAACTCCAGGAGTTAGTAATGGACAGGGAGGCCTGGCATGCTGCGATTCATGGGGTTGCAAAGAGTCGGACACGACTGGAGTGACTGAACTGAACAAACACATAAGCTAGAAAAATAACACAGAGTTCCATGTCCCCTTCACTCTTCTTTCTCCGTTGGTGACATCTTATATACCTGTAGAATAGTATCAAAAACACAAATCTGATATTAGTATAATGCTGTTAGCTGGAATATAGACGTACTCAGTTTTCACCGTTTTTCACTTGCATTTATGTGTGTGTGTGTAGTTCTGTGCAGTTGTATCCCATGTGCATGTCCATGTTTAGGTCCTCTGGGTTTCCCCCGTTGCTCAGCAGTAAAGAATCTGCTGGCAGTGCAGGAACCGCAGGAGACGTGGGATCAGTCCCGGAGTCGGGAAGATCCCCTGGAGGACGGTCTGGCAAGCCACTGGAGAATCCCATAGGCAGAGGAGCCTGGCGGGCTACATTCCACAGTGTCGCAAAGTGTCAGACACAACTAAAGTGACTTAGCACACACGCACGCATGCATAGGTCCATGAAACCACCACTACAATCTAGAGCAGCGATCCCCTACCTTTTGAGCATGAGGGATCAGCTTCATAGAAGACAGTTTTTCCACAGATGGCGCGGGATGGTTTCAGGATGATTCTCATGCATTTTATTTATTGTGTACTTTAGTTTTATTATTATATAACTCCACGTCAGATCATTAAGCATTAGGTGTTGGAGATCAGGGACCCATGATCTAGAAGCAGAGAGTGTGTTCGCCGACCACAAGGGGGTAACTACTTTGTCCCGCGTGTTTACAGCCACCCCCGCCCTGGCAGCCACCAAGCTATTCTCCAGTTCTACGTAGGTTTGTCATTTTGAGACCCTTCAATCTATGGAGTCATACAGTATTCTTCTGAGATTCATTTTTCTCACTCTGCTTAAGGCCCTTGAGCTTCATCCAGGCTGTTGTCTGTATCAAGAGTTTGTTTCTTGTCATTGCTGAGAAGGTTCCATTGTGTGGAAACCAGAGTTTGTATAACCATTTCTCCCAATGAAGGATGTTCAGGCTGTTCCCAGCCCCTCTATTATATCTAAAGCTTCTATGGGCATTCATACACAGGTTTTTGAATGCACTTAAGTTTTCATTTCTCTGGGATTGATGATTGAGAATCAACTGCTAAGTCATGTCGTATGTACGTTAAAGAACATGTCAAACTATTTTCCAGAGACTGCCATTTTGCATTCCTTCCAACAACATATGACAGATACAATTTCTCCATATCCTAGCCAGCATTTGCTGTGATTTTTTGTATTTTTGCTGTTTTTGTTCAATTATGTCTGTCTCTTTGCGACCCCATGGACTGCAGGCTTCCCTGTCTGTCACCAACTCCTGGAGCTTGCTCAAACTCATGTCCACTGAGTTGGTGAGGCCATCCAGCCATTTCATCCTCTGTCATCCCCTTATTCTCCTGTCTTCAGTCTTTCCCAGTATCAGGGTCTTTTCTAATGAGTTGACTCTTTGCATCAGGGATATCCATTAATTTTTGTATTAGCAAAAATTTTTTAGCAAAAACCGTTTTTAGCAAGCAGGTCTTGTACATGTGTTGTTAAATGTATATGCTGGTGTTCCTTTTTTCTTTTTGGAGTGATTGTAGATAATACTGTTTTATAATTTTGGTTTCCACATGTTTGTTAGAATATGATTAATTTTTGTGCCCATGAATTTGTAGTTATAATGAAATTCACCTTGTATACTTTATATAGGGGTATGTGTGTGTGATGGGGTGTGAGAAAGAAAGCTTGATAGTATGCGTGTATGTATTTCAGCTTGCTGGTTGAAGATACAGATTCCATGGAACCCTCAGACCTAATAAAACAGGAAAATTTAAGTTTTAATATTGTAAACTGTCAAGGTTGTTATCATTCATAGGTGAATGTTTTATGGAAACTAACCTTCAGAAAAAAATTATTTATTGCTCTCGACTTTTGCTTCATCAAAATATGACTTGGAACAGACATCTCATCAGGCTGAGATGTGAAAACGGTTTTCTGATTCCTGCGTTCTAAACAAAACTTCACAATAAGGAACAACAAAATCAGAGGACTTCCGCAAAGCCGGCTGAGCCGATTTGGTAGTGCACCTCCCTCTCAGGCAGGCCGGCTGCTGAAAGCCCGGACGCAGGTTGTTTGGACCCTGGAGCCATGTCCTAGTGGCTGCCCACTGGCTGGCCCTGCCCTTGGGCCCAGGTTTCAAGATACCTGTGGCCTCAGGGTACTCAAGGCCTCATCAGGGTTACACCTATGATTCCAGGCTTCTCTCCCCTCTTCTAGTTAAAATCCCATTCCCAAAGGTAATGGCTCTCAGAAAAAATGGGGTAAAAGGAATCTACTATGTTTGGGCCCACCCTGGTGGCCCAGGCAGTAAAGAATCTGCCTGCAGTGCAGAAGACCTGGGTTCGATCCCTGGGTTGGGAAGATCCCCTGGAAAAGGGAATGGCCACCCACTCCAGTGTTCTTGCCAGGAGAATTCCATGGACAGAGAAGCCTGGCAGGCTACAGTTCATGGGGTGGCAAAAAGTCGGACATGACTGAGGGACTTCACATACACACACACACATACACACACAGACACACACACACACACACACACACACACACACACACACACACACACACACACACACACACAATGTTCGAATGATGACAGCCTTTTGATCTTGCCCCAGCCTCTTGATAGCAGCAGAATAGTCTGCCTCACAGCAGACCTCTGAGATCTGCTGAGGGAGAGACTAAAGCTCCCATGGTGCTTGCTTCCCCAGCTTAGACTGCACCAATGAGTATTTTGAAATCCTGGACGGCCCTCCATCCTCAGCAAAGTCCCTGGGGAAGACCTGCTCTGGAACCTATCTCACCTACTCATCGTCCTCCAGCTCACTGACGCTCGTGTACTACCGAAGCTACAACAACATAGGGAAAAACTTCGCAGCATATTATTACTCCGAAGCCAAAGGTAAGAAAGGGTGGTTAAGGGAAAACGATCTGGAGCTGGGCTGTCTGTCTGGGGACTCTGGGATTTTGGGCAAGAGACTCAGCCTCTCCATGCCTCGGTCCTGTCCCTGTGTAACGGGGAGAAGAGAGCCTTACTTCTTAGGTTTGCTGTGAGCGTTCCCAGAAAAGTTGCCAAGTAGAGCCCTCTGCACAGTGATGCATGTGATAAACGCTCAGTAATTGGCAGCCTCATCATGGGCTGTTCTTTCTCATGTAACCATCTGATGGCAGGCAGCCCACTAGGAAGCCCCTGCTGAAGTTACTGTGAGTACTAGGTGGGTGTCTACAGAAGAAGGTGTGATCCCAGCCTAAGGGAGTCTCATGTACAACCTAGAAGGACTTCAAGACAAACACATGGCATAATTCAAGGACAAATAAAGCACGGTGGCACTAGTGGTAAAGAACCCACCTGCCAGTGCAGAAGATGTAAGAGACGCGAGTCAATCCCTGGGTCGGGAAGATCCCCTGGAGAAGGGCACGGCCACTCACTCCAGCATTCTTGCCTGGAGAATCCTGTGGACAGAGGAGTTGTCCCGAGGACACGCAGCGATGGGTCCTGTACTGTTTACCACAAAGAGGAAAGAATCTGAACTGGTGAAGAGTTCCAGCATCCTCTGTGTCCAGGAAGCTGCTCACAAATCTCTGTAATCTTAGCAAGTGCCAGGGGGTCTCACTGAGTGAGCTCGGGGAACATGCTGTTAAACACAAAGGAGATACTCTGGGGCACAAGGTGGGCCAGGGGAAGTCACTGGGATTGGCATTTAACAATTGCTGATGATGGTCCTCTTGTATTTGCAGACGCTGTTTCACAGACCCCACATCTAATCAGTGAGTCACCTTTCCCGGCATTATTTAATCTTCATTCCATGTTCGTGTTTATTCCCTTGTCCCCGCTCCTGGTGATTTTACTGTCAGAGTCTGCCCTCTCTTATACATGTTGCCTGATTTCCTTTGTAAATCCACCTTATTTGAGAGAGTCTGTCTACACAAGCTACGCAAGTATGAAGACAGTTAGTAGAACTAAGTTACACACATTAACCATTGGGTACTGTATATTGATAAATTATCCACTTGATTCCCTTAATTCCTTGTTTTTATCAAAGACAATGAAAGGCGTCTAATCAGACACTCCACATGTAGGGAAAGTTAATAACAAAAACCTAAAGCAGAAGCTTGCAGAAGAAAGAGCTGTTTTCCCCAGAAGAGCCCTGATGGCGAATGTATTTTAACACAAAATGGCACAATGTAAATGCCAGATTTCCATGGCTGGGCAGAGGAGGGAATATCACTTCCGCTGGATCTCACAGCCCTGCCGACATCGAGACTCACCTGTAAGGAGAATTTGACTTCGGAGGTCACAGAGTATATGGACAATAGGAAAAATGAATCAGCCAGAATTTTGGCATTTAGTGGAGACTAAACTCAGACTTGTCTGCATCCTCCCGTTTTACTCAAGGGTGTCTTCTTGTATCCACAGCGATCCCAACAGCAACACCCAGAATGGTAACAGCAAGACCAGGTAAGCCATGGAACACACGCACACACCCATTGTCCTTGCCTCTGGGTGGCTGTGTTTATGTCTTCATCTGTAGCTGCTTCGTAGGCAGAGGCTGGACTGACTGCAAGCGGTCCATCTACTTGCAAATATTTGCCGGCTGACCCTGTGCAGACTTTGCAGGGCCATTCACAGCTCTTGGGATCTTTTGGCTCTAGGATCCTAGGATGAGCAGAATTCATTTTTTCAGCACTTTTCAGAGTCATCAAAGTCCAAGGAACTTATAAGCACCCTCCAGTGGGTTTCTGCCGTTTCTTTTTATGGCCTGTCCTGCTCATTGTTAACCTCACACCTGTATCACTAATACACTTATTCCAAGTGAGTAGAGTGCCAGACGCATTCCAGGGGCAGTGAGCTAGAATAGCAGAGAGAAGAAAAATAGTGAACTTCGGAATCAGGAGAAACGAGTTGCAATCAGCTACTGACCGGACACGGGATTTAGGCTAAGTCACTTTGCTTCTCTGGGCTTCCTCAGTGGCTCACCCGTAAAGAATCTGCCTGCAAAGCAGGAGCTGTAGGAGCTGCAGGTTTGATCTCTGGATCAGGAGGATCCCCTGGAGAAGGAAACGGCAACCCACTCCAGTCTCCTCATCTGGAAAATCCCAAGGACAGAGAAGCCAGACAGGCTGTTGTCCATGGTGTCACAAAGAGCTGGACACGACGGAAGCAACTTAGCATGCACGCTGCACTTTGCTTCTCCAGCTATCAGTGTCCTCAGAGATAAAAGTGGCTTATCTTCCTGAGTTACTATGAAGTTGTAGGTGGACACACAAACACATATACACGCACAAAAGCACTTCAGAAAATCACAAATCACTATGCAAGTTATTCTGTTTTTCTGCATTTAGCCAACACAGGTTGGTATACAGCTCTGGCCCAATAGATGTTCATTTAATGCATGTTTTAGGCTAAATGTTGTTTTGACAGTTTTAGTGACTTTAATGTCACTTTTGTGACATTTTTTTTTTACTTTCGTGACTAGTTGACTGACCTTTTACTGAGTTCTCCATCCCGAGCAGTCGTGTGGGGTGAGGAGCTCAGCTAGCCTCAGAGGAGTGAGCATGTGCCCAGGAGGCTAAGCTCACCCAGTCTCTGTATGCAGGGAACTGGCCGGAGCTGCGGCTGGTGGGCGGCTCAGGACGCTGCTCAGGACGCGTGGAGGTCCTACACCGGGGGGCCTGGGGCACCGTGTGCGACGACCTGTGGGACCTGAACGAAGCCGAGGTCGTGTGCCGGCAGCTGGGGTGTGGTCGGGCCGTGTCCGCCCTCGGGAAGGCCCACTTCGGCCCAGGCTCTGGAGACATCTTCCTGGATAACCTGCAATGCGCCGGGGTGGAGCGCTACCTGGGCCAGTGTGCCCACTCGGGCTGGTTGGAGCACAACTGTGGCCACCACGAGGACGCTGGGGTCATCTGCTCAGGTAGTCTCTCCTCCTCCCGCCGGTCACCACCCAAGTGCCTCAGGACCACCCTGCTAGAATTCAGAGTCAGCCAGGGATGAAGACAGGCTTCCCTGGTGGTTCTGCGCTTAAGAACCTGCCTGCCAAGCACAAGATGCAGGATCAATCCCTGGGTTGAGACAGTCTCCTGGAGAAGGAGCCAGCAACCCACTCCAGTATTCCTGCCTGGGAAATCCCATGGACCCGGAGGCCACAGTCCATGGGGTTGCAAGAGTTGGACAGGACTTAGAAACTAAACCGCCACCACCAGGGTTGAAGACAAGATCCTCAAACATGTAGCATTTGATGTTTGCTTTATCCCTTTAGGGCTTCCCTGTGGCTCAGCTGGTAAAGAATCCACCTGCAATGCGGGAGACATGGGTTGGATCCCTGGGTTGGGAAGATACCCTGGAGAAGGGAACAGCTACTCACTCCAGTATTCTGGCCTGGAGAATTCCATGGACTGTATAGTCCATGGGGTCGCAAAGTGTTGGACACAGCTAAACGACTTCACTTCACTTCACTTATCCCTTCTAAGTTGATTGAACAAATAAGATTTTAACTGATTCCCAGAATAAAATCTTAAAATTTTCTAATTTGAGAGTAAGAATTACCAAAGGATTGTGTACCTTACTGCATACAGACATATGAAAAAAAAAAACATGATTAATTATGGGGATTTTTAAGGAGTATTTGTAAAGGTCTTCGTTTAAAGGGGCAGCCAATGTGGTAAGTCTAAGGAAGACTGCAGAGCTGGGCAGACTTGAGTCTGGATCTCTGAGCTGGTGATGACACTCAGACAGCATCTGAGCAACTTTTAAGTTCTTGGAGCCTCAGTTTCTTCATCTGTAAAATGAGGAGACTGCTTGCTTTCTGGCAGGATTGCTGAAAGGGCTCCTTCAAGCTGTCTTTTGGATAGCACCTGCAGAGTATCAGTACCTGACAAAGGGCTGCATTTTGGGCAGTTTTTACACCATTTCCCTCACTCAGTCCTCCAGAGAATCAGTAAACTAAAATGGCTGATTTTAATTGCCTTGCAACAGCTTTTCAAAGTACTTTGGGATAGAGACTCCCACAGTGGTCTAGTGGTTAAGACTTCACCTTCCAGGGCAAACGGGGAGGGTTCAATCCCTAGTGAGGGAGCTCCGATCCCACGTGCCTTGTGGCCAAAAAAACAACACATTAAACAGAAGCAATATTGTAACAAATTCAATAAAGACTTTAAAATGGTCCACGTTAAAATATATATATATATATATATCTTTAGGTGTGAACAGCTAGAAGTGAGTTAATCACCTCTGGAAGGTCTAGTAATAGCCCTTTCCAATAGCGAGATAATCTCTGTAAACTAGCAGCTGTAATACCCGGTGTGATTCGAGAGATTTGGTAACTAGAACTTGAAAGAGCCCTGTTCGTAGACATGCCACATGAGACGGAGTTGGTGTCTGGGACTTTTAACTGGTTGTTGTCGTTCCGTCACTAAGTCATGTACGATTCTTTGCAACCCCGTGGACTGCAGCACGCCAGGCTTCCCTGTCCTTCACTCTCCCGAATTCATGTCCACTGAGTCAGTAGTGCTGTCTAACCATCTCATCCTCTGCTGCCCTCTTCTCTTTTTGCCTTCAATCTTCCCCAGCAGAGGGGCTTTTCCATTGAGTCAGCTCTCTGTATCTGGTGGTTTAATTGGGGGCACATCTTTTTTAAAATTATTTGTATTTGTTTGACTGTGCCAGGTCTTAGTCATGGCACTAGGGATCTGAAGTCTTCCTTGGAATGTGCTGGATCTTTAGACATGGCATGCAAACTCTCAGTTGCAGAATGTGGGATCTAGTTCCCTGGCTAAGAATTGAACCTGGCCCCTTGCACTGGGAGCGTGGAGTCTTAGCCACTGGACCATCAGGCAAGCCCTAGGAGGCGCATATTTTAAAACACTGTCTTGTCTACTGGAGCGTTCACTCACCCATCTGCTTACTTGGAGGTGTCTTATTATCTGCGACACGTCCAACCCAGTCACAGCCTCATGGGGTGTTTTTATTCCTAACGTTCAATGCCCTGGGGAATGACTGTCCAAATCTGAAGTCTGGAGTGTTAGGCGCTCAGCTGTGTTCGACTCTTTGTGATCCCATGGATTGTAGCCTGCCAGGTTCCTCTGTCCATGGGATTCTCTAAGCAAGGATACTGGAGTGGGTTGCCATTCCCTTCTCCAGGGAATCTTCCCGACCCATGGATTGAACCCATGTCTCCTGAACTGAAGGCAGATTATTTACCATCTGAGCTACCATGAGATGCCCCCAGTGTGAAACTCATCTGCCTCAAAATCAGGAGTCTAGGTCATATCATCCAAATGTGCACATCCATCTGATCATTTTCTTATAACACAGTAACCAGCCCACAACCAGCAAGAAATCTCCTATGTCTATAGCTGAATCTGTTTCTCCCAATACTGTGCTATTTACAGGGACTCATTTTTTCCCATATCAGATGAATAATCATTTATAAGGATGTAAGGAAAATCTTTGCTGTTGGTTATAAAAGTCAGGATTTCAGAAAAAGACTGACATATTTTTTCTCTACATAAACAGAGGCAGGAGACTCATCTAACAGCTCAGGTAGGTCACGCCTTTTTTTTTGATGGGACTTGAATATCAGCTCTTTGTGATTTACTGCTGGGCTCAGTTCATTCTTTATCTAAGCTGCTGATATTTTCATGGCTTTAAGATGCCATTTAAAAGTGTTATTTGGGAATACTCCTTTCGATATTGTTACAGGTGATGATGTCTCTATGTGTGTGGGTTAGAGACACATGTGCAGGCATGAAATGGCACTTCAAGGTCTTTTTGCAAAAGTTTTCCTGTTACTCAAAGGCATTTCCCTGAGTCTGTCCTTGACCGGGTCCTCCTCAGTGTTTTAAGAGGAGTCTTGCAGCCACACCCCATCACTCTCTTGAGCGCACCCTGGTCTTTCTTTTCACGGCCTTGTACTGGTGTGAGAAAGCATTACACTTGTGTCTGTGGTTAACTAACAAATAGACTGCAGGCTTCCTGAGGCAGGAGACATACCTCTTTGATCTGCATCTGTGTCATCAGAGCTTAACATGAAAGGCAGTCAGTTTCTCTTCGAACACTGTTGAAATGACATTACACTGACTGAAGGCCCCATAGTCTGCATGCAACTCAGACACACGTGAGCAACGTGAGGAACAGGCCCCAGGGGTCAAGACAGGGGCATCCCTGCACACCCACATTGTCCCGCTGGCCTCCGAGGCCTGGGGCCGGTGGGCCTCCAGCAGTCTCCTGGGGACTCACAGGCCCCTCTGTCTGCAGGGGACTGGCCGGAGCTGCGGCTGGTGGGTGGCTCAGGACGGTGCTCAGGACGTGTGGAGGTCCTGCACCAGGGGGCCTGGGGCACCGTGTGCGACGACCTGTGGGACCTGAACGAAGCCGAGGTCGTGTGTCGGCAGCTGGGGTGTGGTCGGGCCATGTCCGCCCTCGGGAAGGCCCACTTCGGCCCGGGTTCTGGAGACATCTTCCTGGACAACCTGCAGTGTGCCGGGGTGGAGCGCTACCTGGGCCAGTGTGCCCACTCGGGCTGGTCGGAGCACAACTGCGGCCACCACGAGGATGCTGGGGTCATCTGCTCAGGTAGCCTCTCCCCTCTCGGGCTATAATTTCAGATGTTATGGTTGAAGACATTGTGAAACTATGCATCCCAGGTGGAATTTTTCAACCACCCATCCAACCATCCGTCTGCTCATTCTGTTGTCAGCCAATCCACGAGTGCCCACTGTGTGCCAGGCACTGGGCTCAGGCACACGCCCTGCCCTGGGCACCCCCTGGTTGCACATGGAAGGCCTTGAATGTTAGTGTGAACTGGCATCCCACAGCCCCGCCTTGCTGAATCCTGGACCCCACCCCACACCCAGAGATTGTGATCAACTAGGTTTGGGAAGGGACGCTGGAATCTGCATTTTAACAGATGATCCAGGTGATCCTGCATAAGAGGGGCCACAGGTAATCCAGCCCTGGTGACCGGGGAAGGGGCAGAGTTGACCCAGATGCTCTACCCCACCTTCCGGGGCCAAGGACCCTGTTGGAGGCGGACTGGAATGCCCCAGGAGCAGCGCTCTAAGTCCTGGGCCCAAAAAGACCAGGGTCCTCCCCACTTTCTCCCCACCGGCCCCCTTGTTACCCTACCTCCTCCAAACTTTGGATTCGCTAAAGAGAGTGACCTGTTGTCTTTTTTTGTGTATTCAGATTCAAAAGACCTGCCTCCTCCCACACCTCCAGGTATGTCCATATTTTCTTTGTTGTTCAGGCAACTTTATAATAATAATAACATTGAATACTTACAAATGCTTTCAGGCACTGTTTTGGGGCCTGTGTAACTTATTTAATCTGCACAATAACCTCTTAAAGTAAGTTATTTGATTATTCCCATTTTCAAGATAGGTAAACTGAGATACAGAAAATTAGTAATGTACCAAGGTGTAGCCATTGGACTTGAACCACAGGTGTCAAAGCTCTTGACCACCAATCTAATATACCACACCCGTTCATTGGCCCCAACTACACAAAGACCAGGCAAAAACTAACACAAAACGGGAGATGTTTAGCTCAGGCTACTACTTTTATCTTCAGGAAGTGAAACTGTTAATCTCTTAGTCATGTCTGACTCTTTGCAGTCCCATGGACTGTAGCCCACCAGGCTCCTCTGTCCATGGAATTCTCCAGGCAAGAATACTGGAATGGGTAGGCGTTCCCTTCTGCAGAGGATCTTCCTGACCCAGAGACTGAACCCAATTCTCCTGTATTGCAGGCAGATTCTTAACCATCTGAGCCACCAGGGAAACCTGCAAAAAGGCATTTTAAATATTCTTTTACAGAAAGAGTAATTTGAGATGCAGAGAGGTTAAGTGACTTTCCTAGGATCATTCAACAAGTTAATGTGGGGACTAAGCTTTGATACTAATCGGTCTGACCCCAAAGTACATATTGGGAATCTTTTGCTTGTTTTCAAACAGTTTTTTAAGTTAATGATTGAATGATATTCTTCTATAATAAAAACTGAAGATTGGAAAAGTCAAACACCACATGATGTGATGATTCTGAAATGATGCTGAAGGTAGTGAAAAGGTGTTTTGTTTCATTGCAACAGACATTCCTAAGCATCTACATAGCAGCAGGCCTGATGCTAGGGTTTCTGAATAAACTCGTTTATTTAATCCCTACAATTGAGGACTGGGAGATCAAGAAGCCTTCCCAGGATAACTCAGTTAAAAAGTAGTAAAACTGGAATTTTAAACCCCATCTCTCACCCTTTGAATCCTGTCCGTGCACAGCCTCAGAAAACACCGCCGGGCACACGTCATTAACAGGAGCATCTGACTCGGTCATCTGCCTGAAGATGACCTGAATGTGTTCTGAGTATTCTTGGAGGGAGACCAGCTTTGTGTGTTGGGGTCGTGAGTGAGAGGAGAAAGGCCATCCAAAGTTAAAGGGCCAGTGCTGGGGTCAAGGGCAGTGGATATTCAAATTAAGCCTCATCTATAGCTTTCCCATTTATGTAATTCAGCTAAACTGAAAATTACATGGATTGATGGTGAAATGGGGAAGACCATACTGCATGAACAATGGCTCAGCGGTAAAGAATCCGCTTGCAATACAGGAGACTCTTCCCTAGGTCGGGAGATCCCCTGGAGTAAGAAATGGCAACCCGCTCCAGTATTCTTGCCTGGAAAATCCCATGAATAGAGGAGCCTGGTGGGCTACAGTCCATGGGGTTGCAAGAGTCAGACACGACTTAGCGTCTAAACCAGTGCCACTGTATTGCATGAAAGGAGCCATCTGGCCCTCTCTTGCTGCTCTAAAATGTAGTGGTTTAAAGCAACAACCACTGAATTATAAGCCGTGTTTTGGTGGGTCAGGAATTGGGGCAGTTCTTGGCTGGGAGAGCCTTCTGCTCCACGCAGTGTAGAGCAGGTCCACCCAGTGGCTGGTCTGGAGAGTCCAGGACAGATGCACTCTCATGCCTGGGGCCTGGTGGGGACTCAGCCAAGGGCCTGCTTCCTCTCCAGGTGGTCTCAGGGCCTCTTTACAGGGCCTCTCCAGCAGGGGAATCAGACTTCTTACAGAGTGGCTCAGGCTGGCTCAGGGTGCCGTGAGCAAGCCCGTGTTCCCAGAGACAGGAAGTGCAAGCTGCCAGTCTCTTATGGCACAGCGCAGCTTCTGCCATATTCTGCTGGCCAGAGCTTCCACAGAGACCACCCAGGCTCCAGGGAGGGGACCAGACCCCACCCCGTGACCAGAGGCATGTTGGAAAACCTGCAGCTTTCCTCAGCCTGCCCCAGGACCGTAGAGAACATTCAGTCAGCACCTTCACACTTTTCTCTGTTTGCCCTAAGTACATGGACATTTCTAAGGAAACCCTTTACATTTTGCTAACTTGCAGATGAGACTAATTCTCCTGATGTAGGCATTATCTCCTTTTTGTTCCCCCTTCTAGGTCGTTCCACAGCGTCTCAGGATCATGTAACAGGTAGTTGCTTGTTTTAAACTGACATGGTAACTCGATTCTAAAAGAACCATCAGAGGCAATGCTAGGCGGTATGCCCTGGACGGGGCACAAAGGCTGGCTTAGTGTGGGTGAGGGGCTGCCTCTGCTGCCCAAGCTACACCCGCCACAGCCCCTCCCATGAGAAGGTGGGGTGGCCAGGACTCAGCCTGAGGATCCCCTCTGTTCTCACCTTGCTGAGGGGCGTGGCGTTAGTATGGCCAATGCCTGGAAATGCTGACTTTTTAACTAAAAAAGCAGCAGCTGGGAAGGGGCGTGTGGATCTGCCCAGATCAGAGTAGGCAGGAGGGGGACAAGGGACTCGAAGAAAATGTGGCTCAGTCCATCTGCCCATCTCAGCCCGCCTCCTGCGGGCACAGTCCTGTAATAGGCGCCCGCGACAGGTACCAGCCCATCACTGCCCGCCACATGTAGTTCAGTTCAGTTCAGTTCAGTCGCTCAGTCATGTCCAGCTCTTTGCAATCCCATGGACTGCAGCACCCCAAGCTTCCCTGTCTATCACCAACTCCCCGAGTTTACCCAAACTCATGTCCATTGAGTCGGTGATGCCATCCAGCCATCTCTCATCCTCTGTCATCCCCTTCTCCTCCTGCCTTCAATCTTTCCCAGCATTCAGGATCTTTTCAAATGAGTCAGCTCTTCCCATCAAGTGGCCAAAGTATTGGAGTTTCAGCTTCAACATCAGTCCTTCCAATGAACACACAGGACTGATCTCCCTTAGGATGGACTGGTTGGATCTCTTTGCAGTCCAAGGGACTCTCAAGAGTCTTCTCCAACACCACAGTTCAAAAGCATCAATTCTTCAGCGCTCAGCTTTCTTTATATTCCAACTCTCACCTCCGTGCATGACCACTGGAAAAACCATAGCCTTGACTAGATGGGCCTTTGTTGGCAAAGTAATGTGTAGAGGCTTCAGGAAACCCAGTCCCAGGGGGTTTCAGTGTCAGTCTGACATTTGTAACCGACAAACAGCAGTCCACACCAGCTCCCTAGGCTGCCTGTGTCCCTCACCACTTCCCACCCTCCATTGTGGGAAAGACCAGGAATCTGTGAGATTCCAGGAGGATTGCAAGGTGCTCAGGGGAGAAAGAAGAAAGCTCAGCATCTTCATAGTTTGGGTACAAGATTAATAAAATGTTATGCTTTCAAATTTCCTCTGAAATAATTAGATGATTCTAAGCTTTCTGCTTTTTTCATGTGGTGTGCTGTTTCAAATTTATATGAGTGTGTGTATAAATTTATTATATTAAATAATATAGTTATATTAATATGACAACCAGAATGGAAGAGTTAGATTTCACGTGTTTAATTCTTAAAAGTCCAAAACCTATAAGCTCCAGTCTGAGTAGATATTGAGATGAAGGAAAGACAACCTACCCAGAAAAACTGGTGAAAAAGTAGTTAAAGGGATGTCCCAGGCACACTCTCCCAGAACAGTCCACACCACCCCCGTTGCCTTTGTCTTCAGTTCCTCCGACCCTCAGATCCTCAAGGTCACCCCTTCCCCACCACGTACAGCTCCACCTCTGTCTCTGCCTCTCTTTCCCAAACCCTCAAGCTGATCAGCTCCACCTATCTCCCAGCGAGTGAGACCTTCCACTTTAGAAAGAGTCAACAGGGCAGAGATAAGATTTTCCCCGTTGGATGACAGAGGGAGGAGGGTGGGGAGCTCTCACATCAGTGCGTTCTGTTGCTGCTGCTGCTGCTGCTGCTAAGTCACTTCAGTCATGTCCAACCCTGTGTGACCCCATAGACAGCAGCCCACCAGGCTCCTCTGTCCCTGGGATTCTCCGGGCAAGAATACTGGAGTGGGTTGCCATTTCCTTCTCGAATGCATTCTGACCTGTCACAATTAGACTGAATAGGCTGTCCTTCCCAGAAGATGCTTAGGCTACAGATCTATTTATTCAGACTACAGCCTGACTCCACCAGGTCCTTAGTGGGATGACAGAAGTGACGCCATGGGGACATATCCTGACATCCTTTTTCTTGCTGTTTCAGGAGAAAGGAACTCTTGTGGAGGGGTCATTTCTAGTCTCTCTGGCTCATTTTCCAGTCCACTGTATCCGGAAAACTACCCAACAGACATCCAGTGTGTGTGGGAGATCCATGTGGATAAGAAGTTCCGCATAGAACTCATGATTCCAACTCTGAAGTAAGGAAACAACTCTTTAGAAGAAGTGTATGCATGCTAAGTCACCTCAGTCATGTCCGACTCTTTGTGACCCCATGGACTATAGCCCACCAGGCTTCTCTGTCCATGGGATTCTCCGGGCAAGGATACTGGAATGGGTTGCCAAGCCCTCCTCCAGGGGGTCTTCTGAACCCAGGGATCAAACCCGTGTCTCTTAGGTCTCCTGCATTGTCAGGCAGGTTCTTTATCACTAGCACCACATGGGAAGCCCCGTTAAAAGAAGAGTCTACCTAAATAAGAATATTGCCTTGAAAAATTCAATAAGTGGTTTCATTCATGTATTTGACTTAACATTACTATGAGGGTTTTTTTTAATTCACTTTTAAAAATTGTCCTTTTCAGCTTTGCCCTCATTGTACACTGGGTACCAGTATTTATCCTCTTAGACTTTCTTTTTCTTAATCTGAGTTTTAAGCAAGCAGTAAGAAGCTTTACCCGCACATGCATTAGGCGACTACTCCAGCCATGAGCCCTGCGTCCTCTACATGTCGCCTTAAAATGAAGTGAGATGGTAGTCAATGCTTCATCTCTGACATAAAAAGACTCTTCTACGTCACTGCCATTCTTTTATTGTCAGTTCATAAAATAAAAACTGACATTTTTGACGTGCTCAGGCTCTGTACTGTGCATTCTGTATGCTTGTCACATTACAGCATCACTATAGCCCTAATAAAGATGTCCTTATCATCCCAGTTAAAGACTAAGAAGCTGAGACTCAGAGAGGTTATTCACCAAAGGCCAACCTTCTAGGTCCATTGGATATCAAAGGCCCCACTCTTCACCAGTGTACAACGCTAAGGAGAGTCTGTGCAAAGCCCTTCTCCTTGTTGACTATGACACAGACCATGCAACAAACACAGAAATACTGTGAAATGCTATGAAAATCCCCCTTTCATATGCACTCCACTGTTGCTTGGCCCATGGACTCAGACATGCCCTATTACAAAGAATATTCTAGAAACATGTTATCTTTGTCAACTGAAACCTTAAGGATACAGCCCATAATGAGGTGAGAAGCTTGAAGCCACACCTCTAAAACCTATCATGTTATCAGTTATCCATTTCTTCAAAATCAGCCCTCAGGACTGCCCTGGTGGTCCAGTGGTTAAGACTCTGTGCTCCCAATGCAGGGGGCCCAGGTTCGATCCCTGCCTGGGGAACTATAAGATCCCATGTGCCATGTGGCAGGGCCAACAACAACCCATCAGCCCTCATACACATCCCTGTGAATAATTACCAAAGTGCAAATACTGTTCCACATGCTGACATTGTTTTTATTTCAAAATCAAGTGTTTCCTCCCCAAGAATTTGGGTGTGAAGAATGTTGTGAAATACAGAGTTAGGAAAATTGGGCTGTGATGTCAGTTACATGTTGATCAGTCGGGATGACCATCTCCCGAGGTTTTTGTGTAAGTTGTGATTGGCTAAAATCAGTATGATTTCTAAGTTTCTATTACTGAGTTGCGGCCATAAACCTCACACATTCTTCAGAAAGAGATAAAACAAGTTTTGCTAATAAGGCATCTGAGAAGGTTAACTGATATTTTATGTATTAATATGTGATTCAAAGTATAATCCAAGTAGTTAATTCTGTGCGTGTCATACTTTTCGAGCTTTAAGATCTAGGAAGCTCTGGGACTTCCCAGTGGTTAACAATCTTCTTCCATTGCAGGGGGCACAGATTTGAACCCTGATTGGGGGAACTAAGATCCAGCATGTCGCATAGCCCAACCAAAAAATAAATAAAAATAAACCTAAGTAAGCAATTTTAAAAAAATCTAGGAAGCCCTAACCAGCTGCTAAGCCTCCACTGTGATTCCCCCAGACTGGAAGATATCCTTGGATGCCCGTCCGACTCAGTAGAAATCTTCGATGGCCCCAGGATCGCCTCACTCTCCATGGGGAAGTTCTGTGCCTCAGCGGCTGTGATGTTTTTCTCCTCCTCTGACATCCTGACTGTGGTGTTCCGAAGTGATTCCATGATCACCAACACTGGCTTTTATGCTCTGTTCAATGCGATACCCCAGGGCAGAAGAGAGTCAGGTAGGAAGCTTCAAGTAGGCTTTTGGCCTTGAAAAAAAAAATAATAGTTTTCTAATTTAAGGGATTCTCCTATTAGCAGAAGCATGGGCTTCAGTTTTAAAAGCTCCCCTACAATTAGCCAGAAAGGCCCTGCTGTATCACTGCTAGCTTTTTCCACTAAGAAGGTCTCGTGGGCAATTGAAATAAAGCGGTGATGGGCTTCCCAGGTGGCGCTAGTGGTAACCCACCTGCCGATGCAGGAGATGCAGGTTCCATCCCTGAGTCAGGAAGATCGCCTGGAGGAGGAAATGGCAACCCACTCCAGTATTCTTGCCTGCAAAATCCCACAGACAGAGGAGCCTGGCAGGCTAAAGGCCATGGGGTCGCAAAGAGTCAGCCACAACCAAGCCACTGAGCACATGTGCAGCCTATATGTGAACGGGCAGGCAGCTCCTCTCCACGGCTGCCTCCGTCACAGCCCACCACCCTGGACCTGTTACTGTCCAGGGTGCTGAAAGGTGAAGTCTGTCTTCCAAGAATCCTCCTCCCTCCACCAGATGGCTCACTTTACATCTTGCCTCCTTTGAACCCTAGACTCACCACATTAGAGGCCTCAGTTCAGTTCAGTCGCTCAGTTGTGTCCGACTCTTTTTGACCCCATGAATTGCAGCACGCTGGGCCTCCCTGTCCATCACCAACTCCTGGAGTTCACTCAAACTCATGTCCATCGAGTCAGCGATGCCATCCAGCCATCTCATCCTCTGTTGTCCCCTTCTCCTCTTGCCCCCAATCCCTCCCAGCATCAGAGTCTTTTCCAATGAGTCAACTCTTTGCATGAGGTGGCCAAAGTATTGGAGTTTCAGCTTTAGCATCATTCCTTCCAGTGAACACCTAGGACTGATCTCCTTCAGAAGGGACTGGTTGGATCTCCTTGCAGTCCAAGGGATTCTCAAGAGTCTTCTCCAACACCACAGTTCAAAAGCATCAATTCTTTGGCACTCAGCTTTCTTCACAGTCCAACTCTCACATCCATTCATGACCACTGGAAAAACCATAGCCTTGACTATGGGGACTCATTAATGGATAGACCCTATAGCTCATCATTCCAGAGCCAGGTCCAGTTTGCACCCAAAAAAATACTTATCTGTCAGTTGTGGGGCCACAGTAACTCAGGTCGCTAGGAATTCAGGTAGAAATTTCCAGTTTGTATTTTAAGGCTGTGGGGTGGGGTGCGGGGAGGGTGTTTCTGGACCTTCCAAAGGCATGTGTGAGATCTTGCCCTGGAGAGGCTAAGTAAAATCCAGGAGTTGAAATCCAGATGATTCGTTGACTCAGGATCATCATTTATTCATCCAATAGTATTCACTAAGGTCCTACTGTGTGCCAGCCCCATGCAGCCAACAGAACGGTGCCCTCCCCCCTGCAGTTTACGGTCGGGCAGGTATGGGTGAGTGGGGGAGGATCAAGACATAGCAAACAAGCAGATAAACAAGATGATGTGGGGCTGGTGATAAGGTTGGGAACAGAGAGCCACGTGGGATGGAGCTGCTGCTATGGTGGACTGAAAGGGATGGACAGCCTTGCTGAGCAGGCCATATGTGAGAAGTGACCATAAAGGGGCATTCTCAGCAGAAAGAAGAGCAATGCGCAGGCTCTCAGGGAGGAAAGAGCTGGACATGTCAAAGAAACTGAAAGAAGGCAAGCCTGTGAGCACAGTAAGGGAAGAATGTCCCCAGGTGTCGCCAGGGGACAGCAGGTGATTCCAGCAGGACACAGCCTGTCAACTCAGAAAAAGCCAGTCCCTTTGGGTTTTATCGAGTCATAGACTCCCTTGTGGCCAGGTGCCTTCAGGGGATTAAATCTACACTTATCCAAACACTTGTCCAGGACCTGCCCAGAGAAGCAGCCAGGAGCCCATTGCCCCAGGAACCCAGCTTTGTGACCCAGAGAAGCACAGGGCAAGATCTGTAGGACCCAAGGTGTATCGGGGCTGAGCGCTGTGCTTCGTGTGCGTGCTGTTGTTGACTTGGCATCCCATTTTACAGATGAGGAAACTGAGGCCCAGGGAGATAATTTGTCAAAGGTTATACAACTAGGGAGCAGGAGAGCTGGAGTCTAAACTCACCTCTCTCGTGTATTACAGACTTGAGACAGCCTTAATAAGGCTTCATTCTTGCATTTATTTGACTTAGCTGCAAATATGGGAGCTAGAAATCCTTCCTATTTAAAACTACCTAAACTCAAAGGTAAAATCTTGCTTTGTTTGGAAGATGAGCCAGAGCTGCAGCTGGTGGATGGTTCTGAACAGTGCTCCGGACATATCGAAATCCTGCACCAGGGAGCCTGGAGCACTGTGTGACGAACTGTGGGACCTGAATGAAGCAGGGGTCGTGTGCTGGCAGCTGGGGTGCGGTTGGGCCATCGCTGCCCCCAGGAAAGGCCCACTTCGGCCTGGGCTCTGGAGACATCCTCCTGGACAACCTGCAGAGTTCGGGGAGCGAGAGCCACCTTGGCCAGTGCCCCAGTTCCGGCTGGTCAGACCCCAGCTGTGGTCACCATGAGAATGCTGGCGTCATCTGCTCAGCTACCTGTCTCTCTCTTCCAGCGGCAGGTTTTTTCTGATCTTTCAGCAGCTCAGGGATGGAGGAAGCTGTGCGCAGAGCAGGGCTGGTGACCTGGCAGAAGGGGTCCCTTCAGCCAGGCTGACAGAGAATGCCGAGAACTGGGCTCTCTTGGGAACACACCCTCCAGGGCCGCATAATTGTCAGGGCGTGTTTTCTGCAGCTCCTCTAGGGTTTGGAGCTGTTTACCAAACACGCCCTTTCTTGCTTGTGTAACAGGAAACCTGCCTGCTTGGGACCTGCGGAAAACCACCACTTGTCCTGATATAATTTAACACAGATTTCCTAAATCTATCTTTTTTAGTGCATGCAGATGCAGGGGACTGGGCTCCAGATGTGACTCCTGCACCCCCAGGTAGGTCTGACCCTGCATTTCCAATATCTCTGCAAAGTAAATAAGAAATATAACCTCTTTCAGGGAGATCTAGGTTCGATCCCTGGATCTGGAAGATCCCCTGGAGAAGGGAATGGCAGCCCACTCCAGTATTCTTGCCTGGAGAATTCCATGGAGAGAGGAGCCTGGGGGGCTACAGTCCTTGAGGTCGCAAAGAATCAGACGCAACCGAGCAACTAACATGCACAACCTGTTTCAGCATCCCAACAGAGGTGGACAGTGACCTAGACTCTGGAATCACCCAGGGAGCTTTAAAATTTTATGATACTGAAGCTGCACCCCAGACCAGTCACATCAGAACCTCTGGGTCTCACCCAGTCATTGGTGATATTTAAAACTTCCTGTGTAATTCCAGTGTGTGGCCAAGGCTGAGAGCCAGCGGCTTGTATGAGAAGCTGAGAGTCATGTTGCCCAAAGGAAATAGCATCCGACACTCTCCTATCTGGACAGCAGATCAGGGAGGGGCAGGAGGGACTGAAAGAGGATGTCCCATCGCAGTAGCCAAGCAGAGGGTTGATCTGGAGTAGAGGAGGTGGGAAGGTCTACCTCTCAAGAACATGAGTTAGAGAATCAAAGTGTGCAGGCAAAGAAAGATGCAGTGAATGTCAAACTCTCCCAGTGGGTCAAGAGCAGATTGGGCGTGAGAAGCAAAAACGGTTAGGGCTCCTCTGTGGGCCTCCTGGCTTAGCCAACACAGCAGGGATAGAGGAAGGTACACCTTCTTCAGGTAAACTACTCAAAATCCACGTGATCCGCAGCCCCCAACCCTGGAGATTTCAGGTGTCAGAGCCTCTGGCACATGCCTGCCTCTGCAGAACAAGTTCTTAGCTGCCAGCTTCCCTGATCATTGGCACCCTGGGCCCCATCCAGCCTCCTCCCAGCTTTACCCAGTGACTGCTGCCACCCTGTGCCCTCCATGGGAGTCTGGGTTGGGGAAGGTCAGGGGTGCACCTCACAGTGTTTGGGAGCCAGGCACGGTGGCCGGCAGCTGCCCCAATCCTGGGCTGGCACCGCTATGGTGCACGTGGAGGGATACTTGGTGGGGGCCTCTTTTCCTCCAGTCCAGGTCCCGAGGGCATCCCAGGTGGAAGACACCATCCCTTGTAGGCCTTCTGGTGTGGGTTGCAGAGGTGGGTCCGTGGGAAGGGGCCCGTCTTACTTCCTTGGACTCCTTGTCCAGCCTGCCTTTCCCCACCACAGCTCTCAGCTTCCCAGGTTTTGTCCCTCGGTATTTTGACACCTGATAAATGTCTGCAGGGACAATGGCATGCTCACGAGCCTGGTGCTGTGACTGCGAGTGATGCCTCATGACTGGTCACTCTCAGGACAGCCCTTGGGTTGGTGGGCCCAGCACAGAAGAGAAAACAAATCACATGACTGCGTTGTCTGTGATTTCTTGGTGAATCAACGAGAGAAGGGGAGTAGCTACATCTCGGTCGGGGAGCTAAGAGGAATGAGTGTGTCCACACCGTGTATTGAGACTCAAGACTAGTAGCACCTTCGTTCATTTGCACTTAAGTAGAAGGTGATGTCATCGGGTGAATCTCTTTCCTGATTTTCTTTGGTTTTGATTTTTGCAGCTGCTGTTCCCCAAGCGCCTATCCTACCAGGTAACACTCTTGCATTGAAAGTATAACCCCTAAAGGACAGAATGATGATTGTTGTTCAGTTGCTAAGTCATGTCTGACTCTTCGATCCAATGGACTGCAGCATGCCAGGCTTCCCTGTCCTTCACTAGCTCCTGGAGTTTGCTCAAACTCATGTCCATTGAGTCAGTGATGCCATACAACCATTTCTTCTGCTTTTATGAATTAGAATTGTGGTGATAATTCATAAAAGTAGAATAGACATCCACTGTCCTGGTTGCATGAGGGAGAGGAAGCGGGGGATGGAGCCCTCCCAAATGGGTGGATTGTCTGCATCTCAGTTGAGCTGATTTGCATGACAGGAAGCTGGGACGGGATTAATGAAGTGTCCTTGACACCCCACAGCTGCCATGTATATATCCAATCCATTTCCAGCCTCACCTACAATCTTAGGGTCCTGCCTACCCATCACACATCTTTCCTCCACCCTCACCCTCACCCCTTGGGGGTTCGACCACACTCCAGCCAAGCCACGGCTATGTCTACACCAGCATGATCCCTTCCCATTTTGTGATTCACTCTTGAGCTTGGTGGGATTCTGGGTTCCATACCTGGGAAAAGGTAAGGTACCTGTCTGAAGACTCCAGCCATGGGTCTCTTCATCCCATTTTCACAGGAGGAAGTAGCTCCTGTGGGGGTGTCATTTCAAGTCTGTCAGGATCCTTCTCCAGTCCCCGGTACCCAACCAACTACCCCACTGATGTGGAGTGTGTCTGGGTGATCCACCTGGCCGAGAAGTACCGCGTAGAGCTGACGATCCCCACCCTGAAGTAAGCAGTTGTGTCTTTCTCTGCTTCAAGGGCCGGTTTGGATTTGAATCTGTGCTTTCCCCAAGAGATTGCCTTTCCAAGTGCCTGACTCATTAGCTGCAACAACAAAAATTTAATAGACTGGGTGTCTTAAGAAACAACAGAAGTTTATTTCCTGTAGTGGCCCCATGGTGTAATGGTTAGCACTGTGGACTTCGAATCCAGTGATCAGAGTTCAAATCTCTGTGGGACCTATCTATCTTTTGGGCTTCCCTGGTGGCTCAGATGGTAAAGAATCTGCCTGCAATGTGGGAGACCCGGCTGCGATTCCTAGGTCAGGAAGATCCCCTGGAGAAGAGACTGGCAATTCTTGCCTGGAGAATCCCATGGACAGAGGAGCCTGGTGGATCGTGAAGTTGCATAAGTTGGACACCATTGAGTAACTAGATGACATGACGTGACGAACAAAAATATAATAGACTGGGTGTCTTAATAAGCAACAGAGGTTTGTTTCTCATAGTTGTGCAGGCTGGCAAGTCCAAGATAAGTATACCAGCAGGCTCAGTGTCTGGTGAGGACCTGCTTCCAGGCTCACAGATGGCTGGATTTCACTATGGCTTCAGTTGAGGAAGGGGACCTGGAGCTTTCTCAGCCCTTTATGAGGGCACTAATCCCATCATGAAGGCTCTGCCCTAACAACCTAGTCACTGCCCAAAGGCCCCACCTCCTAAGACTATTACTATTGAGGGTTAAGTTTCAACAAATGAATTTTGAGGGGACACAAACCTTCTGCCTATAGCACCATCTGACAAATCCCTTCACATGTTAGGTGAAAACTGGTCTGGTCATCTGAGCTTAAGGAGTTATTTTTTTATTTTTTTTTTCAGATTGTATTTTATTTTTTAAATTAATTTGTTTATTTTAATTGGAGGCTAATTACTTTACAATATTGCCGTGGTTTTTGCCATACATTGACATGAATCAGCCATGGGTGTACATGTGTCCCCCATCCCAAACCCCCTCCCACCTCCCTCCCCATCCCATCCCTCTGGGTTATCCCAGTGCACCAGCTTTGAGTACCCTGTTTCATGCATCAAACTTGGACTGGTGATCTATTTCACATGTGATAATATACATGTTTCAATGCCATTCTCTCAAGTCATCCTACCCTCGCCTTCTCCCACAGTGTCCAAAAGTCTGTTCTTTATATCTGTGTCTCTTTTGCTGTCTCACATATAGAGTCATCGTTCAGTTCAGTTTAGTTCGGTCGCTCAGTCATGTTCGACTCTTTGCGACCCCATGGACTGCAGCATGCCAGGCTTCCCTGTCCATCACCAACTCCCGGAGTTTATGCAAACTCATGTCCATTGAGTCGGTGATGCCATCCAACCATCTCGTCCTCTGTCGGCACCTTTTCCTCCCACCTTCAGTCTTCCCCAGCATCAGGGTCTTTTCAAAATGAGTCAGTTATTTACATCAGGTGGCCAAAGTATTCAAGTTTCAACTTCACTATCAGTCCCTCCGATGAACACCCAGGACTGATTTCGTTTAGGATGGACTGGTTGAATCTCCTTGCTGTCCAAGGGGCTCTCAAGAGTCTTCTCCAACACCACAGTTCAAAAGCATCAATTCTTCGGTGCTCAGCTTTCTTTATAGTCCAACTGTTGTTACCATCTTTCTAAATCCCATATATATCTGTTAATATACTGTATTGGTGTTTCTCTCTCTGACTTAGTTCACTCTGTATAATAGGCTCCAGTATCACTTAAGGAGCTGTAATCACTGAGCTCAGCTTCCCATGCAGTTGGAGAAGACCTCATGAGCATCCCTGACGCCATCATGGAGGGAGCCCCAGCTGGGGTGACCCACACATGAAGACCCCACCCCTCCACTCTCAGCCAGCTCCGTCTGGGACACAGCCTCTTCCTCTGGCTGAACCCCAGTCTGTTCATCGTCATTACCTTTTCTGACCTTTATCTTTCCGCCTGGTGCTACACACAAGAGATCATCTTCCTCTTCCAAAAATTTCTATCCTGTTCCTACTAAGACTTTTCTTTTGCATATTAAATACCCTCAGTTCATTCGTTCCTCATATCCCCCCTTGGTGGGGGAGCTGAAATAGACCAGAAAAGACAAGAGACTGGCTGACCTGGACCAGTCCCAACAGGGAGGGGACCGAGAGGGCAGACTCAGACAGCATCAGAGGGGTCACGTCCACGAGGGAGATGTGTGGTTGGAAGGAGATGCAGGAGGCTGGCAGGAGACTGCAGTTTCTGGCTGCATGTGACGCAAAAATTTGACTTTATGTATAACATTCTGGCAGATTTCCTTGGGGAGCTTAACTCTGCCTTCACCTCCTCAGCTTAGAGGATGTCTACGGGTGCCCTTACGATTTCATCGAAGTGTTTGATGGACAGCAAGTCGCCTCGCTCTCCTTGGGCAGATTTTGTGCTGGAACCGAGCTCACATTCCACTCTTCTTCAAACATCATGATCACGGTGTTCAGGAGTGATGCCAGGATCACGAACATGGGGTTCTACGCCCTGTACAGCGCCGTCCAGCAGAACGAAAGGGAGAGCGGTGGGTATCCTAACGCAGACTTCAGAGGGATGTCCGGTCTAATGTGCACCCTTTCCCTTTAAGAAAGGAGATGCTTTTGTAAATCTGACCTGTGGGTTCCACCCGCATTACTGACATCTGAGTGACAGCACTCTGACACTGACAGCCCCCAGATCACCCCTCCCCGTGCTCTGCCCCTCACTGTCCTCTTCCTCCACCAAGATGTCCCCCTAAAGAGACAGAGAGCCGAGTCTCACGTCTTACCAGGGCCGTGCGTGTTGAGGGAGGGCACATGACAACAGCCTCCTCCTTCTCCAAAGGAAGCAGAAATGCAATAAAGCAGATCCTTCTAGAAGAAAACCATCTCAAACTACAACTGCCAGCCCACCTGCTTCCAGCTGAGTTCAATGCAGAAACCACCATCCAGACTACTTCCTATACAAGATAGGAAGACGATTACAGAGCTCTCAGAAGATGCTGTGCCACTTTTCCCTCAGTGAGGGGACTTCGGAGAGTATAAAAGGGACTCGGAAACAATTGCCAGTAGTAGTGTTGGTCGCTCAGTCGTCTTCGACTCTTTGTGTCCCCATGGACTGTATGTAGCCCACCAGGCTCCTCTGCCTATGGCATTCTCCAGGCAAGAATACCTGGGTGGATTGCCATTTCCTTCTCCAGGGGATCTTCTCCACCCAGGCATCCAACCCAGGTCTCCCACATTGCAGGCAGATTCAACAGGCACTAACTGACCTACCCCAGTCATAAACCAGGAAGCTAGTTTTGTCTAGGTTTGACAAACCTAGACAGCCTATTAAAAAGCAGAGACATCACTTTGCCAACAAAGGTCTGTCTGTAGAGACAAAATACTGGTTTTTCCAGTATTCATGTATGGATGTGAGAGTTGGACCATAAAGAAGGCTGAGTGCAGAAGAATTGATGCTTTTGAATTGTGGTGCTGGAGAAGATGCTTGAAAGGCCCTTGGACAGCAAGGAGATCCAACCAGTCCATCCTAAAGGAGATCAGTCCTGAATATTCACTGGAAGGACTGATACAGAAGTGGAAGCTCCAATACTTTGGCCACCTGATGTGAAGAGCTGACTGATTGGAAAAGACTCTGGTGCTGGGAAAGACTGAAGTCAAAAGAGGGGGGTGGCAGAGGATGAGATCATTAGATAGCATCACCAACTCAATGAACATGAATCTGAGCAACCTTTGGAAGATAGTGGGGGAGTCAGGCGTGCTGCAGTCCATGAGGTCACAAACAGCTGGAGGCAGCTTAGTGACTGAACAATTCCTGGCACATCAAGACATAGCGTCTCCCTCTCTAGAGTGCAGCGGCTGGCTATGCAGAAAGATGCCCATAGGAGAATGTCAGAGATCCTCTCTTGGACAGAAGTTTCCAGAGAGATGGGGCTCAGCCCCACAGCTCAGGAGACTCTGCTTTCCCATCCCCAGGTGAGTCCCTGAGGCTGGGGAATGGCAGTCACAGATGTGAGGGTCGGGTGGAGGTCTCCTACAACGGCACCTGGGGCACCGTGTGTGACAACAGCTGGGACCTGACGGACGCCAGGGTCGTGTGCCAGCAACTTGGCTGCGGCGAGGCCTTGTTGGCCCCAAAGCAGAGCTACTTTGGTGGAGGCACCGGCCACATCATCCTGGACAACGTGCAGTGCGCGGGGAATGAGGCCAAGGTGTGGCAGTGCCCCCACAGCGGCTGGTTCTCCCACAACTGCGGGCACCACGAGGATGCGGGCGTTGTCTGCTCAGGTGAGCCCCCGGGACATGGCACACCTTGGTTGGGGGGGAGTCACCCTGCAGCCTCTGGGAAGAGGGGTGACTTGGGAGTAATCAGAGCTGTGGGCTCCAAGTCGTCTTTTTAAGTCAATTTGCTGAAGAGATTCTCTTGAATCGTTGTGCTTGTAAAATGCTCAAGTGAAGTGAAAGTCACTCAGTCATGTCTGACTCTTTGTGACCCCTTGGACTATATATTAGCCCATGGAATTCTCTGGGCCAGAATACTGGAGTAGGTAGCCTTTCCCTTCTTCAGGGGATCTTCCCAACCCAGGGATCAAACCCAGGTCTCCCACACTTCAGGCAGATTCTATACCAGCTGAGCCACAAGGGAAGCCAGAAAATGCTCAAAGTCCCACCTTAAAAGCTGTGGTGAGGAGTTTTGCTTGGGGTCCAGTGGTTAAGGCTCCAAGCTTCCAGTGCAAGGGGTATGAGCTTGATCCCTAGTTAAGGAACTAAGATCCCACCTGCTGCATGGCAAAAAAATAAGTAGTCGTCACAGATCACTCATATTTTTTAAAGAAAGCTTCATTGGTTGAATAGAGGGTTATATTACCAGGGTTTTGGAAAAGACCCTGATGCTGGGAAAGAATGGAGGCAGGGGAAGAAGGGGACGACAGAAGATGAGATGGTTGGATGGCATCACTGACTCAATGGACATAAGTTTGAGCAAGCTCCTGGAGATGATGAAGGATAGAGAAGCCTGGCAGGCTGCAGTCTATGGAGTCAAAGAGCTGGACGCAACCTGGCAACTGAACAAAAGCAACGTGTCCAGTGAGTCAGTGATGCTATCTAACTGTCTCATCCTCTGCCCCCCTCTCCTCCTTTCACCTTCAATCTTTCCCAGCATCAGAATCTTTTCCAAGACCCTGATGGATTTAGTGCTACACTCCTAGCTGCCCAGAACAGAATGCATTTGATTAAAAAAAAAAAACAGGCAAATAAAAATTTTTAAAAGCCTGATTTCCTTTGTGTGTCTGTCTTAATCCATCTCTTATTCTCTCTTCTGTCTTAGAACAGACATTGATGGCAACCCCAAAGCAGAACCAACTTCCAAACATTTTAACCCTTTGCCAGGTCCCTGGTATGAGTGAATCCTAGCTACTTTTTCATCCTGTAATTGGGACACCATCTGATTAAATTATTTCTTGTTAATTAACAAGAGCAAGGCAGTCCATCAGCGTTGGCAAAATGGTGGGGCTTGGGGGCGAGGAGCATCAGAGGGTGAGAGGAGAGAGAGGTAGGAGGGAAGGAAAATTCAGATTCACCAGAAATGCAGTCCCTGGTCACTAGGATTTCCTGAATCGGTGTTTGCATGCAGTGGCATGGAGTCGCCGTAGGGGTGGTGTTAGTAACTGCCTGCATTGGTGATCATACAATAGTTATGTGCAGAGCAAGGAAACAGAAACCCAGGGTCATCCCTCGACAAGTTGTTTCAAGCTACACTTGTCTGCATACTTGTTGTCCAGACACCCAGCCTCTCGTAGCAAAGGCGTATCTCTGTCCGCTACCTCATGAGCAGTCACAGATCTGCACGTGGATATTTTTGAGTACATTAAAGGAGTACATTAAAGGAGTACATTTTTTTTTCTGAATAAAAGTCCTTGCTTACAGTATCATTTTTTTCTCTGTATGTTCACAGGCTCGGCTGATGACAGCTCCCCTACAGGTACTTCAGCTGTATTTAAAGTTTCTCGTGATTTGATGTCTGTTTTGTTTTCAGTTGTAGGATTTGAAGCAACCGAATGAATGCTCTTGCTTCCTTTTACATATGAGAAGCTCCAGCACAGAAAACCCTTTAGAAAAGCCACTTCAAAGCCAGTATTTCAGCCACAAAGTGGATGCTTTAAGTAACTGTGGTCTTGACTTCAGCTGGAGTTTGGACATAACACAACAAAGGGTCCCCTAACACAGCTGTTCTGTGAGCACAAAGTCACATTGCATTGAACAGGGAGCCTTTGGCTTGCATCGTCTTTGCTCCCTTTTCATTAAAACACGTGCTCAGACCTGTCAGTGTATATGGGTTCATAAAGCCCTCTCAGCCTTGTGTCCTAATCATTTCTCCTCACAAAAACAGTATAAATTTGGGACTTTCCTGGCGGTTCAGTGGTGAAGACTCCACGCTTCCAATCCGGGTTCAATACCTGGTCAGGGAGTTAAGATCCCACATACTGTACACATGGCAAAGAAAACACACACGCACACACACACACACACACAATAAGCTTGAGAGGACACAGGTAATGATCTTATCTAACAAAGAGCAACTTGGGAAACTCCAAGAGCCTCCAAAGCTATTTTTTTAAAATAGTTACAAGCAAAAGCAGCTCTGGAAGTTCTCCTTATTCTGTTCCTATCCCCTCTTGATCCCTCTAAAGACACCAGCAGAGGTTGGTGCCTCCTTCTGATGGGGTTTCTTCACTGTTTCTTGCAGATGAAAATATCCATTGTGGTGGTTTGCTGACAAGTAATTCGGGCTCATTCTCCAGCCCTTGGTATCCGAAAAAATACCCCACAAATGTGGTGTGTGCCTGGGACATACAAGTGGATAGCAGGGCACGTGTCAGACTTACCTTCGAAGTGATAAAGTGAGTAAATAGCTCCTGCTTCCGCTCTCCTCTTTACTCGATTATACTGCCTGCTACCACCACCACTCACTCCCCACTCTCGCCAAAAAAGTCAGCTTTCATATTTAGTTCTCAAGAGTAAGCAAGGCCTTGGAGACCCACCCAGTAATACTGATCAAAAAAGCTTTTTAAATTTTATTTATTTGTTCTTTTTGGTGGTGCTGGGTCTTCGTTGCTGTGTGGGCTTTCCTCCAGCTGCAGTGAGTGGGGGCTACTCTTCGTTGCAACGTGCAGGCTTCTCACAGTGGAGGCTTCTCTTGCTGTGGAGCACAGGCTCTGGGGCACACGGCCTCAAGTAGTTTTGGTGCATGGGTTTAGTTGCCCCTCGGTTTGTGAGGTCTTCCCAGACCAGGGATCAAACTCATGTCCCTTGCTTTGCCAGGTGGATTCCTAACTGCTAGACCACCAGGAAAGTCCCCAGATCAAAATTTAAACACGTAGATCTTTTAACCCAGCAATTCCAGTTCCAGGAAATTGGTCCACAGATAAAATTTCATGTGCACTGAGAAAAATCTTGGTTACATTCTTATAGTAGCACTAGGTTGGAAGCAGTTTTATTGCCCACCAGTAGGGGGTCAGTTAAATAGATTTTGGTACATCTATCTATTGCTGTCACACAGTTCAGTTCAGTCTTGTCCGACTCTTTGCGACCCCATGGACTGCAGCGCACTAGGCCTCCCTGTCCATCGTCGACTCCCTGAGTTTACCCAAACTCACATCCATCTAGTTGATGATACCATCCAACCATTTCATCCTCTGTCATCCCCTTCTCTTCCTTCCTTCAGTCTTTCACAGCAACAGGGTCTTTTCCAATGAGTCAGTTCTTCACATCAGGTAGCCAAAGTACTGGAGCTTCAGCTTCATCCTCAGTCCTTCCAATGTATATTCGGGGTTGATTTCCTTTAGGATGGACTGGTTGGATCTCCTTGCAGTCCAAGGGACTCTCAAGAATCTTCTCCAATGCCGCAGTTCAAAATCAATTCTTCAGTGCTCAGCTTTCTTTATGGTCCAACTCTCACATCTATTCATGACTAGTGGAAAAATCATAGCTTTGACTAGATGGACCTTTGTTGGCAAAGTAATGTCTCTGCTTTTTAATATGCTGTGTAGGTTAGTCATAGCTTTTCTTCCAAGGAGAAAGTACCTTTTAATTTCATGGCTGCAGTTACCATCTGCAGTGATTTTGGAGCCTAAGAAAATCAAGTCTGCCACTGTTTCCATTGTTTCCATATCTATTTGACATGAAGTGATGGGACTGGATTTTAAGCCAGCTTTTTCACTCTCCTCTTTCACTTTCATCAAGAGGCTCTTTAGTTCCTTTTTGCTTTCTGCCATAAAGGTGGTGTCATCTGCATGTCTGAGGTCATTGGTATTTCTCCCAGCAATCTTGATTGCTGTCTCACACGTAGGGTGTATTGCTATGGAATGATCTGTAAGATCATGGCCAGTAGCACAGGGACTGACATTATGCATAGACCGTCTCTGGAAGGAAACAAATAGAAACTGTTCATTGGAGCTGCTTGTGGGAAGGGGACTAGTCAGAGCTGGAAGAAAAGTTGCTTTTAACCATGTGCCCACCATTACCACTTAAACTGTATTTTTTATGCTTGTAATGCATATTCAGAAAATACAATTGAATGAAAACTTCAAAAAATTAGGAGATTTTTAGAGCTGGGACAATATGCACTGCCGGCACCAATGGGGTTATGGCTTCCTCCATCCTGTTTGAAGAGATGTAGGTTTCAGGCAGCTCTTCTAGAGCCCTTCCTAGAACAGTCTTGGTGGTGCCTCCTGGGGGAAAGTCTGTGGCTAGATCTGAACGCTGTCATGACTTCACAGATTGGAAAACTTCTACAACTGCCCGTATGACTTCATTGAAATCTTTGATGGCCCACAAAGTGAACCTTTTTCGCTGGGGAGGTTCTGTTCCGGCACAGCCCTGGTATTTACCTCCTCGGCAAATCGCCTGACCGTGGTCTTCCAAAGCGACGCCATTGTCAGCAATGTTGGCTTTTCTGCATCCTACGAGGCTCTCCTGCAAGATGAGAACAACACTGGTAGGTTCTCAGATTATCTTAGCCCCTGGCCCTGCTTGGCAATGACAAGAAGGGCGGATGACTGACTCTGTAGTTGGGGAAAGGGGTCCCAAGTGCCTTAGTTTACCCTCCAGATCTGGCTAGAGAGAGTGGTTGAATGCCCAGTGCTTCCATGAAACCACATGTCCACATACATCTTCTGATGATAGAGCACGTGACCCCAGGCGAGAGGGTGCGTGGCTGATGTTGTCCCCAAGCCTTCGCACTCAGAATGCCTGCCTAGACGATGTGGGTCCTGACTAGGGCAACAGCAGCCAGGGTCCCCAAGCTTTGTGCTCCCCACATCACACAGGGAGCTTGGGGACCTCCTTTGGTCTCTGTGAGCAGGCAGTCCTGTCTGGGAAAGAGCTTTAAAAAGCATGTTGTTGTTGCTTTGTTTCGTCACTAAGTTGTGTCCAACTCTTTTGCAAACTCATAGACTGTAGCCCACCAAACTCCTTTGTCCATGGGATTTCTGTCAAAAGTACTGGAGTGGGTTGCCATTTCCTCCTCCAGAGGATCTTCCCAACCCAGGGATCCAACCTGTGTGTCCTGCATAGCAGGCAGGTTTCTTTACCTCTGAGCCACCTGGGAAGCCCTCAAAAAAGCATACGCCACCCCAAATCACATTGACCTGAATGATGAAACCCAAAGTACCTTTGTAGGCTCCTTACCCCACCTCAGTCCCTTACTAGAATGAGAAGGGAGCCCCAGGAAGCTTGTCAGCATGGAGGAGAGGCACGGAACCTCCTCGCAAGCAGAGCAGTGACCCAGGTGTGTCTGTTTCCTAGACGCGGTGATCAGGCTGGCCGATGGCAGCCAGCCCTGCGAGGGCCGCGTGGAGCTGCACTTCAACGGCACCTGGGGGACCGTGTGTGATGACAGCTGGGACCTGCAGGACGCCGAGGTGGTGTGCCGGCAGCTGAGCTGCGGTGGAGCAGTGTCAGCCCCCGGGAGGGCTAGATTCGGCCGAGGCCTGGGCCCCATTGCCCTGGATGATGTGAAATGCGTGGGGACTGAAGCCAGGCTGTGGCAGTGTCTGCATGGTGGCTGGTTCTCCCACAACTGTGGCCACCACGAGGATGCTGGCGTCATCTGCTCAGGTGGGCCTGATGCTGGGGCCTGGGGTGGGCGAAATGACATTCCTGCTCCATGAGTCTTCACCCAAGTGTACTTAGAGCCGTGAAGAAGTCCTGGATGGTCCCTGTTTCCCAAGCGTCAGCCCTGCATGATCCCCATCGTGCGCACCTACTACCCACGGTTCTTGTTGCAGTCACTAAGTCATGTCTGACTCTTTATAACCCCGTGGACTATAGCACAACAGGCTTCTCTGTACTCCACTGTCTCCTGGAGTTTGCTTAAATTCATATCCATTGAGTCGGTGATGTACCTAACCATCCTATCCTCTGCCACCCCCTTCTCCTTTTGCCTTCAATCTTTCCCAGCATTGGGGTCTTTTCTGCTGAGTTGGCTCTTTGGATCAGGTGGCCAAAGTGTTGGAGCTTCAACTTCAGCATCAGTCCTTCCGATGAATATTGGTGATTGATTTCCTTTCACATTGACTGGTTTGGTCTCCTTGTAGTCCAAGGGACTCACAAGAGTCTTCTCCAGCACCACAATTCAAAAGCATCAATTCCTTGGTGCTCGGCCTTCTTTATGGTCCAACTCTCACCACATCCACACATAACTACTAAAAAAACAGAGCTTTGACTATACAGATCTTGGGAAAGTCTTGTCTCTGTTTTTCAATACGCTGTCCAGGTTCGTCATAGCTTTTCTTCCGAGAGCAAGAGTCTCAATTTCATGGCTGCAGTTACAGTCTGCAGTGATTTTGGAACCCCAAAAAGAAAATCTGCCACTGTTTCCATTTTTTCCCCTTCTATTTGCCATAAGGTGATGGGCAGATGCCATGAGCTTAGTTTTTTGAATGTTGAGTTTCAAACCAGCTTTTTCCCTCTCCTCTTCACCCCTATAAAGAGGCTCTTTAGTTCCTCTTCACTTTCTGCCATTAGAGTGGTATCATCTGCTATCTGAGGTTGTTGATATTTCTCCCAGCAATCTTGATTCCAGCTTGTGATTCATCCAGCCTGGCATTTCATGTGATATACCCGCAGTCGAGTTTTCTTAATGCTTTCCTTTATATCAGCTCTATTCTTTTCACTTAAGTGAATTCATTTTGCAAGAAAAACTTATATTACCACCATATGGAGGGTCAGGATAACTTGCCATGAATAGAAAATACATAAGAATAAATACAGCAGCAATAAAACAAAGTTAAAATGGTTAAAAATAAATAGTGAACTATCTAACCAATTCACAACCACCTACATCTGAAAATATCCTTAAGCAGAACAGAACTAAATGTAAGCTTTTATATTTTAATTCAATGAATGCATGACTCTGAAAATAGAAGTCGTATAACCTCAGATTTTCTGGCCTCCCACCAGTGATGAGTGATGCCTTGGGAATGGTCTCTTCAGTTCAGACCCTCACCCCCACCAGTTTCACAGGTAACCAGGGATGCTCTGAAAGTCACAGAGCTGGAAGCCCAGCTCCTCACCCAGCATCCTTACTCCTCAGTTGTATCCCAGTTGAGCCTCTGCAGATAAATTCAGTACTTGGAGTCAAAAGCCCCCCTTTATCTCCACATCCTTCTGGCTTTGGCTGGCAAAAAGCAAACTGGTTCATCAGCTAGACTGGCAGCAACTGCTTGAGACAGGAGGAAAGAACAAGCAGAGGGTGAAAGGCCTGAAAGGTTCTGAGAGGAGGAAAGAAGTGAAGAGCAGAATCAGTGCTCTCAGCAAAGCAGCAGCTGTAGCATCAGAGGACAAGGCTGGGGACCTACAGGGCAGGAAGGTTTGGAGCAAGAGCCCTGGGTACCCAGGAGGTGGCGGAGGGGGGTCACAGAGGGCCCTGGCCCAGCTCCACCACCCACTCTGGGGCTCGTCTGCTCCTTCCCAGTGCTGACCTTGCCAGTGTATGTCCTTGAGACAAACACGGTTCTGCCCTTTGCAGACTGACGTTTAGTCTGGGAGGCAAGCCCACACCCAGGAAGAATTACAAAACCAAACCAACTGGCAAGATCGATGCTCCACACAAGCCAACCATCCCTGTGGCCTCTGTTTGCTACCCGCCCACCCACCACCAAAATCCACAAAAATGACGCTGCAGTTTCCGGCAATGGGACAGAAATCAAGTAGGACGTTTGGATGTTGTAGCCATGGCAACTCAGGGCCATTCTCAGATGCCCAGATGGGATGCAGTTTCTTCCCCAGACAAGACATACACCTTATTGCTGCAAACAAGCAAATCTACCCCCTTGGGTTTAAGAAGAATCAAGGGATGTAATCTGATTTACATGTCTCTTGATTTACATCTCTTGTAGCCTCCCTGCCTTACTCAACACCGTCAGCGGCTGTGGGCCACGCAACTTCAGGTAACTGCAGTTGTTCTGAACTAAGTGGCTATAACTTGCCTTGGCAAAGTCACCATGGGAGACAGGGTTGTGATTCAAGGACCAGATGACCTGGGTCTGTTGCCCTGGCTTCACCTTCACCAGCAGTGGGACCTTGAGCAAATCCCTGGACCTCTCCGTGCCTCGGTTTCCTCCTCTGGCTAAGGATGAGAAGGAAGATCATAGCGTTGGTATCGTAAAGCCAGGCTGGGGTTCACTGGATCTCTCTACGTAGAGTAGGGGGGTGCTTGCTGTGTGGGGCTCACCAGTCAGACGTCAGCTATCTTCTTAACCCCACTTCCATCTCCCTGTCTTCTCACCCTCTCCCTTCCATCACCCTGCAGGGTGCTGCCTCTGAATATTGCCTTCTGCTTGACAGAACTGTAAATGAAGGAGCCCAAATCACCACTCCTTAAGTCTTTCCCTGACTCTGGCCCAGTCATTGTCACATTTTGAATTAGGTCAGCTCCTTTTCCATAGTCTTTAAGAATAAAATAAAATATGCTGAGAAGAGTTAGGAAAAAAAAAAAAAAAGAAGTGAACCCTAGCCTTTAATGAGCACTAGAGCAGGTTATACTGAAGAGCAGTGATCCCCAAAGGATGCTTGTTGACTTTAAAATATACCTACTGTTTGTTCATCTATCAACCCCCCTAACTCCATGCTTTTATTTTCTTGAGCTTGTGTGAGCTGGCTTGTACCCTTCCAGACACACCAGTTGGTGTGTTCTCCCCACAGAGAAAGGACTTGGGAAGGGAATCAAGTTAGAAACTAGATAATCTACAAGCAAGGGAGCCCTCCCCCTCAAGCTTTGACTGAGAGTCAAATATGTTTGACACTAAAAGAGGCTGTTGTATAATTTTTTCTTTCATGTTCTGTCTGTCCTTAGCATCTTTTCCAGTGCCAACAGAGGTGCCCACATCAACAGGTAATCTTTCCCACTTTCTTCAACTGCCTTCCCTTTCACAGTTTTAGATCAGAAAAGCTCCAGCATTACCATGGAGAAAGCACCTTCCTCTGCAGCCTCAGGCCGTACACATGGCTACTGTTGAAGGAAGGGCTGATGAAGTCCAGGTTCACCTAGAAAATCTGCAATTGGAAAGGGAGGGGAAAGAGGCTGTGAGATGCAAGGATGGCTTGTGGGAACCGGAGTGGAAGCCAGCACCCAGAAAGGCTGGAATGGGAGTACCTGGCTGACCCCACATCTCCACCCAGTCCTGCTGTGAGCTCCCCTCAGCTGTGTTCTGAGCATATCCAGCCTCTACTCTTTTTTGTAACACTGCCCTTTGACTGTGGGGAGCAGTCTGCGACGACTGCGCTTTATACTTCCCAGAGCATCACTGCACGTGGTGACACCCGATCCTGGGGACAATGTAGATGCAAATTATTGTTCTTGTCACTTGATCAGTGTATACAAGGCTCTCAGAGAATCTTACACACACACACATACACACACACACACACACAAGTCCACACACCAATTAGTGTGTGCCTGATAGCTTCTCATGAAAAATCCAACAAACCCTCTGAGTGCCATAAACCAAGACGTCACAGCAAGAAGGGGCAGCTATGCCGGGAGGCAGGGCTCTGGAGCAGCTGGCTAAGGAGCAAAACCATTTCTTAGCCAGCTGTAATGCTGAAAAAAACACAAAGTAATACCCAGGGCGAACTTAAAATGAAGGTGGGGAGTAGATTTGTTATCATCCATGGTCAGTGCCCAATTTCCAAGAGATACTGACTCTTCCAGTGGCCTCTCTGGATGAGCCTTGATGGAGGTCATTGTTTGGATTGTCCACCAAGGTCCGGGCCTGCGGCTGGCTGATGGGTCAAGCCGATGTGAGGGCCGAGTGGAAGTCTGCCATGCCGACACCTGGGGCACTGTGTGTGATGACAGCTGGTCCATCGAGGATGCCCACGTGGTCTGCAGGCAGCTTGGCTGTGGCCGGGCTGTGTCTGCCCTCCCGGGGGCCAGATTCAGCCCCGGAGAAGGGAGCATTCTCTTGGACGATGTCAAATGCACGGGCAGTGAGTCCTCCCTGGCGCAGTGCCCTCACAGTGGCTGGTTCACCCACAACTGCGGGCACCATGAAGATGCTGGTGTCGTCTGCTCAGGTGAGCACAGGTGTCTTCTGGGCCAGGCACGGGGCTGCCCCGGCCAAGCCTGGAATTGGCACATTGAGTCTGGAATTCCTCCATGCCTTCAACCTTTCGCTGTACTCCAGATGGCAGATTTCTATTCTAACTCTGAAAAATATGCCAGCTGTTTAACACACGGGAGGACACCATCCAGCTTGAGTGTCTGCAAAGATTAATCAGTTGTAAAATAAAGAAGTTAATAGTACTTATTTCATAAAGCTGACGGGTGGATTAAGTGAAATATTCCATGTAGAATACGTAGTCAAGCATATGACACATTGTCAATGTACAAAAAGAATCCCCCTGCCAATGCAAGAGATCTGGGTTAGATTCCTGGGTCCAGAAGATCCCCAGCAGGAGGAAATGGCAAGCCATTTCAGTATTCTTGCCTAGGAAATCTCATGGGGAGAGGAGCCTGGCGGGCTACAATTCAGTTGGTCGCAAAGAGTCGGACCTAACTTAGTGACTAAACACACACAAAAAAACACAATGTGCAAAAACTTTAATTATTTTATTGTTGGCGGTGGTATTTTGGTTGCCAAGGCAAACTCTGTCAGAATCACTAGCTCAGAGATTTTAGCCAAGTGAAACAGCCCACAGCTGGCTGTGAAAACCCAGAGGCGCAGCCCTGGATGCTTCAGGACAGTTGTTTACCAGGCCTGTTGAGCAGCATGCTAACTGAGACCGTGATCTTTGAACCACTCCACCACCCTGGCTTCTATTAATCCATCCTCCTGTTTCCTTTGTCTCTGCAGATTCTGCAGCTGCTGGGAATCCAGGTACTCGTGCACTCACATCCATTTTACTTGCTGATTGGTGACTAGCCATCTGGTGCAGGATCCCCACGCTGGTCTTCCTTCCCACTCTTAGCTTTCCTTAACCATGATGCTCTGAGCTCCTGACCTTTCCACTCTCCCAGAATGTGAAGCTGCCCCCAGTCCCGTGGGGGCCCTGCTTTGTACCCAGAGAGGCTGTCCTGGGTGTTAGCATGCTGATACGTCATTGCTTCTGCATGTGAGAGCTGCATTTCGGTGAGATTCTGAGACACTAGTTCTTGACCCAGAATGGTGGCTCATGCTGCAGAGGCCGTGGGGGCCAGAGACAGGAAGGTCTGGGGGCAGGTGGGCCTGGGCAGAAGTGGCTCCTCCCCTGGGAGCACCCCTACCTGGGGCCCGGAATGCTGCCCCTGAATTCTGTGGCACTAACAAGACGCCCCCATCCTAGGGGGCCATATCTGCATGATCCCAAAGTGAAAATGAAAGTCGCTCAGTCATGTCCGACTCTTTGCAACCCCATGAACTATATAGAGTCCATGAAATTCTCCAGGCCAGAATACTGGAGTGGGTAGCCTTTCTCTTCTCCAGGAGATCTTCCCAACCCAGGGATTGAACCCAGGTCTCCTGCATTGTGGGGGGATTCTTTACCAACTGAGTCACCAGGAAAGCCCAACAATACTGAAGTAGGTAGCCTGTCCCTTCTCCGGAGGATGTTCGCGATCCAGGAATCACACTGGGGTCTCCTGAATTGCAGGGGGATTCTTTACCAACTGAGCCATCAGGGATGCCTATCAGGGATAGCATCATTCTTATCTCTGCTGTTTCCTTATTCCTAACCAGAATGATGTGTACACATTTACGAGCTATCATATTTTAAATAGCAACTATTTGATGAGAGATTAGAAGGGATGGTTTAAAAGCAAACTCATGTGTGTGATTAGGATGGTACCTGAGAAAAACATGGGCTTCCCTGGTGGCTCAGACAATAAAGAATCTTCCTGCAATTCAGGAGACCTGGGTTTGATCCCTGCATCGGGAAGGTCCCCTGGAGAAGGGAATGGCTACCCACTCTAGTAGTCTTGCGGGAGAATCCCACGGACAGAGGAGCGTGGCATGGTGTGTTGGCCACAACTGAGCGGCTAACTCACTTCACTGAGAAAAATATGAAATTTCACTGTGCTTGTTTGAAATGTCCTCATGGTGACCTATTTCTCTTTTTTATCTCTATAGTTACTTCAACTCCTGGGGAAGAGTCACATGTTTACCAACCAATAGGTACTGTTTCCATTCTTATATTTTGTATCCTTTTTTCTAAGACTGGGGTCCTGCCATTAGTGGCCAATAGAAATGTAGCCAACATTATTTTCATAGTCCTGTATGGAGTAAAATCTGTTCATTAAAGGAAGGTGGGTGTTCCTCATGTAGGGACCTTTTCAGGGAGAACAAATAACCCACCTGCCCTCAGTCATGGAAAGGCCTTATTAAGGCCCTGACCCACACAGGGCTCTGGTGGGTCCTTCTCAAAGAGGAAGCCCACCAACCAGCCCCAGACTCTGGGACTCAGAATCTGAGGATCGACTTCACCTGCTTTTAATTCAGGGCTCAGTGTCTCTTGACCAAATCCTTTACCTTCTTGCACAATGACACCATCTCTTCTGCTGCTTGCTCTCCTGACCTCTGACTTCCTCCATCATTGTGCAATGAATATAGTTTTCAAATTCAAGAAAAGTGAAAATAAATAATTTTGTCCTGAAAATTTCATAATATACTTTGAGAGATCAGGGCTAGAAAAGCAAAGTCTGAATCCTAAGCCTTCAGCTGAACTGTGTTTAGTTTTGAGAGAAACAACATGAGAAATGACACCCCAGAGAGGATGAAGGCTGGTTATTTTTCTTTCTTTATAATTTATTTACTTGGCCGTATCATGCCTTACCTGTGGCGTGTAGGATCTAATTCCTTGACCAGGGATTGAACCCTGATCCCCTGAATTGGGAGCATGGAGTCTTAGCCCCTGGACCACCAGGGAAATTCCCAGAAGGTTATTTTTAGGTGTGTGTGTGTGTCTCCTTCAAGGGGGTTTCCTGATGACTCAGTGGTAAAGAATCTGCCTGAAGTGCAGGAGACTCAGGAGATGCAAATTCCACCCTGGGGTGAGAAGATCCCCTGGAAAAGGAACTGGCAACCTGCTCCAGTGTTCTTGCCTGGGAAGTCCATGGACAGAGGAGCCTGGTGGGCTACAGTCTGTGGGCCTCAGACGTGACTGAGCATGCACGCATATGCATACTACGTCTGCTACAAAGCCAGCAAGGTCACTCGTGTTCCCATAAAGAAACTGCCCAATGAGGATCACACTGCAGAGTCTGTGCTAAATTTCAGATACAGAAAAGCAGTCCTTTTCTTTCTTCCGTGCATGTCATTCCCCATGAATGTATGCAAAGCGCCCGCAAACTGGGGTGGATTCTCTAGATGGAAAGCCCTCTCATTTGAGAAGGGAGGGAAGCTTCTCAAGCCTGCCGGGCTCTGGGCCCCTGTAGATCTGCCCGTGGTGAGGCTGGCCAGTGGCAGGAGCAGGTGTGAGGGCCACGTGGAGATCCACCACCACGGCACCTGGGGGACAGTGTGTGACGACCCCAGGACCTGCCGGCCACCCGGGTGCTGTGCTGGCAGCTGGGCTGGCGGCCCCGAGGAGCAGTCTGTTTGGTGATGGCTTCGGCCCCATCTCCCTGGACCATGTGCCGTGCACGGGCGATAGGCCCACCTGGGTTGGTGCCGGCACCTCGGCCTATCTATCCACGACTGTGGACCCCACGAGGCTATGCCAGGGCCGTCTGTGCAGGTACCAGGCCTACCCTGAGACCCAGCCTCCTCCCCAAGCAGCAGAGCCTCATCTGCCAAGCAGGCCAGCCCCGCAGGGTTTGGGGCTCCAGGGCAGGCAAACAACTTATGAGGAAGCTTGAGTCCCATCAGGGTCCCCCAAACACAAGGTCAAGGACCCTTCTCAATATTGTTCAGCAGGCCTCTGGGTCATTCCTAGCCTCTCTTCATTTGCTGATCTACCCAATGCTGAGTCAACACCCTTGAGTTCACTTTAGAGTCCAGTCTCTCCCATCTTCAAGGAATTGCCAGGTCCCTTCTGTCATCCACCCTCTGGGGTAATTCACTGTACTTCCTGTGTCTTGAAATGATCTGTTGTGAGCTTTAAAGCTGACTTAGTAGTGCTGTGTTGGGAAATTCCATGAACAAAACCGGTTTCTCTCACCTATGCCGCTTGTGAAAGCGTCAACGCTATTTCTTTTGGCCCCAATGATTTGAGATAGTTTCCCTTTCTTCTTTTGTTAATTCGGCCCAATTATGTACTATACGAGACTGCCGAAAAATGTAAAATAGAAAAGGAAATCAGATGAAATGCAAATACCCACTGCCCAGCTTCTCTTATTTTTATAGAGCAAGGACCAAAAAAAATAGGATTTAGTTCATCCATCCATTTATTTAACAGATATTTACTGAGCACTTTGGGCTTCCCAAGTGGTGCTGGTGGTAAAGAATCTCCCTGCCAATGCAGCAGATGTAAGAGATGTGGGTTCGATCCCTGAATTGGGAAGATCCCCTGGAGAAGGGGATGGCAACCCATTCCAGTATTCTTGCCTGGAGAATTCCATGGACAGAGGAGCCTGGTGGGCTGCAGTCCATAGGGTCGCAAAGAGTCGGACATGATTGAGCGCACGGGCACTGAGCCCTTTCTATTCACCAGACACGACTCAGGTGGATATAGTAACGAGAGCGGCAGACAGCCATCCTGCCTCTGGTGCTTACACTCCAGTGCGAGGCTTCAAGGTCACGTCTGTGTTTCAGCCATGATAGATCATTAACAAGAATAAATGAACACTGAATCGGGGCTCATAATCCCCTTTATTGTGTTAAACACCCACTTTCTCCTAACACTTAGACAACTTAGTACTGTGCCATAAGCTAGTTTGTTGGACGAAGATGAGAAACCAATGTTAGAAACCTAAAGTCAGGATTAGGAAGGTTCCTGTGTGTGTGTGCTCAGTTGCTTCAGTCGTGTCCGACTCTTTTGCAACCCCGTGGACTGTAGCCCACCAGGCTTCTCTGTATATGGGATTCTCCAGGCAGGAATACTGGAGTGGGTTGCCATCCCCTTCCCCAGGGGATCTTCCCGACCCAGGGATCAAAACTGTGTTCCCTGTATCTCCTGCTTTGCATGTGGATTCTTTAGCCACTGAGCCACCCTGGAAGCCCAGGAAGGTTCCTAGTACTTTGCAATTCTAGGAAATGTTTTCTCTTCCCTGCATCCAGGAAACAGGCTTTCTGATCCATCCAGGGAGATCACACTGTTCCCACAACAATACATGTTTGCTTCCCACTTCCTGCCGCATGCATCCCTGTCTCTGTTCCAGTCTCATCCAAGCAGTCTTTATCTTTGATGTCACATTTCAGGTCATTTTGTATCTAATTTGCATATCTGAGGTACAAATCTTTAAAATATTGGGTCGGCCATAAAGTGCATTTAGGGTTTTCCATAAGCTGGAACCAGAAAACCCAAACGCACTTTGTGGCCAACCCAATAAAACAGTATCTTCCAAATTTCTTATACGTGGGTGGGATTTTTGTTTGGATTTTGTCTTATTTTGGTCTCTGGTTTGTTTTTATCATTTCAGCATCAGCCACAGAAATGATCACCTCACCTGGTAATTTTATTTTCTTGCTTGCTTGATATAAATCAGATATATATAGACTGCCTTGCATACGGTTAGGGTTAAAGGTTATACCTCATATGAAGATAAACATCAAGCTCATATCAAACTAACATAAAGTACTCATATATTTCTTGAGTAATGTAGGAGTGAATTGGACAGATACTGATTATATGCCTTCAGTACGTAAGGCACTGTGTTCAATGTGCTTCTCAGTCCTTGGTGCCACAGTAGAGAAGTCAGGAGCTTTGTTCGTATTCACAACAGTGTTCACACATTTGGAAATTCAGTGAGTTAATTTTTAACTCACAGGGCTTCAGGCATCTCAGGCAAAAAAATATACCTCTAATCTGCATTTTCAGGAAATAATCAAGTCCCACATCTCCCATGAGTATAGCACACCAATCCAGTGACAGGCGAATCTGTTAAAAGCATTTACGGGACTTCCCTGGTTGTCCAGTGGTTAAGACTCTGCGCTTCTGCTGTAGTAGACGAGGATTCGATCCCTGGTCCAGGAACTAAGATCCCACTTGCTGTGCAGTCAAAAAAAAAAAAAAAAAAAAAGCATTTGCATGGCTAAATAAGTTGATAGTGAAAGTGAAAGTCATTCAGTCGTGTCTGACTCTTTGCGACCCCATGGACTATACAATCCATGCAATTCTCCAGGCCAGAATACTGGAGTGGGTAGCCTTTCCCTTCTCCAGGGGATCTTCCCAACCCAAGGATGGAACCCAGGTCCTGCACTGCAGGCAGATTCTTTACCAGCTGAGCCACAAGGGAAGCCCAACAATACTGGAGTGGGTAGCCTTTCCCTTCTTCAGGGGATCTTCCTGACCCAGGGATTAAACCCAGGTCTCCCACATTGCAGGTGGATTTTTTACCAGCTGAGCCACAAGGGAAGCCCATAATAAGTTGGGGAAATATAATACTCCTCTCTTGAGGATTCAATCTATTAAAATGTTAAAGCTCTGACAAGCCCCACCATAAGGGATCTTCTTTAAATTTGGCTGTATCCAACGTTTCTCAAACTTCTTTGACTGCTGAGATCTTCCGGGTTTGAGTAGAAATGCAGCATTATAGAATTTGGAGCCAGAGAACCTGGGATTATGGTCTGGCTCCAGCCTTAAACCTTTGGGTGGCAACAGGCAAGTCCCCTTCCCTCTCAGAGCCTCTGTTTCATCATCTGCAGAATGGGAGGGTGGCACCTGTCTGAGGATTGGGCGGCACACTCCTGGGCAAGCTCTTGGTGATGGGAGCTTGCTGTTGCATCCTTGAGGGATATGTGTGCTGCCACCTCCTGGGACCTGCCTGGTTCTCTAGGTGAGCAACTCACGTGTCCTTTTGTAAACTTCCTCTTGTGGACACTGGGGATCATCTTAGGACCTGAGTTGATCAATATACAACCAAGCAAGTTGGAGAAATACCATCTCAACCCAAGTCAATTCAACCCAAATATTCTCTGAACTGTAAACAGTTATGTGAGTAGCTCACAATTCCTATTTTTAAAGTCTTGGAGCCCTCGGCCAAACTTGATAGAAATGGACATTCTATGGAAAATCAGAATGTGAAACAGACATGTCTCCTTGTTGGATCTACGAGAATCAGCTACCAGATCTCTCAGCCAAGGACAAATTTAATATGACATCATCACAGTGTAACATCTTTACAAGAGTTGGAAGAAATCTTAGAAATTGTTCAGACCTGAAGTTACAAAGATGCAGCTGGCAGGCTAGTTTTGACCTGTGGATGGGTTTTGTTTCAGACAACAGAGTTTTGCCTGTGCAAAGTTTCATTCTTTTTAATACCACATTTTAAAAGTAGGAGATTTCATATAAAAGTGGAGATTTCACATAAAAGTCCAGATTTCAAGCTTTGATGGGAAAGCCAGAGGCTGGGAAATACAAGTGTGAATTTTCACAGGGCACCAATTGTCCAGGGCAGAGAGGGGACGGTTTCCCTTTATGGGCACGTGCTGTCTGTCTAGTTTCCTCCTGGCCCGTGCCAATTATTTCTGGACCTGGAGTCATCTCCACTTGGACGCTTGGTGCCTCTCAAATTTTAATGTGTCTATAAATCACCTGGAGATCTTGTTAAGATGCAGATTTCAATTCAGTTCCTAGAGCAAGAGTGAGGGGTGGGGTGGGGTTTTAAATGCCTGCCTTTCTCACAGGATGGTACATATGCTGCTGGTCCATGGACTCCGTTTTTCGGATGCATCCTCAGAAGTTTCGAGATGCAAAGGAGCTTGTCCAAAGTCACATGCCTGTTTACACACAGAGAAGAGACTAGAACCCAAATCTCCTGGGTCCCAGACCCAAGTATCCCCTCCCCCACTATTTATTTCCCTTAGCTTAATGGAAAGGAGGACAGGAGAATCAAATAGTAACAGAGCATAATCAAATATGATATAATTTGTAAGCAGGGTCATTCTTTTAAAAATTTTACCAATGAACGTGATTGAAAAGAACGGTATTTAATTACAGTGTTCTATAAATTGTGCTTGTTTTGACAGTTCCTGCCTCAGTTTCAGCCACAGATTTGGTCCTCACGACTGGTAACAAGTTTTCTGCTGATTTGTCCTCTTACTAATGTTAAGAGATATTGATGTGTTGAAATTCTACCTAAAGAGTACTGTTGGCCCAGGGGTCACTTGGCTGAATTAATCCCTTAGAAAATAGACTAGAATCCAGAAATAGACAAATATACAGCGAAGTTGAGGTCCCAACATTCAAGGAAAGCGCTTGCATACACTTGGGAGTGATCCACAGAGTCAGCTGCTCATACTTCCTACACACACATTAACAATTGGCTCTCTTGTCTCCCCGCTGACCATGTATTATGAGAGAAAACAGATTAGGGAGGGGGTGCAGAGACTGGGAGGGGGAGACCTCATAGAAGAGCCGCAGTGGTAAGGGCAGGAAATGCTAACAGACAGCCACAGAAGGGTTCAGAAAATCAGTGTCACCAGCCTTTCTAAATATCACAACATGAAGCAAAAATACCCACTAAACTCAACATCCTTTGAGATACCTCCTTAATACAACCTTGAACAGCAAGGGTTTCTTCTTAATGAGCCTGAATCATGCAATTTAAAATATGACCAATATCTTCTATTTGAGAGGACAGGGAGACTTGTTTCCTTTCAGGAGAGTTTTAATTGATAACAGCTCATGTGCGGTTTTTATTTTTGCCATCCAAAAAAAAAAATTATTGAAGGATAGTTGATTTACAGGTTTATTGACAGTGTTAATTTCTGCTGTACAGCTAGTAACTCAGTTACATACATATAAACATATTTTTATATTCTGTTCCATTATAGTTTATCACAGGATAGTTCCCTGTGCTATACAGCAGGACCTTGTTGTTGATCCATCCCATATATAATAGTTTGTATCTACTCATACCATCCCTCTTGCCATTTTGCCAGAGGCTCCGATATTCTAATGAACAGAAGATCTGTATTTAAGAGACAGAGAAATGTACAGTTTCTCTTGAAGAGATAGGATAAGTGATAAGCTTTAGTTAGGAAGACAACAAAATAGGAAAAAATTAACACAGAATACAACAGATAATTTGACTTTGGTACTAAAATGGCAATAGGTGTCAATTATCATTGAATAGAAAAGATTTAAAACTGCCTAATAAACATTTAACTTCAGAGCAATGCCTGATAACAGAGAAATGACTACAGTGTGTATTTCCACTTTGGCTGACTGTTGTGTGTGTACAAACAGCAGTTCAGGGGACACACCACTCATGTATTTTTAATTGAGGTACTTAAACTTTTATTCAAGAGGGTGGGAAACAATTAGTTCTCACACTTAAATTTTTCCAATAGCAAAGCCTGGTTAATGAGATAATAGGAAAGGCAGAATTGTGTATATTAGAAAAAGATTAAGAACTTTCTGATCCACTGACTAACTTTGCTGTTTGTGTTTCATATTCAGGCATCATTCCAACTTCAGCAGAAGTGACTCCTTCACCTGGTAATGCCCTCTGCCCACTGCAAATGTAGACGGATGAGACAGCAAGGTTGCCTCTGTCATGCCACCAGGGCCAAGACTAGGACAGCTCTGGGGGAGGTGTATTGTCAGGTTGTTGTTGTCTTTTGAGCAGAGTGCCTCTTCTTGGCCAGACTCTGCAGCAGGCCTAGGGACTCAAGGGGTCAGGAAGGCAGAGAGGGGATCTCCCTGGCCAGGTCAGCTCGTCGGCTGCAGGTTCTCATAGCACCACACAGCTCTCCACAGCGCTTGTCACAAGTGCAGTTTTGTAGAGCAGGAGCCACACCTAGTTTCGTTGATTGCCCCACTCCAGCGTTTAGCACAGTGCCTACCAGAATAGACAAATGAATCAAGACTTACTGATTAAATAAATGATGTCTGTGGTTTCTGTAGGCTTCCCCAAAGGCTCAGTGGGTTAAAAAAAAAAAATTGACCTGCAATGCAGGAAACTCAGCTGTGATCCCTGGGTTGGGAAGATCCCCTGGAGTAGGAAATGGCAACTCACTCCAGTGTTCTTGCCTGGAAAATTCCATGGACTGAGGGCCTGGCAGAATACAGTCCATGGGGTCACAAGAGTCGGACGTGACTGAGCACGCACACATGCACGCATGGTTTCCATGCTCCAGGGACAGAGAGAAGGAAATTAACTATCATACAACTATTTTTTGCCATTTGGAAAGTTTTAATCAATTGTCTTTTCTTATCTCCAGCATCTCTGAGCATTGCTGTAACCACCTCGACAGGTATTAATTTTGATGTTATTTCGGGCTTCGTCTGTCTTTTAAATTATTCTCTTATAAATTACTTGCTTATAAATTATTTGATTTTCCAGTGAGCTCATTAAATAACTGTTTATGTCCTGATAAATTCTTTGAAAGTTTTAAAATATGTTTATGATAAATTCTTTGAAAGCTTTAAAATATGTTTACACTGACCTGACTCAAAAAAGGCCACACTAACTGCGTGGGCCAAGGGGGAAATTAGTCCAGCCAGTTCAGCCAAACACAAGCAGTGACTCATTCGCTGGACTGACTGGTGGTCGAATGTCAACTGTCCATGAAGGAACCTTCTCCTGAACACCAGCCGGAAGGTCGGTGTTGTCAGGCTGGTGGCGAGTCAGACCACGGCTTTTACTGATCCTTCTGAATCAGCATTCAGTGAAGATGGCCACGTGCCAAGGTAGTGAGGGATGCAGAATTGACCAGGCTAACAAATAGCTCTCCTCTTGGATGTTGTTAGACTTTGAGTGATGCCATTATCTGAGGAGTGACTGTGTAACTTTGTGGTTTTTTCCTCTTTCTTATTTTTTAAATTATGAAAGTATGATAACACATTTACAGGAGACTTGGAAAGTACAGGACAAAGTTACTTATAGTTCTACTATATATTGCAATTATTTTTAAGTAGATAAATTAAGAGTTTTAGTTGGAGCTTGAATATCAAATTCTCAAAAACTAATAGAATGAATATACAGAAAACTAGAAGGAAAAGAGCCATGAAGCAATTCAGCATAATTAAGATTTATACAATTTTCACACAAATAGGATACAAATTCTATTCAAGGTGCCACAGACTGTAAACTAGAAAACATTAGAACATATCCCAGAACACGAAACGAGGTGCAAAAATTTCATGGTCTGAAGGTAATGAACTCATATGGAGTCTGTTCTCTTATCACTGTGAAATAATGTTAGAAACCAGTATCAAAAGAGATTCGAAAATAACCCATATATTTTCACCCGTGTGACTTTGGACTTAATAATTTGACAAATAGTGTTAGAGATTTATTTGGGTGGAGGACAATAAAGAAGATGCTCTACACTACTCCAGGTGTTGAAGTAATTATAACATAAAGCGTCAGAGTCAGAACCAAAATATGGTCTTTATTACTGATATAGCTAAGAGATGTATGAGACAAATGGACTTTTTATACTCCTCCTCACCCTCAGTCTAGATCTTGAGACAGCCTACCTAGGGAAAGTTCCAGTCTGCAGAGGTCTCCCACTCATTTCAGGGGAGGCAGGGAAAAGCAAGTCCCCCCTCTATGGAATCTTTGTTAGATGAACACTGTACAGTGGAGAAGCTTGGACCAATTGTTGTTGCCCTCTGAACAGGTAGCCTCCAAGGGGAGAAGGGAAGGGTCACGAAGAGGAGACCCAGGGGATAGAGGGGTGGCCTGGGGCAGTAGAGGGTTTGGAGGTGCCCTGCTATAGCTCCTGTCTAGACAGTAGGCAGACAAGCCAAGCCAGTCATACTGATCTTCGCTGGCCATTTTTACGTCTTCTGTATCTTGTAGAAACAGGCATGGGATGATTTGGGAGAATGGCATTGAAACATGTATACTATCATGTAAGAATCAAATCACCAGTCTATGTCCAATGCAGGATACAGCATGCTTGGGGCTGGTGCACGGGGATGACCCAGAGGGATGTTGTGGCGAGGGAGGTGGGAGGGGGGTTCATGTTTGGGATCGCATGTATACCCGTGGTGGATTCATGTCAATGTATGGCAAAACCAATACAGTATTGTAAAGTAAAATAAAGTAAAAAAAAAATTTAATAGAAAGAAACAGGCATGCCTGGTATGGCTGTCTTATGGCCGCCTTGTTCTTTTTGTTCATCTGCAGCTTCGTTGTCAGCCAGTGTGACCTCCCCACCAGGTAAAACACTCTCCAGTGTCCCATAAGTGTCTCTTCTTGGAGTTCCATTTATCAGACTAGGCTGTTGCACAGATATTTTGTACCCAACGCAGCTTCAATAAAAACAGAAACCCAGGAGTCTTCTTCACTGGTATATAAGTTTCTTTATCTCTTTTTCTACAGATCTCTCTTCAACCTCAGCAGATATGACCTCTCCATCTGGTAAATGCTCTCTCTGGTGTTTAAATGAACCAGTCTAGCTTCTTACTTCTATCGTATTTAGAAAACAAGCCCACTTAACGACCATTTTGGCCACAAAGTAAACCCCAGTGAAAAGACACACGAAGTATCTTTTTTCTCCTTGCTAAGTGTCCTGTTCTCTTTGTTCACGTGCAGATGTGTTCTCAGCCTCGGCAGAAGTGGACACCCCCTCTGGTAATGTTTTCTGCCTGTCACATTTCCTAAGTTCAAACTCCCCTCTTTCTGTTTAAGAAGTGAACATACACATTGAATATTTTGTCTACAGGCTAAGCCCCAGTGTAAACAGAAGTCCCAGCCTCCTTTGCACAGAAGTTAAGCTTCATGTTCTTGTTCACGCACACAGAAGTGGTCCCTCCACCAGGGAACACATTCTGCTTGTCACAGTGGTCTTAATTGGATGTGCCCAAGAGGGCTGGGGGTCCACACCTCCGCCTGCTGCATGGTCAGGTTATGATTCAGGCGATGCTTTGACCCCTCACCCAGACACACCCACTAGGGGATGGGCTTTGATAGTGTTGGTTTTATCCACTCACCACTTCCCTGGTGGCTCACGGAGTGTCTGCCTAAAATGCCTGGAGAACCCGGTTCAATCCCTGGGTGGGGAAGATCTCCTGGAGAAGGAAATGGCACCCCACTCCAGTATTCTTGCCTGGAAAATCCCATGGATGGAGGAGCCTAGTGGGCTACAGTCCATGGGGTCGCAGAGTCAGACACGACTGAGCCTTTCACTTTCAAGTTCTTCTGTTTTCAACCACACTGTTTTTGAAAAAAATCATCCCATCTCCTTTTCACTAATACTCGAGTTTGATCCTTCTTTGTTTGCAGATATGACTCCCACTTCAAGCGAAGCTCCTTCTTCACCAGGTATCTCTCTGCTCTTTGTAGTAGCTCTGTGAGTGGCTTTCTGGAAGAATCCAGCCAAGAAAGAGACGCTTCCTTTTTCCCTAACAGAGGTGGGGAGAGAGGACAGGAGAGGCTGGGGAAGCTCCAAGCCACTAACCACCACCACCCCCGCCCCCCGCATTCCTGATTCACCTTTTGGAGCCAGAGTGAATGCAACTCCCACATCCTATGCCCTGAAAGGCAGAGGGGTGTCGGAAGAGTGTACTTTGGGGTCTCTCAGGTTTGAATTGTGAGTGATCCAGGCATGTGTACAGCGCCTTCCAGGTGGCGCTGGTGGTAAAGAACCTGCCTGCTGCTACAGCAGAATTCAATCCCTGGGTGGGGATGACCCCCTGGAGGAGTGCATGGCATCCCACTCCAGTATTCTTGCCTGGAGAATTCTATGGACGGAGAAGCCTGGCGGGCTACAGTCCATAGGGTTGCAAAGAGTGGACACGACTGAAGTGACTTATCACACACGTGCACTCACAGACAGGTGTATAAGCTGAGTCTCCACATCCTCATCCGTAAAATAGTGATAATACTTAGCTGGCATGTTTATGATAAGAATTAGAGTCGTAAATTATGACACATTGTAAATGCTCATAATGGGAATTGTTGTTAACCTACCTTGTTAAAGACCAACTTCATATACACTGTTTCACCCCCTGCAAGCACAAGTCCACAAGATAAATAAGCACAGTGTATTCTATTATATACAGCTTAAAACAGTCTTTTTTTTTTTAAATTGTGGTCTACAGCATAAAATTTCAATGAATTCAAATGTTAATGCTTTCTTTTCACTGGAGAAAATTTTTTTGGCAGCCACAGATCTGGTTTCAACAGAATGGACATCATCACCTGGTAACAATCACATGCCTGTTGCTAAATTAATCCTTAGTTTTATAGTAGTTTATATAACCAAATGCTGTCATAAAGCCCATTGTTACTCTTCCTACCTTGCTTCCTTCTGAATACTTTCGTATGGGATTTTAATACTAGATATGGTCTCTCTCTTATCTAAAAATATTTCTGGAATCTTACTTGATTTTCTTCATTTCATTTTCAGCCCTTGTAAAAATCTAATGTTTTGAATTCTTCCTTTCAAAACTTCAGAGCATTTATAAAATTTTTCTGATAATTAAATAAATTGATAACTATCGGTTAAGACGCTATGCTTCTGATGCAGGGAACACAGGTTCAATCCCTGGTCAGGGAAAAAAGATCCCACATGCTGCACAGCACGGCCAAAAAGTTTTTAAAGTAAATCAATAATTTAATTTTTGGAAAATAAACAGCACACAACACTATTTGTTACATTTTGATGCAACTTAATGGCCAAAAAAAAAAAATAAAACCTAATGAACAGTATTTTGGCACTCAAACTAGAGTAAAAACTTTTTTAAAAGCATTAGGGTCTAAACTTAGAAAAAAATATTTGGTTCATTTTCAGCTTTGAATATAAATATGTGACTTTGAGGATATGCATATTTTTAAGCTTATTTTTTCTTTTTTACAGTGTCAGTTTCAGTTGATGAGGAAATGACCCCGTTACCTGGTAATTTTTGTTTGTTTCTAAGCACTAAAACTATCATATCATTATTAATACTGTTATTCCCTTTCCATTGAAATTTCCTACCCTTTACAGAAAACTTTATAGCTTTTAGGTGTGTATGTGCTGGTACAGATGTGTGCACACACATACATTTTGTAGGTTAGAAGCTTCGATTCACCTCTCAAGACCTCACTCAGAAGATGTTTGCCTTTATTCATAGTTTGAACAAGAATTGTTATCTTGCTTCCAGTATGTCAGCAACAAACCAAATGAGGAGAGAAACTATCCTGGACCAGGGCATTTCAGTCACAGAGAAGCAGATGCCAGAGATGTTTATTAACACTCACTGAGCATCTTCTATATGCTGAGCAGAGCAGGAAATTGAAAAATAGTCACTAGCAACCAATTTATATGAAGGCAAATCATTTTATACATATTAGTGGGTGTAGCACCACCAACGTAATATAGGTTTTCTTTTTAAATTAGTTTTGCTTTTTAAATCACCTTTTTTGAAGTATAATTATGTACAGTAAATTGCACACATCTGTGAGTTTTATCTAATATATACAACTGTGTAAGCACCACCACAATCAAGATCTAGAGCATTCTGGGACTTCAGTGGGGTGTGTGTGCACCTAGTCGCTCGGTCATGTCCCTCAGCTGTGTTCAATGGTGGTCCAGTGATTAAGGGTCCGTGCTTCCAATGCAGGGGGCACAGTTCAATCCCTGATCGGGGAACTAAGATCCCACATGCCTCAGGACAAGGCAAAAAAATTTTTTTAATTAAATTAAAAAAAGAGAGAGATCTAGAGTACTTCCATCCCCCCAGAATGTTCCCATATGCCCATTTACAGTAAATCCTTTCCACTTCCCCCAGGTCAACTGATCTGTTTTCTGTTGCTATAAATTAGATGTGGTTTTCTAGAATCTCATATAAGTGAAATCAAAGCATATATGCTTTTATGTCTGACTTCTCAACCTTGCTTAACAAATTTTAAAGAAATATTTATTTGGCTGCAATGGGTCTTCGTTGTGGTGTTCGGGATCTAGTTCCCTGACCAGATATCAAACCCAGGCTCCCTACATTGGGAGCTTGGAGTCTTAGCCAATGGACCACCAGGGAGGTCCCAACAAATTGTTTTAAATATTTGCCTCAGGTGGTTCCATATGTTGGTAATTTGTTCTTTTTTTCATTTTTATTGTTTCTGCCTAGTAATAATGCTGCATTGTGTGGACATACCACAATTTATTATGGACATGCATACCACAATTTATTTGTCCATTCTTCTGTGGAGGACATTTGAATGTTTCCAGGTTTTGTGTATTGCTGAGAAATTTGCTATTTATATATCTTTCTGTGGTCATGTGTTTTCTTTATCTTGAGTAAATATCTAGGAATGGAATAACTACATTACATAGTATAGAGGTTTTCATTGAGGTATAATCTATACCTCAATAAATATTAACATATTAACACAATTAACATTAATATATTTACATATAACATATCAACATAACATAGTAACATAATATTAACATAACATAAACAATAAACATTAGTTTCAGGTGTACAATATAATGATATAAAATTTGTGTATGCTGGGATGATCACCACAGTAATTTGAGTTAACATCCATCACTATACATAGCTACAAAAAATTTTTCTTAAGATGAAAATTTGCAAGTTCTCTCTTAGCAACTTTCAAATACATAATACAGTCTTATTAACTATAATAGTCACCATGCTGTACATCACTCCCCAGGAGTTATTTTATAATTGAAAATCTGTATCCATAATAGTTCTTACAGTTCTTACAATGTGACTCTTATTCATTAAGAGAAGCTTCACTGGATAGATGTGATGAGTTAGTGCCTCTTGCCTCCCGCAGACCTGCCCCTGCGCCTGGTGGGCGGGCGCGGCCGCTGCGAGGGCCGGGTGGAGGTCCGACACGAGGGCGTGTGGGGCACGGTGTGCGACGACCACTGGAGCATCAGGGACGCCCGCGTGGTGTGCCGCGTCCTGGGCTGCGGGCGCGCGCTGGGCGCCCTGGGGCGCAGCCGCTTCGGCCCGGGCTCGGGCCCCATCCTGCTGGACGACGTGCGCTGTGCGGGCACCGAGGATGCGCTGGGGCGCTGCGCCCACGCGGGCTGGGCGCGCCACAACTGCCAGCACTGGGAGGACGCGAGCGTGGTCTGCGCAGGTACCCGGGCTCCCCTGCCACGCCAGGCCCTCCCCTGGGTCTTCCTAAAGCTCCACCCTTTCTTTCCTCTCCAAGCATCCCTAAGGTCAGAATTCACCAGCCCGAGGAATGTCAGGTGGGCCATGGCCCCAGAGTCTAGGATAAAAGAGCGTATTTTATTACATAGCCATGGTGGTAAATGTTTTAAACAGACGGAGGTGGCACTTTATTAGCCAGTTTTTTCTAATTCCAGTTCAGTGCAGTATTTGTCCCGAAATATAGCTAAAAATTTATGAGGCCAAAGAAAGAAGTGACAGCTTTAAAAAAAATGATTAAAAAATATAGAATTACACAGAGTGAAGTAAGCCAGAAAGAAAAACACCAATACAGTATACTAACACATATATATGGAATTTAGAAAGATGGCAATGACGACCTTGTATGCAAGACAGCAAAAAAGACACAGATGTGTATAACGGACTTTTGGACTCAGAGGGAGAGGGAGAGGGTGGGATGATTTGGGAGAATGGCATTCTAACAGGTATACTATCATGTAAGAATCGAATCGCCAGTCTATGTCTGACGCAGGATACAGCATGCTTGGGGCTGGTGCACGGGGATGACCCAGAGGGATGTTGTGGCAAGGGAGGTGGGAGGGGGATTCATGTTTGGGAACACATGTAAGAATTAAAGATTTTAAAATTAAAAAAAAAAAACACTATGGTGTTAAAAATTAAAAAAATATATATATATAGAATTTGTCTGTTGTCCCCTTTTCAACCTCTGATAAGGGCACAGTCCTAGGTGAAGTCCCTTCTCCACCTTGACCTAGCCCTTGGAAGTCAGAACCCTGCACTGTCCTGGGTTCCCCTTGGTCCCTTTCATCCAAGATTCAGCGAATAGTTTTTGTCACCAGCATTTGTCTTGGCATTTGACTTCCATGGGCAGACCTTCTGTGTGCAATCATCCTCCCCTATATTTGTCTTTAATTTATCCACTAAATCTCACAGAGTGATGAAATTCTAAGGTTTGGTGAACAAGGTTAGCTCACTTTGGTTCTTCCATTCCACTTTTTTGTAGGTGAATCAAAGGCATCCTTGCTGTTCCTTATGCCTTTATGTGGGAATTTCTCTTGTTTTGCATAGAAATGGGGCCCAAATAGGCTATCAGAGCCCCCTTGAGACAGTTAATTCCACAGGGAGCCATGTAGTGTGAGTCAGCCTTGGGGCTGAGGGGTCCTTTTTCTCTAGATCCTCATGTTTACTGTCTGTTCCAGTTCCAGCCATTCCTCATGCTGTTGGGGGGGGCCCCTGTAAATGGTAATTTACCTTCTATTCTCAGATTATACACCAAAGGGTTTCTTTTTCATTAGGTTCAGCAGCCAAAGGACCAGTGGTCTGGGGCTGAGAGCGTTTGAAGGGCTGAGGGAATCTGGCCAGCCATGCTTCCTTCTGGGTCCTGGCCCTGGGTTTCTGTCTTGCCTTGCTTCTGGGAGGGGAGGGCTTGATAGCCATGAAGTGTGCATTTCCCAGCCTGGGCTACCACGCACGCCTTGTGCATGGGAAGGGACACCAGCCAGGGTTCAACCATGCGATGAGTTTTATAACCTGCAAAGCTCCGTGTTTACTAGTCTCTCTCTCCAACAAATCTTGGTGTTGATGACACCATTCTCAACACTACTTTATCCATGCCAGAATCCCTCCCTCCATCAGGAGGCCCTGGGCCCTCTCCTCTGCATCGCCTTGGAGTATTTCCAGGCCTTTGTTTCAGCTCTAATAGGTGAATCCAATGAGCCCCTTCCCTGCGGTTCTCGTCCACTGCTGGCTCTGTTGTCCCTGCCCAGTGCTTCTGCACAGCTGACCTTTGCTTTCCTTCGCCCCCTCTCACCAGGTGCGGCTGACTCTGTGGTACCCAAGGACAACGGTAAAGTCTTCTTCCCTTCTAGGGTCTGAGACTCCAAAGGGGGAGCTAAGAGACCCCTTGTCTGTGGAAGAATGAACAGACTGCGTGAGGGGACCAGCTTCTGTGTCTCCCCTGAGATCTCTTGTATCTCCATCCTCTTGCTGGGCTTTAGGAGGCTGGGGAGGAAGTCCCTTTGCAACCCCTCCCTTGGCTTCCATTCCCTTTTTCTAACTTAACCCTCATACAAAGGCTCAGATGCATGTTCAGGCTCAGATGTTCTTACCATATGAGATGAGCTGTCCTTTAAATCCTTAGAAGAGGCTCTGACTCTGGGACATGTTCTGTGGGTAGGACCCTGATATGACATGACTTTTGGAAAGAAGGGGAAATATAAAGTCAATGAAAGTCAAGTTGAGTGTAGAGGGTGATGAGAGCCAAACCAGCCCCAACCCAGGGCACTGTCCATGGTACTTTTATAGAGTAAACAACTCACACCCCTGAGTGCACTCTATGTCCGGTGCTTCAGGTTCTCTTTGTAACTTTCTCCCCATCCTCCCCCTTCTGCAGCCCAGCTCTCCTGCTGGCCTCACCTTTTCCAAGTCATCATTGACCGAGGCTACCTCCGGAGGCTGGGCTACTCGTCCTGGGACATCCATTTAAATGATGAGCTGTGTCGCCCCCGAGTCACAGGGCGCTACCTGATCTTCAATGTTCCCTACGGCCACTGTGGCACCGTCAGACAGGTATGAAACTGACAAGGTAGGTGGTACCCTTCTGTGGATGCAGGCCAAAAAGAGAGGCTTGGGAGAATCGACCACCTGTTAAAAACCTGAATAGGGACAGAGGAAAGGCACAACCATGACTTTGGTTCTGAGTTCCATGAGACCTGGAGCAACTCATTAATTTGTCTAAAACTGCCCTTCCTTTTTGAAGAAGGCAATGGCACCCCACTCCAGTGCTCTTGTCTGGAAAATCCTATGGATGGAGGAGCCTGGTAGGCTGCAGTCCATGGGGTCGCTAAGAGTCGGGCACGATTGAGCGAGTTCCCTTTCACTTTTCACTTTCATGCATTGGAGAAGGAAATGGCAACCCATTCCAGTATTCTTGCCTGGAGAATCCCAGGGACAGAGGAGCCTAGTGGGCTGCCGTCTGTGGGGTTGCACAGAGTCGGAGATGACTGAAGTGACTTAGCAGCAGCAGCAGCAGCCCTTCCTTTTGGGAATTTGGAATACATAGTAACAAGTACAGAGTGCTGATGGGCTGATGGGTGGGGGAACGGACGGACAGACGCATGAATGCATAGATGGATGCTATTCTCTAAGCTGCAAAGCCAAAGCGTTTTGTTACCACATGCTTTTTTATTTAGCAATAGTGCCCACCTACCATGTGCAAGCTATAGTGTTGCGCTTGGGGAAGACAGGCTGAGTCCCGTGTTTCTAACCAGGTTTCCCAACGTAGGAAATAAATATTAAGATATTTATGTATAATGAAATGAATATGTTTATTTCATTTTGTTTAACCACCTACCTATTTCACAAACCAGTATCATTGAAATTAAGGAAACAAGTATACCAAAGATACAGGAAGAGTATATAACCAGAAATTCATGTTCATAGGCACATTTAATAATGTAACAAGTTACAAAGCAAGATCCCTATGCTATTTATGTATTCTGTCACATCCCTGTTTAGACACATGCCCCCAAAAGAGCACCCCAAACACTTGACATTGTTGGAGGTTGAATGCATTCAAACAGTCTGCATGGTGCTAAATAACCACTTTAAGTCCATACTTCACATTGCATCTGTTTGTGCAGACTGTGATCATTCTTATCCTCTTTGTTCTAGAAATTCTAATTTTTACCTCAGAGGTTTCTTCCCCAGCAGTCTGCTATAAGCTCCCCAGTGTCTGGGAGACGAGCAGGCCCTGGACATTTCCAGTCCACTGGGGAGAACCCTGAGCTGTCCTCCCTGGCCCTGGCTGGCCCAGCTGCCCCTGCAAGCCTCCTGTGCTGACCACAGTTGTGGGGCCAGAGGAGATAGCAAGTCAGGAACCGCCTGCAGTGGTGGCAAGTCCCCAAGCACCTATGGGGAAAGGCAGCGCTATGAAAAGGGCCCATGTCCTATTTCAGAGTCAGGGAATGAGCATCCTTCTAGGTGCTGAGGACCCAGCAGCCAATATGATTGACAGGACCGCAGCTCCACGGCTCTTACATTGGCGAGAAGGGAAACCCAGGTCCTGAATAAACACACAGATGAGAGTCCTTTGTCGTGAAAAGGATTAAGGAGACTGTCAAACAAAGAAAAGGCTAGAAAATGCTTTGGGGTGGAAGACCACTTTTGAATAGGGTGGTCAAAGAGCTGAGGCCTGAAAAAGAACATAAAGCAGGTACAGAGGAAGAGGAGGAGGGCTCCAAGCAGGGGGTCAGCAGAGGGGTGCAGAGGCCCCAAGGCAGCAGCCAGCTTGAAGAGGTCACGGGAGAGACTCAGGGCTGTGAAACACAGGAAGCCCAAAGTCTGGTTGGAACTGGGCAGGGCCACACAGTCCTAGAGTTTAGTTTTGCTTCTAAGCTGTGCATTCTCAACAAGGGTGACATCCTCCTCAAGGTGGAAGAGAGATACGGGTTCTTAGGGGCAAAAAAAAAAAGAAAGGAAAACAAAGCAGACCAGTGAGAAACACTGCTGTAAGCTGTCGGGGCTTTCCTTGGAGGGTTTCAAGGCAGACTGCCACTGGATCTGGATCGCACGGGCAAGGCTCCCTTGAACAAACATCCCTGGCCAGGATGAGTCTCCATGACCCAGCAGGCTATGGGAAGGAGGCTGCTGGAGGCCCCTACTCATCAGCCTCCAGCACCTTCTTGGCCTCTTGAAGTCATGTTGGCTTTGAAGGAGCAAGGCTGAGAGTGAGGGCCAGGCCTGCAGCTCACAAGGGACCAGGGTTGGTCTGGGGGTCAGAGCAGGGCGGAGCAGTAGAGGAATTCAGCAGCCAGTGTGGACCTCCCGCCCTGTCCCGTATTCCCCAAGCCTGGCCCCACAGAGGGCAGAAGGGAGTCCAGACTCACATACTAGGGGTTCCCTGCATGCACCCCAAACTCCCAGAAGCAGGGACATAAGGTCAACCCCTCATGACCTCAGGTACCAGAGAGGGCATGCCTGAGGCCTCATGCCCTCCAGCTTCTCAGCAAACTGGCTCCGAGTGGCGGGTACAGAGCAGAGGTCTCCGCTCATGAAGAAAGCGCTGGGCAGGGAGCTGGGAGCATGCGCCACCAACTTTCCCCTCTCCTCCCAGGAAAGCCGCGGCTCCCTCAGCTACTCCAACTCCGTCAGAGGCCGAACCAGGGGCCACCCGGGCCGAGTCATCTTGCGGCACAGGGTGCCTCAGCTCAAGTTCACCTGCAGGGTAGACGGCCCGTCAGCAGTGGAAGTCGTCCCTGGGGAGAACGCTGGCTACGATGTGTCCATATCTTTCCTTGAGTTGCCCCCGTCCCAGCACGGAGGGAACACGGGGCCACACTACGCCAGCCAGAGGAAAGAGGTCTTCCTCCAGGCCACACTCCACAGTCTCAACCCCAGCCTGCGGCTCTTTGTGGATACCTGTGTGGCTTCTCCAGACCCCAGTGATTTTACAACTGTCAAGTATGATTTGATCAAGCAAGGGTAAGGAAAATGGAAGGCCCTGTCTGGTTGATGTGGTTGACTATTTACCTGTTATTCCTTTGGAGGACCTGTTTTGTTTTGTTTTTTAATAATTTTGTTTATTTATCTGGGCTTCCCAGTTGGCTCGGTGGTAAAGAATCTGCCTGGCAATGCAGGAGATGTGGGTTTGATCCCTGGGTCGGGAAGATCCCCTGGAGAAGGAAATGGCAACCCACTCCAATATTCTTGCCTGGAGAATTCCATGGACAGAGGAGCCTGTCAGGCTGCAGTCCATAGGGTCACAAAGAGTTGGACACAACTTAGAGACTAGACAACAGCAATTTATTCATTTATGTTTACTTTTGCCTGTGCTGGGTCTTCACTGCCGCTCGCTGGGCTTTCTCTGGTTGCGGTGAGCAGGGCCTGCTCTTCACTGCGGTGCAGGAGCTTCTCATTGCGGTGGCTTCTCTGGTTGCAGAGCGTGGGCCCACAAGCACACGGGGCTTCAGTGGCTGTGGTACACAGGCTTAGCTGCCCCGTGGCACATGGAATCTTCTGGAACCAGGGATCAAATCTGTGTCCCCTGCATTATCAGGCAGATTCTTAACCACTGGACCACCAGGGAAGTCTGACCTTAACTGGCAGTCCTAAATCAGGGCGTTGTGCCCAGTCTTCATCCTGTCCAGAGGCAGAGCCCAGACCCTAACAATCCCTCTGATCCCAGCTGAGGGCAGAGAATTATAGGAAGTCTAGACAATGTCCCTTGAATCCCCAGAGTCCTAGGCAGAGCCCATGCTGTCTCAGGCTCTACTGACTCATGCTTCTGTTCTCTCCAAGTTTTATAACTATTGCATTCCCCATTCCTCAGGGTATTTGGCCAGCACTGATGGGCTGCTGAGTTATCAGGCTAAGCTCTTACAGTGATGAGGTTTATTCTGGCACCCTTGGTTAGACAGAACATTTGCCAAATTAGAACTGAGGCAAGATGTTTGCCTTTATAGCTCTTTTATCCAACCAGCGCAAAATGCTTACAGATGGGTAATTGGCAACCAGTGAGAAGACATCAAAACTCACTTTCTGATGGCAGCTCCAGAGTGGTGAGAGCCACTAAAGTGGTGAGCACTTCCTAAAGCCCCTGAGAGGCATCACGGTGCCTGATTCCAAAAGTTGGGGAGGGCAAGAGGCAGCACCTTCCACAGGCAGAGTGAGCCACGGTGTGGGAGGTGCATAGATGTGAGTCAGAGAGAGAAAGCTCTTCCCTTTTCAGGTCTCCCGTTTCAAAACTTGTCAAGGAGAGGGAGTTCTCTAGTGGTCCAGTGCTTAGGACGCAGTGCTTTCACAGCCATGGCCCAGGTTCAATCCCTAGCCAGGGAACCAAGATCCTGTAAGCCGAGTGGCTATCTACATCAGAGAGGCCAGAATTTAACAGCTGTCATACTTTTGCTTATTTTATTAACAGGTTTTACTAGCTCTTCTTTCTCTAGTTTCCTAAGGTGGGAGCTTGTTGTTGTTCAGTTGCTAAGTCATGTCCAGCTCTTTGTGACCCCATGGCCTATGGTATGCCAGGCTTCCCTGTCCTGCAGCATCTCCATGAGTTTGCTCAAACTCATGTCCATTGCGTTGGTGATGCCATCCAACCATCTCATCCTCTTTTGGCCCCTTCATCGTTGTGTAATGCCCCTTTTCGTCTCTAATTATCCTGGCTCTGAAGTCTGTTTTGGCTGAAATTAATATAGCTAATCCAGCTTTCTTTTGATTGGTATTAACTTGGTAAATCTTTCTCTATCCTTTTACTTTTAATTAATCTTTGTCTTTATATTTAAAATGGTTTTCTTATAGACAGCATATAGTTGGATCTTGGTTTTTTTAATCTACTCTGGCAGTCTGTGTCTTCAAATTGGTATGTTTAAGTCATTCACATTTACAGTGATAGCTGACATAGCTGGATTAAAATCTGCCATCCTAGTAACTGTTTTCTATTTGTTGCATTTTTTCTCTGTTTCTGCCCTCAATTCTCCTTTTGCTGCCGTCTCTGGTTTTAATGCAGGTTTAATGCATTTTATATGCTGGTTTTAATTGAGCATTTTATTTTATTCCATTTTATCTCCTCTTGATATATCATTTACTTCTCTCTTTTGTTTTTCGGTAGTTACACAAAATAAAATTTAAAATAAATTAAGTTCACCTTCAAATAATATGTACTGTGCTATGCTTAGTTGCTCAGTCATGTCCAACTCTTTGCGAACCCATGGACCATAGCCTGCCCGGCTCTTCTATTGATGGGGATTCTCCAGGCAGGAATACTGGAGTGGGTTGCCATGCCCTCCTCCAGGGGATCTTTCCAACCCAGGGATCAAACCCAGATCTCCTGCATGGCAGGAGGATTCTTTACCATCTGAGCCACCAGGAAAGCCCAAGAATACTGGAGTGGGTAGCCTATTCCTTCTCCAGGGGATCTTCCCAACCCAGGAATCAAACTGAGATCTCCTGCATTGCAGGTGGACTCTTTACCAGCTGAGCTACCAAGGAAGCCCCTCAGATAATATAGCTACCACTTTTAATCTACCCTTTTGAAAAAACAGAGTAGGTAATAGTTCTGGCTCGCATTTGCTTTGTTTTGTTTTTCTGTTGTGTTTTGCAGTGCCTTTCTGTTTCTGGCTAGGAATGGTGGTTTTTTCCTCTCACCAGTTTAGTTCAGTTCAGTCCCTCAATCATGTCCAACTCTTTGTGACCCCATGGAGTGCAGCACGCCAGGCTTCCCTGTGCATCATCAACTCCCAGCGCTTGCTCGAACTCATGTCCATCCAGTCATCCAACCATCTCATTTTTTTCATAAAAGAAAGAAAGAGTAGGTAGTGGGAGGAACTCTGGTTGAAATTCAGAGGTTTGTGTGCAAGCCCAATTATTTTAGCCAGAATTAATCCACACCATGCTTTAAACTGGGATTTCCCAAGTGGCACAGTGGTAAAGAATCCAGCTGCAAATGCAGAAGACACAGAGATGCAAGTTTGATCTCTGGGTCAGGAAGATCCCCTGGAGTAGGAAATGGCAACCCGCTCTAGTATTCCCACCGGAGAAATTGCATGGATAGAGGAACCTGGCAGGCTGCAGTCCATGGGGTCAAAAAGAGTCCAACACGACTGAGCGACCAAACAACAAATGACAGTGTGCTTTAAGTTAATCCTCTTGACCTGGGGTTTTTCTTCTCATCAGGTGCATCAAAGACAATACTTATATCAACCTGCACTCCCAGCAAAAGAATGTAGCCCAATTCAAGTTCAACATCTTCAGCATTCTCACCAGCTATGACGTGATCTATCTGCAGTGTAAGGTCACCATCTGCAAAGTGGGGGACCATTCCTCCCGCTGCTCCCAGGGCTGTGCAGGGCGGAGTAAGAGGGGCACAGGCCCCAGGAAGGCCACAGAAGAGCAGGCTGAGCATTTCCGAATGGTGGGACCCCTGGAGATCCACAAAGGAGCTGATCGGAGAAGGACTCATGGGTGATTTCTCCGAGTTCCACATCAACCTGTTAGAAACTAGAAGCAAATTCTATTTCTGCTCAGCAAAGTAATGTTGGATAAATCTGAGGTAGTCCTCGTAGAGACAGATAAAAGAGCTAAAGAGGTTCTCTTCGAGGTTGATTGCTAAGTAAATCTTGTCTGATTACCAAATTTCTAAGGCAATTGCTGTCTTTGCAGCTAGGAGTCTTGCGTTTTATAATTCTTCACTATCAAGAACTCGATCACAGTCTTAAACTGTACAACATGTCATAAAGAAAAGTTATTTCTTGATACCACACTGCACTTAAAAGATATTTTTGACTCCTTAATGTTAAGATGCTAGTAGGTGGATCTTTTTGTTTCTGTCCCTCTAGTGGTGGGAGAATTTATTTTCAGATCTTGCCAGGGGCCCTGTGAAGAATAAACTATCAGAAAATCACTGCTCTTTTTTTTTTTTTAAACTATAGTCATTGGTCAGTTGAATCAAATGTCATTTACTCATTGTTGTTTACGCAAAATGAGCTTTATTTGTCTGTTTCAAAGAAAACAAATTGGGCCTTGGCTTTGTTGAGCTTGGGTTAAGCTTGCGAATGAGAGCCTGAGCAATAATCACAGGAACCCCTCAGGACTGCTCTGTGAGCTACCACATGCTTAGTCTGTTTCCCAGATCTTCAAAGCCTTACGGGAAACCTGAAAAGCAGACAAAGAAAGATTAGCATAATCCCACGTCCTCCCTGAAAAGAAGGGCAGCACCCACATAATCTAATTTCTCATTATGTCTGAACAGAAAGAATTCTGCACTAGGCTCAGTGCCCTCAAAGTTTTCTTTATAGAAACAGACTTTTTTTCCTCTTGTTTTTCAAGACATATTTAGTAACAGTATTTAACACATGAGCTCTCAAGTCCAGGGGATATTGTTCCCATCTCTGTCAATAAATAGCATGTACCAGATGATAATACACTATTGTCAAGTCCCTCAGGGAGGAGGGCAGGGTTTGATGGGGCCCAGAAGTGAACCCCAAATTCCTGAGAGATAAAAATCTGATAAGTGACCGGAGGAGGGACATTGCCTCTAAAGCGAGACATGTCAGTTTCACTGCAAACATGCCCTTCACCGAAAACCATCTTGGTAAAAGTAAGTTCCCTGCGGATACATAGTAGAAGTTGATATGTAATTAATGGTCAGTTTGATGAAGATAGCATCTTTATATCCAAAGTTAGTTATCTCTCACAAGTAGCTTCGTCCTCAGTCACATGAAACAGTGATTTTAGCATCTGGCATCTATTTTGTGCAAGTGCTTCAAATTTAAAAAAAAACAAACAAAAAAAAAAGGTTTTCCAGATTAGCAAGAGCTGCTAGAGTTTCCACTTTTAAAAGTTCGCCTGCCCATTAACTGTACTTGTCTAAATCTTGCAGAGAAAGGCTAAGAGCTTCCAAAATTAGCACCTTATGGCCTTTAGCAAATCCCTAATGTGAAAAGTGTTGACAATGAATGCAATGAATTTTCAAGAATAAATAAATAAGGGACTTCCCTGGTGGTCCAGTGGCTAACACTGCACACTCCCAAGGCAGGGGCCCTGGGTTCAATCCTTTGTCAGGGAACTGGATCCCACGTGACACAGCTAAGAGTTCACGTGCTACAACCGAAGTTCCCGCACGCCTAGCTAAGACCTGGCACAGCCAAATAAATACAGAAGTAAAACTTTTTTTTAAGAAAAATAAATAAGGGTCCAGTGAACTTCCAGTTCAGGTACTCTGGGTGTAGTTCAGGGAATGGGACCCAGGAAGCTGCTTTTTCCAAAAGCACTCAGGTGATTCTTAGGAATGGTGAAGTTTGAAAACCACGGCTACTGTCAGCATCTCATGTCAAACGGATCAAAATGCACTTAACAAGAAGCAAGGTACAAACCAGAAGCTCCAATTAGTACAGACAAAAATGGCCTGAGAGGAGCCTGCTCTCTCTAGCCAGAGGGCCATCAAAGAGGCAGCCAGGCAATTCTAGAAAACTCTGAGTCCATAATTTACTTGCTCCACGGGTGAAACTGTGGCCCCACCCCTTGCCTAGCCAGCAAAGGTGAAGGGGGGAGCCTGGCCTTCCACCTGCTCTCAGTGCCCCTTACCTATCCTCTCCCCTCTTCTCCCCTCCCCAGGGTATTATCAGAGAAGGCAGAGTAAAGAGCTGGGCAATGAGGAACCCCCTGCACCCTCAAGTCAGGTGGAGCCTGGACTTTCAGCTCCACCCAGCAGGCTTGAGATACTCCTTTGAGGCTGCTAAAACTATAGAAAAATAGCGTTGGTATTATTAATTGTGCATTGTATATAGCTCAGTCACTCCACTACAAAGGAGTTTCTTTTTTTTTTAATAATTCCTGGTGATGGGATTTTACACTCCCTAGTGGGTCACACTATTTGACAGGTTTCGTAGTATTACGCTATTCCACCTGATGCACCTCTAATACCCCTCTTGCATGGCCATCAGCAGGTGTTCAGTCAGTTCCTGATAAAAGAATGGTTGATGGGCCAGTAACCAGGCAGTTTTCAAGTGCTGCTTGTAAATACTTAATTTGATTTTCCCAACCTAGTTAAGTTCTTTTCACATTACAAAAGATCTTGCCAGTAGCTGCGTTTAAGATGTATGACGGAATGCAGAGGAGACTGACCCACATGGCCACTGGGGGAAGTATTTGGAAGATCTACATGAAACTATTAACAAGAAAATGGGGGGAATCTGTTTTGATTTGGACCTGGAATTCAATCAGGCACCTAAGGACTTGTTTGCCTTTATCTCCATGGTGTATCCCCTGGCACACTGTATACTCATACATAGGAGTAAAGAGAAAGCCTTTGGGCATCAGGAAAGCGGCTGCTGGTTAGGCGGCCCTCTCTCCCATTTTACATTAAGGAAACTGAGGCTCAGAGAGACTAAGCAACTTCTGCAGTGGCACGAGCTTGTGAAAGGCACCGTTGATTTTGAACCAAATCTGCCCGATTCTAAAACCTCTCTGTTACGTTCTGTTCCTACTGCCTGCCAGAGGGGTGTCTCAAAGAACCCCTTACTCCATCCTGCCTCCCTCAAGGACCCTGCAATGCCTGGACTTAGGGTGTACGCCCCACATTTGGAACACACTTGCACAGGGCCTCCCGGGTTCTGGGCACTGTGCTGACCACTGAGTGGGGCTCAGAGGGAAATTGCACTGACGCTCAAGAGCTTGCTGGTGACAAGAGAAAATCCAAGTGCACTTGAACTCCTAAGATGAGGCAGAAAGTAGCAGATGCCAGGAGAGGAAGTGCTCCGGGGACACCCAAGAAGGACTCGTCACTTCCAGCTGGCAGGTTTGGGGCAGGCTCCAGGGAAGGTGCAGCCTTGAATTTGCCTCTTGAAACCCTTACTGAGACTGGGGGCACTCATGTCACCCTCTAGGGAGCTTCTCGGCCACTCCAAGGCCTACTGTGTGAGAGCAGCTCGCCCTGCTGGCTCTAAAGGGCTGAATAGACCTTCCTTAGCCAAGCCCTCAGCTAGAGGACTGCCTATCCGCCAGGAGGCAACCTCTTCCAAATGCTTAGTTCTACCATCACTTTCTCCCTGTGAGCCTAGAGGTAGTAGTTGTTTCTCATTATTTCCTGTTTTCCTTTTTCATCCTTTTTAGTAGGTAACCAACCACTTGTTACTAGTTAATTCCTTGAGTAAAACACGGGATGCTGACTAAGCAAAGGTTGTGCTAATGAGGGAAAGTACAAACTCTGGTTACAAACAGAGAGTCTGGGGCTAGAAGAGGGTTTCAGAGGCTCAGAGAAAAGAGCAGGGACAGAAAGGAGCAGCCCGAGCAGGAATGAAGAGGGGTGCATCCTCCTGCCTGTTGCTGAGACCAGAAAGATCTGGGCTTCACCACTCAGCAGGTTAAAGACACCGTCTGCAGTTAAAGATACTGAAACAGGCGAGTCAGCAAAAATCAGTGTTAACAGTGATGCAAAAAGAAGGAAAATCGGCTTCTGAAGATTTGGAGGATAGCAGGAGGAGGCATCTCAGGTTTTTAAAATGTCCTTTTGACACCACAGAGCTCAACCCCATCGTTACACAAATCAAGCGCCCTTCACCCAGAGAAAGCCAGCCTGGCTGATACCCTCTGGGATGAATGGCGGTTCCCTCCTGGCCATATAACAATGTCCATGGCAGAGCAAGCTGGGTGAGAGTGAAAGAAGTCGGTAGAAGGAGAAGGGCTCGGGCACGAGAAATTTATAGCGGAGTCTGAAACTGGAAACACTCTAACATCTATTTTTTTTTCCTTGGGGTTGTATATATAGATGTATTTTCTACTCTTAACTCTCCTTATATTGCAATATAACATGATAAGCTAGTTGCCCCAAGTCCCAAAGTAGGTAAGACACAAATGTAAGTACTTTTCCAACTAACAACAACAACAATACTGGAGGCAGAAAGGGTTATTTTCAATATTGCATTTATTCAAAAGCACATAAATATGGTATATAGTACATGATATAATGGAAACAGTATAAAACTTGACTTGAATAATAAAAGACTCTACTAAGAAAGAAGTATTGTTCATGAAGATATTTGTACCCACCCAAGTCAGAGCCCCTCGTTTACATTACAGCAGCATGGAGGCAGGGCATCGAAGCCGGGATACAAGTTACATTCGTCACAGCACTGGAGGGTGGGATAAGACCCAGTGGTGAGGGCCGCACTGACCTTGTCCGGGCTGACCATGGCTGGATTATTTTTTAAAGCCAAACAAACAGGTACCTTTGGCATGCTTAAGAAAAGACATACACAGAACATAGGATTAGAATTTTTCTTCTTAGTCCACCTGTTACAACTATCAGGGGGATCTGGAGAATTTGGACCTGGAACCAATCAAACCCATGACACCAGCCCGAGATGAAAGCAACTCTGCCCTCATCTCAAGTTCCTGTCCAACCCCTTCCTCTCCTAAGAGTGCCAGAAATGTAAGATCAGGTTCCAGCAAATGAGGGAGAGTGAGTTACAAGTGCGGGTCACCCAGGTGATCACTGCAAGTCAGCCAAGTGCAGAGCACAACCCAGGAGGGTGCCAAGTCAGCCACGCCTGAGTGCTGGGCGTTACCTTCCTGCTCACAGACTGAACTTCCCTACAATGGAAATGCGACTGCTGCTTTTTTTTTTTTTTTTATGTATTCTCCCCACTTATCACATAAAGATTCTGAGACCTGGAGAAGCACAGTGACTTGATCAAACACATACAAGTAGAGGAGGAGCTGGAAATAAAAACCAGGGCATTCAAAGCTTGATGCAGGACTCTGTTCAACAAACATGCTGTCTCCTTGGAACGTTAATGCGTGGGGACACCACTGCCTCTGGCGACCAGTCTTGCCCATATTTGAAGGCTCCTTTCCCCCAAACTTAACCCTCCCTTTTCAGATCTACACTCCCTGGTGAGGCAAAGCCCAGGATCTTCACACAACTCAGCTTCCCCAGGGTCCTACAGGCCCATCCCACTGTGCCCAGAGCCAAGGACCTGCTGAGAGCTCCCCCACTCAGGCGGGGGGAACATCAGCTCAGCCCATCCTCTGAGTGAGCAGAGGCAGACAGTCACACCATCTGCAGCCTGTAGTCCTATGGAATCAACCCGCTGAGGGTAAGGGAAGGCAAGGGAGGGCAAAGCAGCGCAGACCCAGCAGCTGAGAACATTCTCCTTGTGAGCTCACAGCCCCAGACCAAAAGGGGTAGAAAGCCAGATTCTACCCTCCCTGCCTCGGTCCCCCCACTGTTCCTGACCTCACCCAGGGTGCGGCCACAGGGCCAGGGATGATCCCGCTCAAGCAAAGAGCCCCAGGATCCCATGTGAGGGGGTGTTAGCCCTTCTTACCACATCACTCACTTCAGTGCGTTGGCTACTTTGTAGTAAAGACAGATGACGACAGCCATCAGAATGAGCATGGCCAACAGGATAGCGCCACCAATGCAGAACATAATTATCGCGTTAACTTTGGAGCTTTTATCTAGGCAGAGAAGTACAGGCAAGCAGTGAATGTGGCTTCCCTCCCCACAGTCACTTAGCAACCACAATATGCTTCCTTCAGTGGAAGAAGAATGAACCCAATGCTTGTAAAGCACAAATGAGTCTTCCTAGGGGGGTGCCCAGCACCATAAGTGGGCCCAGAGATGGGGAAAAAGGTTCATTTCTAAGTGAGATGGACTGAAATATAAAGTCCAGAGAGAAAGAAGGAAAGACAGTGGGAAGAATCTTTTCCTCTCTTTCACATGCAGCAAAGTGCAGCTGTAAATAACAAACCTGCTTACATTGGAGCAAATGGTTTTACTTCCAAACATCTGGGCCTCCAGGTTCACTTTCAGAGTCACCTCTGTTCACTTTCAGAGTCAGAATTAAACCCCTGCTGTACATTAGGCTTAAAAATCACCGACAGCAATTATTAAGGGAACAGCTTTCTTTAAATGTTATGTTCATTAATCTTAAGACTATACTTATCTCTTTTGTAAGAGATACGTGTTTCAGGAAAAGGAAGTTTTTCCATTTACCCTCTGACAACTGCCAATTTTCTTCTGAAACCTAAATCTTTCCAGGAAGTCCAAGTTATGTGGAATAAACAGTTTATTTAATCTAACGCCCTTAAACTGGGGTAAAGTGACCCGGAAGAGAGAATGAAACCATCCAACCACCAAAGCATACTTACGAGAATCTAAGTCGTCAAAGCTGGATGAAGGCTGACAGTAAAAAAAAATTACAATTAAAATAAACTTGAGGAAACAGTACATCTTATCAGGGATTTCTCAAGCGTTTAATTTGAGAAAGAAAATTCTAACTGTCCCTGTTAGGAGTAATTGAGATGTAAGTTTGAAGAGCTCGCTTTAGAAGTGCAGCCTCCACCAGAGCAGAATGGAGAATCAACTGTCCAGCTCCAACTTCTGTGCCAATCAGGCCATACTCTGTGTGACATCAACTCTTTGGACATTAGCTCTCTTTCATGGAGTTCTGAATTCCATTCCATGTTCAGATATACTGTGGCACCAATGGACATGTAAATGCCCAAATACTATTTTAAATCATTTCATTTCAATATCACATTTCAGGTTCTGTTTCTCTCAGAGGACTTTTTTAAGGTTTGACTGTTAATCAAAACCAAATCTGGGGGTTCAATATAATAAAAAGACAGTGATGTGGGGTGGCTAATATCTAAAAATGCTCAATATTTCTAAAAGTACAATTATAAAAGTCTGCTTAGACTCTGTTTTAGCAATACAAGGAAATAATATATACTTATAGCCACTTAATAGAATTCAGATATAAGTTCACTGGAGGAGGGCATGGCAACCCACTCCAGTATTCTTGCCCAGAGAATCCCATGGACAGAGGAGCCTGGTGGGCTACGGTCCATGGAGTCACAAAGAGTTGAACATGACTGCAGCAACTTAGCAAGTATAGGTTCACTGACTTCAAAATATTATATACTTTATGGTTAAGCCAAAAAGATTTCAAAAAGCAATTTGGATATCAGGATATCTTTTAAATCAGGATTCTATGATTTCAAGGTACTCACACCAGCAAAGCTGGTTCCATTAAATGAAAGAATTAATTTAACTATGAAGAGTTAGTCCTTGCTGCTCTGGCTAAACCCTGCATGAGGTTACAAACAGCAAGAGAGTTATCACCAAAAATGGTGGCATAAGATCTCTGAAAATTTTCTCCTTTATAAAAGCAATGAAAATCTGACCAAAAAAAAAAAAAACTGTCAGAATCAGGTTTTTCTGACTTTGAATACTAACTATAAGCTTTCAGCAGCTCAAGGAATATTTAAGAGCTGAATTTCAGTATGAACAGCATGCTAGTATGCTTTGTAGCACTGTTTCATCATTCATTCTCCAGCTCCATGGAAGCCTTACTTTCAACAGCCCTGATTCCAGTGCAGCCAACCAGATGGAGCAGAACAGAAGTGGAGCTCTTTCAAAGCCTCATTCCAAAGAATTGTCATTATCTGACTCATCTGCTGTTTTTCTGAAAGACCTCGCTTGCAAAAGCTATCTGTATTTGACCCAACTTGGAGTCCACTCAGTGCAAGAAGTCTTCTCACAGAAATTTTGGCAAAAAGTTTTCACTTCCTGGCTCTCTGAGCAGTGGATAATATTTGGGGCAAATGATTGTTGTCAGTCAGTTGCAAAGTCATGTCTGACTCTGTGATCCTATGGACTGTAGCATGCCAGGCTCCTCTGTCCTCCAGTCTCCCAGAGTTTGCTCATATTCATGTCCGTTGAGTCAGTGATCTCATCCTCTGTCATCCCCTTCTCCTCCTGTCTTCAATCGTTCCCAGCATCGGGGTCTTTTCCAGCGAGTTGGCTCTTTGCATTAGGTAGTCAAACTATTGGAGCTTCGGCTTCAGCAACAGTCTGTCCAATGAACATTCAGGGTTGATTTCCTTTAGGATTGACTGGTTTAATCTTCTTACAGTCCAAAGGATGCTCAAGAGTCTTCTCCAGCACCACATTTGAAAGCATCAATTCTTTGGTGCTTAGCCTTCTTTATGGAAAAAATGGTGAATTAGATCCATACAGGTTTTGAACAAATCTAAAGCCTGTGCACATATGTAGAGCTGTGTGCATGCAGAGTTATGAGTATTCTCCAGAAGGACAGGAGACGGCCCTGTGCATTATATCCCAGCTGACCTTTTTCCAAGCAGGAAATTGAAGGTAAAGGCAGTTTTCAACTTCTTGGATACTACTGAAGGCATGCTCCAGTATGCACACAGAGCCCCTCATGGAAGACTGGGCAGTATACTGGATCCCGGTGGCTCAGATGGTAAAGAGGCTGCCTGCAGTGCAGGAGGCCTGGGGTGGATTCCTGGGTTGGGGAGATTCCCTGGAGGAGGAAATGGCAACCCATTCCAGTATACTTGCTTGGAAAATTTCATTGACAGAGGAGCCTGGCAGGCTACAGTCCATGGGGTCGCAAGGAGTCAGACATGACTGAGTGACTTCACCTGTCCAATCATTAGCTGCCTATTAAGCTAATCAGTAAAGACTTCAGTGTTCACACATGACAAAGAATACCGACTTTACACAGAATTAGTTGAGAAAAGTCACTAAACAAGTATAACAAAACTTGGAGAATGGAGAGAACCTGATTTCCAGAGTTGCCATATTGTATTACAGTGTTTTATCTTGCTTTTGAGGAATAGGGAGGACACAGCATGTGACCTAACCAGGGACTGAACTCAGGCCATGTGATAAAAGCCTGGAATCCTAAACACTAGGCAATCAGGGAACTCTATGTTATTTTAAATGTGCAATTTTCAATAAAAGGCAAGACATGCAAAGAAACAGGAAAGTATGGCCCATACAATGAGGAGGAGGCAAGAAATCAGTAAAAACTTTCCCTGAAGAAGCCCAGGTGTTGGCACTGCTTGACAAAGACTTTAAATCAGCTATTTTAAACATGTTTAAACATACCACTGGAGAAGGCAATGGTACCCCACTCCAGTACTCTTGCCTGGAAAATCCCATGGACGGAGTGCCTGGTGGGCTGCTGCAGTCCATGGGGTCACGAAGAGTCGGACACGACTGATAGACATCACTTTCACTTTTCACTTTCATGCATTGGAGAAGGAAATGGCAACCCACTCCAGTGTTCTTGCCTGGAAAATCCCAGGGACGGGGGAGCCTGGTGGGCTGCCATCTATGGGGTCGCACAGAGTCAGACATGACTGAAGTGACTTAGCAGCAGCAAACACACCACTTCTAAAGAACTAAAGGAAAGTATGAGAATAGGAAAAAAAGAAAAATTCACAGGAGGGGTTCAACAAATGATTTGAGCAGGCAGAAGAAGGAACTAGTAGATTTGAAGATAGGTCAATTGAGATTATCCAGTCTGAGGAACAGAAAGAAAAAATAAACTAAATGAATATGAACTTCCAATTTCTACTCCAAAACGTAGAGAGTTTGGGAACTGTCATCCTCAAAACAAGAAAAAACTCAGAACAAATTGAAAACCAAGTCTTCTTAAGTAAACAAGAGAATTGAAGTCACAGGGAAAATAGCCACCCCTCCTCCCCAAGGGCTTCCCTGTGGCTCAGCTGGTAAAGAATCCACCTGCAATGCAGGAGACCTGGGTTTGATCCCTGGGTGGGGAAGATCTCCTGGAGAAGGGAAAGGCTACCCACTCCAGTATTCTGGCCTAGAGAATTCAGTCCATGGGGTCACAAAGAGTCAGACACAACTGAGTGACTTTCACTCACTTCACTCCCCAAAAAAGCTAAGAGGCAGGTGAATACAGAGAATCATAGCATACAGTGTACCAGGAGCAGAAGCCACTGCTGGAACCAGCAACGGGTAGTAACACTTAAATAGTAATTGAGGAATTGCTGGAGAATCAATGAGGACTAGCTTAAGAAAAAGGAAAAAAAAAACCATTCCCGTTGGGGTCTCGGTTTTGGTTTTAGTGAACAGGGGTACACTTTCATGAGTTTTATCTCTAAGAGATCAATTAGATTCTTATGGTGAACACTAAAAAAAATCCCTCATGCTTTTGGTCTCCAATGACACCACTGTGCAGGTGTCTTTGTTACTGCTGGGAGATAGTAAAAATCCTGAATTGCCTCTAGGCTTCCTCTGATATCACCCCAGCAGTTAAGTGGAATAGTATTTCATATCTACCAGGTGAGTGTAGGAGTCCAGACTCCCCATGGTCTCCACTGACACCACAGAGAATAAGAAGAGGTGTTACTTACTACCTAGGGATGAAAGTCTCAGCTCTACTCAGCCTTCTCTGGCACTAACCTGGAGAGAGGGGCTTGGGAAATTTCTTTACAGCCTGGTGGAATGGAAGTCTAGTTTCTCCATGCAGTCTCTGCTGGGAGAGGGGAGTAGTGGGGAGATGGGGAAGAATAGGGCCATAGTTTTTTCTCTGGTATTTGGCTGGAATACTGTCTTTTTAGGCTGCCTGTTTCCTACTCCTTTGGATAGAAACATAGGCTTTTGTTGGGCTTTTTTGTCTGCCCCCAATAGTGTTTGCAGGTTGCCAGCTTCTTCAGATCCAAGTCTGGAAATGTGAGGAAAAAACAAAATCCAGGGGACTCACCACTAGGTTTCCTTGAATCTCAAAGGTTACTAGCTAGTCTGTTTTCTTCTCTCCATCTTTCAGAGTCTTGCTTTACATGTTCAGGGTTTAGTTGCACAGTTAACACAGAACATAAGGTAACTAGACAACATATTAAAAAGAAGAGAGCTTTCGGATCCGCCATCTGCAGCGCAACCGCCGCCAAGGTGCAGATTTTCATGAAGACCCTGACAGGGAAGACCACCACTCTTGAGGTCGAGCCCTCGGATACAACAGAAAATGTAAAGGCCAAGATCCAGGATAAGGAAGGAATTCCTCCTGACCAGCAAAGACTGATCTTTGTTGGCAAGCAACTGGAAGATGGATGTACTTTGTCTGACTACAACATTCAAAAGGAGTCCACTCTTCATCTAGTGTTGAGACTTCGTGGTGGAACTAAGAAAAGGAAGAAGTCTTACACCACTCCCTAGAAGAACAAGCATAAGAGAAAGAAGGTTAAATTGGCTGTTCTGAAATACTATGAGGTGGAAGAGAATGGCAAAATCAGTCACCTTCGCTGGGAGTGTCTCTCAGATGAATGTGGTGCTGGAGTTTTTATGGTCACTTCAACAGACATTATTGTGGCAAATGTTGTCTGACCTATTCTTTCAACAAACCAGAAGACAAGTAATTGTATATTGGTTAATAAACATATGAGCTAACATTTTAAAAAAAATAAAAAGAAGAGACATTACTTTGCCAACAAAGGTCCATCTAGTCAAGGCTATGGTTTTTCCAGTGGTCATGTATGGATGTGAGAGTTGGACTATAAAGAAAGCTGAGGGCCAAAGAATTGATGCTTTTGAACTGTGGTGTTGGAGAAGACTCTTGAGAGTCACTTGGACAGCAAGGGGATCCAACCAGTCCATCCTAAAGGAAATCAGTCCTGAATATTCATTGGAAGGATGGATGTTGAAACTGAAACTCCAATACTTTGGCCACCTGATGCAAAAAACTGACTCACTGGAAAACACCCCGATGCTGGGAAAGATTGAAGGAGGGAGAAGAAGGGGACAAAAGAGGATGAGATGGTTGGACAGCATCACCAACTCGATGGACATGAATTTGAGCAAGCCTTGGGAGTTGGGAAGCCTGGCATGCAGCAGTTCATGGGGTCGCAGAGTCAGACATGACTGAGTGACTGAACTGACTGAAGGAAAGGTACATCTACTCCATCTTACCAGAACATGGGAGATTTTGAAATCAACCCTTCACTTGTCTGACCGAGTGAACATCTTAAATTCTGCACCCCAGGCGCTGCACGTGTGTCAGGCCCCTAAATGGGGCCTGTCCACATCTCAATGTATCTTTCCAGCCTCATTTCCCGCTGTATTTCCCCACAGCCAATGTATCTTCATGCCTGAGCCTTGGCTAGATGGCTCGCTAGTCTCTCCTTCTCTATCTGCTGAAATACTAATCCTGCAAAGCTTCACTAAAGCACCATCTCCTCTGTAAAATCTTCACTGATTCCCATCCGGCCCGCCTCCCATGTTAGTTGCTCCTTTTTCTCTGCCTCCATGACCTTTGCTTGTACGTCTCTGAAAATGTGAATTTCATTTACCTTAAGGTTTTCCAGCTCCTGCTTTAACTCTAAACAAACATTTGTCTTAAGTAAAGGAACCTACTATGCTCACCCTCACTGAATCCAACACTTTGAATTAACTGTGGGTTTCCTTTCCTCTCACTCAAAAATGTTTTTCCTTTTTTTTTTTTTTTTTTCCTATTCCTTCCTGTTGAAGCACAATGATTCTGAGATAAACTGTCGTGAATGAGCTAAGTCATGATTAAGGACACAGGCTATGTTGGCTTTCCTTACAGAACTGACTACATCTCTTGGTTTCCTTCTATTTCTGTGGTTACTTGATTGCTGAGTTACTGTACATTGAAAGTGTTTTCTTCAAGGTGTGACTCTTATTAGGAACAAACTCTGGATCCCCCTAGTATCAGAAAGAGTCTAGAACCCATCAGGTGTTACCATGTGTCATGGACAATGACTCAAACATGAATTTTATCAATCGAGTAACAATTTACCCCAGCAGAGCCTCTAAATTCAGACATAGAAATAAATTCAGACATACCCATTTACCCCACGAAATCTTTATGAAATTCAAAACGTCAGTGTCCAGAAAGATTCTGAAACACAGTGACACTCATTTGTTGAGAACTTGTCTACTTTTGCTGTCAAGGTAAAACAGCAGCCTCAAGTAGTGTCAATAAAAAACAGCCTACAAAATTTTAAAAATTTATTCAGTTTGGTTCAGTTCAGTCGTTCAGTTGTGTCCCCATGGACTTTGCGACCCCATAGACTGCAGCACGCCAGGCCTCCCTGTCCATCACCAACTCCCGGAACATACTCAAACTCGTGTCCATAGAGTTGGTGATGCCATCCAACCATCTCATTCTCTGTCGGCCCCTTCTCCTCCTGCCTTCAATCTTTCCCAGCATCAGGGTCTTTTCCAATGAGTCAGTTCTTCACATCAGGTGGCCAAAGTACTGGAGTTTCAGCTTCACTATCAGTCCTTCCAATGAATATTCAGGACTGATTTCCTTTAGGATGGACTGGTTGGATTTCCTTGCCGTCCAAGGGACTCTCAAGGGTCTTCTCCTACACCACAGTTCAAAAAAAATTATCGGGCTTTTTACAGAAAGCTTGTGAATATCTGATGGAACATCAGATGTATCCTCTCCTCAGACTGTTACATGCCTTTTCACTTCTGTTTCAAGTCTCAAAGTGGATAATATAAAAACTTAAAATAAAAAAATAAAAGGTACATCACAAGAAATGGATACGAGTCAAAGAAATTTTTTTCATAATTGCATATTTACTGAAAAATGCATCAGAATAATGTAAATAAGACTTACTAAAGCAAGTGAAGAAATAAAAATATACTTCAACCAAAATGCTAAAAACAAAATAAAAAACCTCCTCGGTGAAAGAAATAAAAACCATAAAGATATTTGTTCCCAGCATTTTCAGGTTAGACTCCTTCACACAAATGAACTGTGGCAGGGGTGGAAAAAGAGAGCTCACCTGTAACTGGTGAAATGCCACAATATTATTCTCTAAGGCTCCATAACTTAAGTAACTAACAACTAAAGAGGTAGGAGATACTAGATTTTTCAGGATTATCTTCTTCCAAACTGTTACATGCTTCTTGTGTCAATGTCATTGCTTTCAATGTTTTGCTTCAACACTCTTGAGATATATTTTTTACCATTAGATTTGTGACGTTTATTCTTAGCCCATGCTGCTGCTGCTATTTAGACCCTAAGTCTCACCGGAGTCTATGTGACCACATGGACTATGGTCTGTCAGGATCCGCTGTCCATGGAATTCTCCAGGCAAGAATAGAGGAATGGGTTGCCATTTCCTTCTCCAGGGGGTCTCCCGACCAGGAATGAACTTGAGTCTCTCGCTTGGCAGGTGGATTCTTTACCACTGAGTCACCTCTACGGTCCATTTTTTTTCGCAAGGTGGGGCTGACAGAAAGGGGCAGAAAGGCATCATAGGTCTAGCTATCCCCCGGGCATCTGGAAAGTTCCATCCAATACCACTTTTCCGGACCAAAGTTTAAAGGCCCTTCAGGTCCAGCTCAGATTCTACAGCTCCACAACAGACCCAAGGCCGCCTTCCTAATCGCTCCTCCTGGGGCCTGGAGTGCAGACCAGTAGGGCAAGCCCCTTCCGGCCCTTGTCTTTCTCCACTTTCCATCTGGCCCGGTGGGGCCCGGGGGATACGAGAGGGGCTCGGATCGGTGACGTCCCAGGGCCCCAAACCTTCCCTAGAAATTCGCCCCGGCCCCACAGCTGCGGGGTACACTGTCCAAACCTCCTCGGCGAAAGCCGAACTGCGGGCACCCACCTGATACCCTCGGAGGAAAGTGCGTGTGGGAGCCGGGTGAGGAGTGACAAGGCGACTCCACGGCCCGCCCGCGCCGCCCCCAACCCCCAGCACCACAACTGCCATCGGCAAAAACTATCAGCGTCCACTCCAGAGACACCCAGGGTCGAGAAAAGGTCCTTCAGATCTCGAGAGGAACGGACACCACACCGAACTCGCGATGGACTCTCCTCAATGGACCAACCCAACTCGGTCAGGCCAGCAAAACGGGAGCAACACCACCTGCTTCAGTTCTAAGGGTAACGTCGAATAACCGCGGCGTTCCTGCGCGCTCTGCACCGCGCCTGCGCAAATCCCAGGGTTTAGACGGGGCTGCCAGTGCGCATGCGCCTCCCTCCAGCTCTTTCCCCAGCAGCTTGGGAGCCCCGCCACCTAAACCGGCCGGCACGCGCATGCGTGTTTCGGTAGCTGGTTTCTTCCCGACGCCGCCGGGGAGCCGCGGCTGTCAGGTTTGCCGCCAGCCGAGCCGGAAGCTGCCCTTAACCTTCCTTGGTATGACGGAAAATTAAAGAGCTATAAAGAGAGGTTCCGGAGCCGGCCTGTTCCGTGGGTGGCCGAATGGAGACCGAGACCGTACACGGGTCGCTGACCCGCTGCCTGACCCTCGCCTCTTCCTGGGATGCCGCGTGCGGAGCCTTGGCCCAGAGTCTCCGTCTCACCCGGGCTGGTCTCGGCGCCCGGGACGCCGACTGGGAGGAGCTGCTGGCGCCGCCCGCCTCGGGGTGCGCTGGGCTGGCGGGGCCTGGGTTGTGCTCGGGGACAGAGTCGCGCTCCTGGGGGAGCCGCGAGGGGAGACGGGGACCCTGAGGGGAGAGGGTCTGCGCCCGAAGCGGAGCCGAGCTGGTGACGGGGCTGTGCGGGCGGCGAGGGCGAAAGGGCGGGGCCCGGGTGGCGGGAGGACAGAGGGGCGTCCGCGGGAAAGCTGAGGGGACTCGGGTGTGAATGTTGGGGGCGGGGGGCCGGTGAGCGGGAGACAGCGTTTCACACGCACCTCTTGAGTCCATCTCGTCGGCTCCTGAGGCTCCTTGTCGGGATCAGAACCGGCCTCTCTTATCCTGAAACAAAAACCTCCTGTCTACCAAAATAGGCATTTACAAATCCAAATGTCGAAAATCTTCATAAACTTGATTTTGAAAATGGCACACATTTGTCCTTTACTTCATTAACTATTCAGGCAGTTACAGGAAGTCGCATACGATGTAGATAGAAGTCAAGGTAAAACAGTGGAGACCCTCGTCTAAAGCATCACTGCGTCATGATTTCTTTATTGAGCATTTATTTGGTCAGTGTTTTGGAGTGGGCACTTCCCTGGTGGCTCAGACGGTAAAGCGCCTGTCTACAATGCGGGAAACCCGGGTTCGATATCTGGGTCGGGAAGATACCCTGGAGAAGGAAATGGCAATCCACTCCAGTACTATTGCCTGGAAAATCCCATGGACAGAGGAGCCTGGTAGGCTACAGCCCATGGGTGGCAAAGAGTCGGACACGACTGAGCAACTTCACTTTCACTTTAGAGTGCACTTGGACTCCAAACGCAGACCTAAGTGAATTGGATAATATGTCAACCCTGTGGCCCAGTAAGTGGATTAAGGAGAATGTCCAGAGAACTATAGGTATATTCTTCATTTTCTTTTCAGCCAGGATCAGGTGATTTTGAAAAGGAACCTGAACAACCAAGATGAAAACTTCTGCTTCCTTTACCTGAGATGTGACCCTCATGGAGGTGAAGAAATCGTTTCTATTGGCATTTTAAGTTCAGCAAGAAATATGGAAGTGTACTTAGGAGAGGAGTACTGTGGAACCAGTAGGGGCAAGAATGTTTGTAATGTTCTGGATAACAGGTTTGTGACTTAATGAATGTGGAAGTGTTCTTCTGAAGTAGTGTTTTATTTTCTTGAGCTTTTGCAGTATTTGTTGATTCTGACATTGGTGCTAAACACTAGGAGAGAGAAGATAAAAACATACCAGCAGACGCAGAAGTTTAGGCCTTTAGGGATCTTAGAGACAGTCTAGAGCAGCCTAGTTGTTTTTATAAATATGGGAATGGAGAGCTAATGGAAGAGAGAGAAGTTGAAATAAATAAATAAAATATCATAGCTAGTTAGTGGAAGAGCTTTATTAGAATGAAACTCTGGTAAGTGTTTCACATTTGTTTTATTTAACTTACAAGGCTCTGTTTTCCAAAAATTAATTTGTCTTATCAGTCTAGAACTTTGAACATTTTCCTGTAAGAAACCCTTTACAAAGAGTACATGAGTTTAAGACTGCCATGTCAGCATACTCAACCCATTATTATACTTTTTGATTTTTCCCCCCAATTTCTTACGAAGATTCTCTTAATCGTTCCTTAATATGAGTCAAAATGTGAACCGTGCATGTTGTATATATATAATGGATATATTCTTGAGCTTTATGGTGTGCTCTGTGCTACATGATTATACAGTTGGTATAATTTAATTTTTGCATGTAGCTAGTAAGTGGCAGATAGTATTTTTATATCCAGGGCAACTCCACAGGAAATCCCCACTGTTTATGTTTCACCAGGAAAACTGAATTTCAGGATTTAAATATTGTCCTGGAAACCTTTATTTTTAAATGTAACTATTATAAATGATAATGTTTGAAACTTTTTATATTTTTTTTTATTTTTAGTGAACATGAAAAGATTACTTTGTACAAAAAATATCTAAAATTGGAGTCTCCTACACATGCTTGTAAAATAAAGGTAAGTCATTCCTAAATTTTAACTAATTTGAAAACTATAGTTGTTTTTCTACTGTATATACACTTACTTTCTGTTGATTTGGTAGAATAATTAGTCCAACTTGGTCTCTAGTTCTAGTTCAGAAATAATAAACTGTAAAAAAAATTCTTTTCTAAAAAATTATGCATTTTTCTTTTAAAATTTGAACATTTATTACATTGCTATGTCATGACATGTACTGTTGATAATACAGTGGTATTTTACTTTTAAGCCTCCAAAAACTGTGATTAAAAAAAATTTTAACTAAGTTATAGTTTATTTACTTGAATATGTAAGTTTAAAAGATTGGTTATCTTTTTATGAAACTTAGGTGTCAAAAAAAAGCACATGCAGTTTTGGCCCCAAAATATTTAGAAAGATAAAATATAATTAGAGAACTTTCAGACAAGGGTAACACAAAGTTGAAGAGAACTGGACTGGTGTCTTCAGCATGAACAATATTGTTAAAGTGAAGTTTACCGATGCCGTCGGGTGTAGGGAAAGGCTATAGAGCTGGAAACCATAAGCCCTGGCTATTAAGTAGGCTCTTTTGCTGACTAGCAGAATAATCTTGAGCCAGTTTCTTCATTTTTGTTTGGACCTACCTTATGGGTAATATTAGGGAACTGAAGAAAATAAATTATTGAATTGATTATTTTTATCTCTGAAATTCTGTGCTGATTATTACAGAAGAGCAAAGATGTTATTTAGGTGTATATACTATTAGCTTCTAAAGTTGTTTAAGGTGACTCATTCATCCACACATATTGGAATGCCTATTAATGACAGCTGTGGTACTTGACACTTAGGAATTAGCAGTTATGAAATAAATTGGAATGAAGCCATCACATTGCTAATATTATAGTGGGCAAGACAGATAATAGGTTGATTCAGTGTGGAAAATAGGCACCACATTCACTCCTGAGAAAGGTTTGGGGATTAAAAAGCAGAACAGGAATAATGTGGAAGTTGAAATGTGGGTGTATACATTTCATAAGGTATTTACTCACTTGCTGATGACAGTCACATCTTTGGTGCAACAGATCATAGACCTGTATTCACCTGTGTCTTTGTGTGATGTATGGGTTTGTTGTCTCTGAAGGTGAAAGGGATTTGTAACTGTGCTGTGGAAGTACCAGGGAGTGCAGAGAGTTTCATTTAGGAAAATCTTTGGGTTTGTATGAAGGCCTCTTCTGGGCCAGTAGTACCTTTAATAGTATATGAAAGTTAAATGATAGTTACTGATTCATATCTTTGAGCACTCACTCAGTGATATATATTGGACATTTTAACACACAATCCTTATAACAACCATGTGAACTGATTTTACCCCTGACTCAAGTTTGGCATCTGCCCAGGGTCACCCAGACACAGCCCTCACTGAGCTCAGGTCTGTCTGATTCTAAATCCTGTTTGCGTTCCACTTTGAACTTCCCTGGTGGCTTAGACAGTAAAGCATCTGCCTACAATGCAGGACACCTAGGTTCAATCCCTGGGTCGGGAAGATCTCCTGGAGAAGGAAATAGCAATCCACTCCAGTATTCTTGCCTGGAAAATCCCATGAACGGAGAAGCCTGGTAGGCTACAGTCCAAGGGGTCGCAAAGAGTGGACATGATTGACTTTAATTTACTTTACTTGCTACTTTTCAGTCCTACAGCACACAGGAAACATCTTGATTTAGAAGCATGAACAAAATGAGGCAGCATAAAGCATTGGAAAAGCTCCTGGGAGAGAAGTCAGAAGAACTAGGCTCAAAGATTGACCTTTATTTACTCTCTTGACAAATTAGAAAATCACTGTGAATTCATCTTTTCTATGTGCAAACTATTGAGCTCTCTAAGTCATCTGGACATTCTGTTAGAATTCCTTTAGAATTTATTCTAAATTCTAAAATACTGAACTGTATTAACTATCAGCCAACATTTTGCATGGGCTTCTAGTGAGTCTTATTTAACATCACATAATATTATGGAAAGTTTCAGTATGTTAAGGACTCAGATTGGAATAGTTTATCTTTAATTCTTTAAACTATTAAGTCAAACATTAATTACACTTAACAAAAATTACACTTAATTTTTTTAGTTACAAAAAGACTTTTTAAAGTTGATGTAGTTCTTTATAGCTTTTTCCTGTGACTAGAGAAACTTTAAAATATACTTGAGGTTAATTTTTAGACTTTTGAATGCTTCAGTGTGACTTCAATATTGACAAGAAATGACCTTAAATAATGGATGTTTTTATTACCATTATTAATTTTCCCGGTCTTTTGTATTATAATAGCTGCTCTCCTTTGGTGAAAAGAACTGTGTGTTCATCAGTAAAGTTGTGGTACACGTAAGGCCAGTCTCAGCACCTTCTTCAGCAGGCTCTCCCACTCTAGGATCAAGGATAGACCTGGAGAGGGTCCAAAGCATCATGGAGTCCATGGGGTCAAAGTTATCACCTGGAGCTCAGCAGTTGATGAATATGGTGAGATTCCAGCAGCAGGTGAGTAGGAATGGATTTCTTTCCAGAAACCATTACAATTCTTTAAATGATAGCACTTTATTACAACATGTGGTGACATAATTTTTTTCTTTTAGCTTTTATTATTATTGATTTCCCTGTTATCTTTACTGATTTATGTAAAAATTGCATCTTGCCCCCCCCCCAAAAAATGGTTTTTACAGACTTCACAATTTTCTGTGAATTCTCTAGCTCATTCATTCAGCAAGCATTTAACTTGGCCCCTTTTTCATAAATAATGCACTGTTTCGATTACTTTAAAAAGTTCTAAGGTAGAATTAGTCTATAGCTTGTCTTTAAGGATTTCTATAGACTTAATAGGGAACTCAGGGCATGTAAGTGGGAAATGTTGAGAAAGACTGCTGCTGCAGCTGATAAGTCGCTTCAGTTGTGTCTGACTCTGTGCGACCCCATAGACGGCAGCCCAACCAGGCTTCCCTGTCCCTGCGATTCTCCAGGCAAGAACACTGGAGTGGGGTGCCATTGCCTTCTCCATGAGAAAGACTAGGAAAGGCTTATTAAAGAAAGTGGCATTTTATCTGGGCCTTTAAAGAGAAAGGTGGGATTAAGCAAGTGAATTTGGAGAGATGCAACTTAAGAGATAGAGAATAGTTCAGATTAAATCTTCAGTGCTGGAAGGAGTAGGATGTAGCTAGAAATGGAATAGAAGTTCATTTCTCTGGAGTGAAGATATGATAGGAGAAGCTTCAGGTGGACTGGGGCTGGATCATAGAGGATTTTGAATGCTGTTATAAAGTTTGTGGGTGTCTTTTAGCTTTGTATGACAAAATGTGGTCTACTGGAGAAGAGAATGGCAAACCACTTGAGTATTCTTGCCTTGAGAACCCCATGAATGGTATGGAAAGGCAAAAAGATAGGACACTGAAAGATGAACTCCCCAGGTTGGTAGGTGCCCAATATATTACTGGATATCAGTGGAAAAATAACTCCGGAAAGAATGAAGAGATGGAGCCAAAGCAAAAACTACTCCCACTTGTGGATGTGACTGGTGATAGAAGCAGAGTCTGATGCTATAAAGAGCAATATTTCATAGGAACCTGGAATGTTAGGTCCATAAATCAAGGCAAATTGGAAGTGGTCAAACAGGAGATGGCAAGAGAGAACGTTGATATTTTAGGAATCAGCAAACTAAAATGGACTCGAATGGGTAAATTTAACTCAGATGACCATATCTACTACCGTGGGCAAGAATCCCTTAGAAGAAATGGAGTAGCTATCATGGTCAACAGAACAGTCCAAAGGGCACTACTTGGTTGCAATCTCAGAAATGACAGAATGATCTCTGTTCATTTCCGAGCCAAACTGTTCAATGTCATGGTAATCCAAGTATGTGCCCCGACCAATAACGCTGAAGAAGCTAAACGGTTCTATGAAGACTTACAAGTCCTTTTGAAACTATCACCCCAAAAAGATGTCCTTTTCACTATAGGGGACTGGAATGCAAAAGTAGGAAGTCAAGAAACACCTGGAGTAACAGGCACATTTGGCCTTGGAGTACAGGGTAAAACAGGGCAAAGGCTAATTGAGCTTTTCCAAGAGAAGGCACTGGTCATAGCAAACAACAACACAAGAGAAGACTCTACACATGGACATCACCAGATGGCCAACACTGAAATCAGATTGATTATATTCTTTGCAGCCAAAGATGGAGAAGTTCTATACAGTCAGCAAAAACAAGACTGGGAGCAGACTGTGGCTCAGATCATGAACTCCTTATTGCCAAATTCAGACTTAAATTGAAGAAAGTAGGGAAAACCACTACACCATTCAGGTATGAATTAAATCAAATCCCTTACGATTATACAGTGAAAGTGGGAAATAGATTTAAGGGACTAGATCTGATAGAGTGCCTGATGAACTATGGACGGAGGTTTGTGACATTGTACAGGAGACAGGGATCAAGACCATCCCCAAGAAAAAAATAGCAAAATGGCTGTCTGAGGAGGCCTTACAAATAGCTGTGAAAAGAAGAGAATCAGAAAGCAAAGGAGAAAAGGAAAGATATACCCATTTGAATGCAGAGTTCCAAAGAATAACAAGAAGAGGTAAGAAAGCCTTCCTCAGTGATCAGTGCGAAGAAATAGACGAAAACAATAGAATGGGAAAGACTAGAGATTTCTTCAAGAAAATTAGAGACACCAAGGGAACATTTCATGCAAAGATGGGCTCGATAAAGGACAGAAATGGTATGGACCTAACAGAAGCAGAAGGTATTAAGAAGAGGTAGCTAGAATATACCAAAGAACTGTACAAAAAAGATCTTCATGACCCAGATAATCAGGATGGTGTGATCACTCATCTAGAGCCAGACATCCTGAAATGTGAAGTCAGGTGGGCCTTAGAAAGCATCACTACGAACACAGCTAGTGGAGGTGATGGAATTCCAGCTGACCTATTTCAAATCCTAAAAGAGGATGCTGTGAAAGTGCTGCACTCAATGTGCCAACAAATTTGGAAAACTCAGCATTGGCCACAGGACTGGAAAAGCTCAGTTTTCATTCCAATCCCAAAGAAAGGCAGTGCCAACGAATGCTCAAACTACTGCACAATTGCACTCATCTCACATGCTAGTAAAGTAATGCTCCAAATTCTCCAAGCCAGACTTCAGCAATATGTGAACCATAAACTTCCAGATGTTCAAGCTGTTTTTAGAAAAGGCAGAGGAACCAGAGATCAAATTGCCAACATCCACTGGATCATGGAAAAAGCAAGAGAGTTCCAGAAAAATATCTATTTCCGCTTTATTGACTATGCCAAAGCCTTTGACTGTGTGGATCACAATAAACTGTGGGAAATTCTGAAAGAGATGGAAATACCAGACCACCTGATCTGCCTCTTGAGAAATCTGTATGCAGGTCACAAAGCAACAGTTAGAACTGGACATGGAACAACAGACTGGTTCCAAATAGGAAAAGGAGTACATCAAGGCTGTATATTGTCACACAGCTTATTTAACTTATATGCAGAGTACATCATGAGAAATGCTGGGCTGGAAGAAGCACAACCTGGAATCAAGATTGCTGGGAGAAATATTTATTGATATTGCATATAGGCAGATATGCAGATGATACCACTCTTACAGCAGAAAATGAAGAAGAACTAAAGAGCCTATATGAAAGTGAAAGAGGAGAGTGAAAAAGCTGGCTTAAAAGCTCAACATTTGGAAAACTAAGATCATGGCATCCAGTCCCATCACTTCAGGGGAAATAGATGGGGAAACAGTGGCTGACTTTATTTTTGGGGGCTCCAAAATCACTGCAGATGGTGACTGCAACCATGAAATTAAAAGATGCTTACTCCTAAGTTATGACCAACTTAGCATATTAAGAACCAGTGATTGCTTTGCCAACAAAGGTCCATCTAGTCAAGGCTATGGTTTTTCCAGTAGTCATGTATGGTTGTGAGAGTTGAACTATAAAGAAAGTTGAGCGCTGAAGAATTGATGCTTTTGAACTGTGGTGTTGGAGAAGACTCTTGAGAGTCCCTTGGACTGCAAGGAGACCCACCAGTCCATCCTAAAGGAGATCAGTCCTGAGTGTCCATTGAAAGGACTGAGCTGAAGCTGAAACTCCAATAGTTGGCCACCTGATAACGAAGAGCTGACTCATTTGAAAGATTGAAGGCAGGAGGAGAAGGGGACAGTAGAGGAGGGGATGGTTGGATGGCATCACCAACTCAATGGACATGAGTTTGGGTAAACTCCGGGAGTTGGTGATGTCCAGGGAGGCCTGGCGTGCTTGGTCCATGGGATCACAAAGAGTCGGACGTGACTGAATGACTGAACTGAACTGATTATGTATAAAGATGGGTCAACAGGAAGTGAGGCTGCAAGACAGAAAACATCTGTTATTTCTCATCCAGATGAAGGTTAAAGAGGGCCTAAACTTGAAGGAGGAACCTGGTGCTGGGCTGTGAGATGCTACAACAGTGGTACTAGGGAGACTTGACCATAACTTAGTATGAGTTTTGAGGGAGAAAAACAATCCAGTGAGAAACTATAAAGTTTTGAAGATGCTGATACTAATAATACACATGGAACACAACGGAGGGAGTGACTTGGGGAAAAAGGAGTTTAATTTGGAAGTATTGAATTTTAGATGTGAAACTTTAAAACAAGAAATACAAATTAAAAAATCATATAACTTCTGTGAGATTTGCCAATATTAATTTAATAGGAATATCATTGGAGGGACTTCCCTGGTGGCTCAGATGGCAAAGCGTCTGCCTACAATACGGGAGACTCGGGTTCAATCCCTGGGTCGGGGAGATCCCCTGGAGAAGGAAATGGCAACCCACTCCAGTATTCTTGTCTGGAAAATCCCATGGATAGAAGAGCCTGGTAGGCTACAGTCCATGGGGTCACAAAGAGTTGGACACAACTGAGCAACTTTCTCTCTTTCATTGGATGGATGGGCAGACTTAGGAGAGTTGGTGATGATCTTGGAAACCTCAGAATGGAGAGCTTCAAAAAGAACAGAGTCCATCCTGTTCGTTCTCTGGTACAGTGATCTCACCTGCATAGCTCAGGAGGTCCTAACAGGTGCTCCTGCTCCAGTGCTCCCTTTCCACAGAGCAACCAGGATGATCTCAGAGGGTCCATCAGACTCGACTTCCCCTGTGTTATGTCCCCAAACTGCTTCCCCTCACCCCAGAGTTAATCCAGATTCCTCACCCTGTCATCTCAGATCTGGGCCGTCGTTCCCTCCTCAACACCATCTCCTGTCACATCTCAGATGCTCGTCTCTAGACATTCTGAGGTGTGTGTTCCCCAGATATCCACCTGTGCTCCCACCTCAGGACCTCTGCACTCTTAACTGTTCTCTTTGGCCAGAATCCCTTCTTCTTGATCTTAGCAAGTCTGCCCTTTTCTTGTTCTTTCAGCCTCATCTTAAATGTTCCATCTTGAGTGAGACCGTCCCTAACCACCCTGTTTAAAATAATTAGCCTCTTCCTCCAAATCTCTATCATATTTTCATTAGAGCTTTCTTGACTATTTTTGTTTTTATTCATGTATTGTTCTGTTTATCTCACTAATATATAAACTTCATGCAAATAGGACCTGGCTGTCTTGTTTGTGGCTCCAGGTAAGTACATAATATATATGCCCTTCAGATTATCAACAAGTACTCCTTAGAGATCTTCAGGGAGTCAATTTGAATAGTGATAAGATGAAAGTGTTTAGTTACTCAGTTGTGTCCACCTCTTTGCGATCTTGAGGACTGTAGCCTGCCAGGCTCCTCTGTCCATGGAATTCTCCAAGCAAGAATGCTGAAGTGAGTTTCCATTTCCTCCTCCAGGGGATCTTCCCCACCTAAGGGATAGAACCCAGGTCTCCCACACTGCAGGCAGATTCTTTACTATCTGAGCCACAAGTTAGGTGATAAGATGTCAAGTGTCACATGAGCTTTGTAACTATCTGTTGAGTATAAAGTGGGAATGTTTCATAATCAGAACCCCTCCTCCTGTGGAAGGGGGGTAATGACACATACTCTTTAGAACCTTCATGTGTTAATTGGGGCAGGGCCTGTCCAGAAGGCGAAAGGAAGGACCTGTTGTATTTTCCCTAAAGTATCACCGTCTCCATCCACAGGCTTTCTTTCTTTCTTTGTTGTCTGTCTCTCCCTGCTGCCTAGATTGTACTGTCCACACATTAGTGATTTTCATTTTTTGTTCACTGGCTTATTTCCAGGGCCTGAAACAGTACCTAACACAGAGTTGATTTCTGGAAAATTATTTGTTGAATAAGTAAGTTTGAGGCTCACTTAATCCAAAAATATAATATCCAGAAAAATATATGGACTGAGGGTCTTCACATAATCTTGAATAATACTTTTCTTAGTCTCTCATACAGGGTATTGAACAATAATATCACTGTGGGATGATATTCCCTGATAAGTATCTCTAGTAGAGATCTGGGTTTAGAATTTAGAATGGCACCATAAAATGTAACAGTTAGCTAGGCTAAGGTAGTTTTGCTTTTCTCTTGTGGAAAAATTGAAGAACATAGCAAAAGTATGCCGCTCTATAGGAGACAGTAACCTCCTATCAGATGTGAGCCAGTCTTCTTAGGAACAAATATAGCCTAGCTGGTTGAGTTGAGGCCACAAAACATAATCATTACCCTATAAATTATTACAGTAGATATGGCTAAAAGGTAGCTAGCTCATTTTAATCATTGAAAATATCACAAAAATATGCAGACTTAAGTATATAAGTAGAACATCAAACTTTAAGCAAGTATCTAATCTATCTTCCAGTGAAAACAAATTGTATTTCTTTAGGGTGGCCTACATTTGTGACAGTGGCAGGTGACTTTTAATTCTAGGAAAATTATCAATTATTGTGACTCGTTAGAAAATACCATAGATTAAGGAGGGCTTTGTAGTAGAAACATTAAAATATGCCTGTGCAATTTTACTAAGTAAGCTTGTATTTATTTGAAGATTTTCCTTAGCAAAACTACACTGAAATGACTAGAAGCCCTGACTCTGGAGCTGGGTGTCCGGGGTTCCAGTCCTAGTTCTGCCATGGACGGCTGTGTTGCTTTGGCCGGGTTAGCTTTAGTCTTTTCTCCTCAACTCAATATTGGGACAGTGGCTGTAGCCTACTCCATGTGAACGTTCTGAGGCTCAGATGGAAGAAGGCACTTTGCCTGACTCTAGGTTACTCCAGAGTTAGCTGTCATTATCATTAATGCTCCTGCTGTTTCCTTATCTGCCTTCCTTAGAATTGTGTTGCCATCGGAGAGCAGCTGCAGTCGATGCTGGGAAACACGGGACACAAGCACGTGATGGGGCTGCAGTCCTCGTCTACTGCGGGAGCCTTCGACAAGTCATCCTCCACACCTTTTCCTTTCAGGACTGGACTGACATCTGGAAACATGACTGAAGACTCAGAGGCTAACACTGAGGAAAGTCTGCAGCCAGCTGGTGGAGGAAGTATGAGCAGCCTCCAAGAGTGTAAAATTGTGCCGCAAAGCCATTCTCTTCTTGAGAATGATCTCAAGAATGCAGTATCTTCTTTCTTATCAAAGAAAGCAAGTGACAGCTCACACATACCTAACTCCGAGTTGCTGCCTCTTCTGCAGAATTTGTGTGGCCAGGTGAGCCATCTCCGGGTGGGACCTGGCACCAAGTGGCAGGACAGCATCACCAAGCCCGGTGGAGGCGCTGCGGGTGTCATGTAAGTGTTTAGACCCGTGTGGTCGAGGTGGGGTGTGGGGGAGGGTGCGGAGGCAGGTGGCGGAAAGAGGTTTGTTTCAGTAGCTTCTGCCTGAAATTGTTTCCGGAGAGAACTGTAGAAGCTTTGACTTTTCACCATTGACACAGATAGAAATAGAGGAAAGAAATATCCTGCAGAGTAGAATGCGTTGCTTTGAAAGAAGTGTGTAAATTGGAGGTGCCGAGCACTTCTCAGGCGTTTGGTGGGAGGAGTATAAGGAGCAAACAAGGGTCGGAGTAGAGAGTTACCTGTATGAAAGGAGAGGAGCTGTGGTAGCCATGATGTGTACACTGTTTGCCTGATTGTATGAAGTCAGCCATTGCAGTGGATTTTCCTTGTAGATCATGTGTGACCAGGCTAATTTTGGAGTCATCCAGACAGTTTTCAGCTCTTAATTATTTATGGTATACAGCCTCTTATCCTCTGGTTTCATAATTCCAATTTTTTCCAGTCCTGCTATTTAGTAGCTATTTAGTATGTTCCCCATCCTTTGTATAAATGGAATGTGTCCAAATATTGCACTGGAATTCAGGACTCTAATCATAGTCCTGGCTTAACTATTTGACTTAACTATTTCAATCTTTGGATTTATACTTTTATTACATATAAAATGAAGTAGTTCTGTTGGTTGAATTTTTTTTATAATGTTCCAAAATAGCATTCAGTTTGAGGAGTTTAATAAGTTATTGAAACAGAAAAGTGGTTCTTACTTGAGAAGGACAAGGAAAGATAACATTAGTCTTTACTACTTTAAATTACTTTAGTAGTAGGTTGGTGCAAACTTAATTGTGGTTATTGGACCGTGAATTTTAAATCATTATAACTAAGCTCAAACACATCTTTATTAGTCAGTGTAGGAACCATTACAATGAACACATTTTTACCAACGAGAAATAAGTTTGTTTATTCCTGTAGTGTAAAAATCTGTGCCTCTGGATCCAACAAACTCTTGGAAAGCATTTTCTGCCTCTTCTTGGTTGTGGAAGCATTTTCCATGCAAAAAGCTGTTGAGATGCTTGAAGTGGTAGTCAGTTGGCAAGAGGTCAAGTGAATATGGCTGATGAGGCAAAACTTTGTAGCCCAGTTCGTTCAGCTTTTGAAGCATTGGTTGTGTGATGTGCACTCAGGTGCTATTGAGGAAAAGAAGTGCACTCAGGTATTGTCGAGGAGAAGAGCTGGGCCCTTTCTGTTGACCCATAGTGGCTTCAGGTGTTGCAGTTTTCTTTGCATCTCCTTGATTTGCTGAGCATACTTCTCAGGTGTAATGGTTTTGCTTGGATTCGGAGAGCTGTAGTGGATCAGATGAGCAGCAGACCACCAAGATGGGAAGTGATTTGGAGCTGCTTCTCAATCCAGCCACTGAGCTGGTCATCACTGGCTGTCTTATAAATTAATGGCTTTCATCACTGGCTTTCATCACATGTCACTATCCAATTGAGAAATGGTTTGTTATCATTGCATACAATAAGAGAAGATAATACTTCAAAATGATATTTTTTTTTTGTTTTTGGTCAGCTCACAAGGCAAGCACTTATCCAGCTTTCTCACCTTTCCAATTTGCTTCAAATGTCAAATGACCATAGAATGGTCAACGTTGAGTTCTTAGACAACTTTCTTGGGTAGTTGTATGATCAGCTTCAATGATTGCTCTCAGTCGGTCATTGTCAACTTCCGTGGCTGGCCACTGTGCTCTTATCTTCAAGGCTCTTGTTTCCTTTGCAAAACTTCTTGAATCCCCACTGCACCATATAGTCCTTAGGAGTTCCTAGACCAACTGTGTTTTGATGTTGGGAGTTGTCTGCACTGCTTTATTTTCCATTTTGAAGTAGAATAAGAAAATCACTCAAAGGACTTTCCTGGTGGCTCAGATGGTAAAGAAAATGGCTTGAATTTGCTTTTTGTCTAAGATCATTTCCCTAACCTAATATAAAATACACAACAAGTAATAAGTCATTAGCAAAAAAATCATAAAGCGAGAATGCACATTAAAATGATGTGTAACGTAACTACATTTGTCTAAGAATGTATTCCATTGTCAAACAGCAGGTTTCAACAATGCAAAACTGCAATTACTTGTGTACCAATCTGATACTTTAAAAGTATTAAATTACTGTAATACTTTAGACTTCCTTACTTCCTAATTATCAGAGAATTTCTTTCATCAGGAATAGGTTTCTGTCAGATATTTTTCCTATGGCCATTTATATGATCATGAATTTTCTTCTGTAATCGGTTCTTATGGTCAATTACATTAATTTCAAAACTTAAACCCACCTTGCATACCTAGAGTAAATCCCACTTAGTTGTGGGCTGTAATTTTTATACAATGTTGGATCTGATTTGCTAATATTTTGTTGAGTATTCTTGCATCTAATTTATTAGAGATACTGGTCTGTATTTTTCTTATCCTGTCTCTGGTTTTTCCTGGGAGGATAATTCTGGCCTCATAAAATGAGTTCCACATCTTAAAAGAGATTGTGTACAAATGGCATCATATCTTCTTAAGATTTTTCATATTGATAGGAGTCCTCAGTGCAACCAGCTGGGCCTGGATAGTTGTTTCTCAGAGACGGTTACAAATTCAGTTTTTTACAGTAAAGTTGTCAGTTCTCCCCATTGATATGAAGGTTTAATGCAATACATACTAAAATTTCACCACAATATTTTGTAGACATAGACATAGATTATTTTAAAAATTCTATGAAAAGCAAAAGAGGAAGAATAGCTAAGACAACCTTGAGGAAGAAGGATGGAGTGGGAGGAGTCCCTCTCCCAGTGTTGAGTCTTCTACAGCGAGAGTATCAAGGCAGGTCAGTGATGGCGGAGGGGCAGACACGGGGTCAGTGGAGCCCAATAGAGGGTTCAGAGATAGACCCGCACAGGTGTGCTCAACTGAGTGTTGCCCGAGGTGCAACAGCAGTTCAGTGAAGGAAGAAGAGTCTTTCTAACTCATGGTGCTGGAGCAGATGGATATCCGAAGAGCAAAAAGTGAACTATGACCCAAACCTCGTACCTTATACAAAACTTCACTCAGAATGGATCAGAGCCATAAGTGTCAAACATGAAGCTATGGAAGTTTTCTGATAATCCACAGGAGACAGTCTTTGGGAACCTAGACAGGACTTCTTAGATATGACACGAAAAGCAGGATAATTGAAAATATATTGGACCACATGAAAATGCAAAATGTTGCTCTGTGAAAGACTCTGGGGGCTTCCCAGTGGCTCAGTGGTAAAAAAATCCGCCTGCCAGTACAGGAGACAGGGGTTTGATTGCTAATCTGATAAGATCCCACGTGCCACAGGGCAACTGAGCCTGTGCACCACAACTATTGAGTCTGTGCTCTAGAGCTGGGGAGCCACAACTGCTGAAGCCCATGTGCCTTAGAAGCCCCTGCGCTGAGAATCCTGCGCACCGCAGCTAGAGAGTAGCTCCTGCTCGGCACAACTAGAGAGAAAAGCCCGCGCAGCAACAAAGACCTAGCACAGCCAAAATCAAAGAAAGCAAACTCTTTAAAAAAAGAATAACAATAAAAAAGACTCTGTGAAGTGGAATAACATACAAATTCCAAACTGGGAAAAAAATTTGTAAATCACAAGTCCAATAAATGACTTACATCTAAAATATAGAAAGGGCTCTTAAAACTCAACATTTAAAAATCCAGCTAGCACATGGGCAGAAGACATAGAGAGACATTCTACCAGAGGGGATATACAAAAGCAAATAAGCACATGATAGATGTGCTATTGACCTCTTGGCTATTAAGGAAAGGCACATTAAAACCATATGATACCACTCCACAGTTACTCAAATGGATGAAATAAAAAGTGTAAAATGGCGACAATACCAAGTTCTGATGAGGGTGTGGAGAAACAGGATCTCTCATACATTACTCATGGAGATGTAAAATGCTACAGCCACTCTAAAAAATACTCTGGCAGTTTCTAATAACTAAGCATATGTAGGTACCGTGTGTCTCAGCAGTCATGCTCCTGGGCATTCATCCCAGAGAAAAGAAAACATCTGTCCACATAAAAGCCTGTACACATTTGTTCATAGAAGCTTCTAGTAATTTAGTAAGGTTGTGTGGATTAAAAAAAAAACACAACTATTTCAATTGTACCATTGCTTAGGGAAGTACTTAGAAGACCTTAAAAAATTCACAAGATGACTTTAGATTTGGAGCTCAAAATAGAAAAAGACCCTTTCTATCTAATGATCTATTCTTTGAGGGTAGAAGTTCCATCATCTTCATTTTTATACTCTCACTTCACTTTTTGCTTAAATGTTTAATGAATTAGAGAAATAAGGTGGCTTTGGGCATTCAGCATTGTGGTTGCCTGCTGGGTATGTGTTGGAAATATGTTGCAAGGAGACAGAATAGAGTTGTGGAGATAAATTTCAAAGTTGTGGCTACTTTATTGTAATACAGTTTGGTTGTTTTTGTTATAATATAAGGAAAGTTGTTACATTATTATTTAAATTTACTTCTAGACTCGAAGAGCAATCCATTTGTTCCTACTTGGAAAAGATTCTTTCTAAAAATTTGGAACTGATGGAGAAGAAACTTACAGACTACATTGATCAGCAAATATATAAACTCCAGGAGCACATAGATAATAAGATTGCTTTGTTAATGGACTTGCTGCAGCATCCCAACTCCCCACCCTCTGGGATGCCTCTAAGACATTATGACTCTGGAGAAGGACTTTCAAATGGAGAAAGATAAGCACTCAACATGTACAGAGTACTACAGATATTTATTACATATTTATTATAAAACCAAACCGCCAAGAGGTAAAGCAGCTATTTAATGTCATTTGAGGATCGCTGTTTACTTGCATAAAGTGACCTCATGTTCATTTTACTGTACTGTTACTGTGAATCTGGTACTGTACACTAAGATTTAATGTGGTAGGGTCATAAATTATTCTTGTTTCCCATATTTTTCACTTTTGTAAGAAATTCACATACACTTCTGGGTTGCTCAGATGTTCAGATTGTTTTAAGGGTTTCTAAAGCATTTCATTAGTTTGTACTATATATGTGTTTGATTGGAGTACTCTTGTAATTTTTACAAAGACCTTATGTTTGGGGTATATAAAGTGCTTAGAATATGTAAGTGATATTTTTTCTTTTTCTTATTAATTATTCTTATAAAACTGGGTACTTAAGACTTGCAACCTTTAATTTCAAATCACCATGTTACCTTTTTTATTGCTTATTTCAGATAAAAAATTATATGTGATGTTTGGTATGTGTAAAACTGGTTTACATTGGGGCTGTTAATTTTGTGTTCTGTCACATTGTAGCTGTGCATAGAAAAATAATAATTAGAACTGACCTATTCTCTGTTAGGCTTATTACTTTCAGATTCAGTGTTTGGTGTAAAATGAGAGAAGTCATCTTGTTTTATCTCAGTCAACCCAGAAAGCAGAAGAAACTCTCTCCTTTTCTGAACTGATACAAGTTATTCTTTCCAGAGCCCTTTTCTGTTTAATGTATGAAATGCTGAGATTCTGCATTGAAGCATTAAGACACATAAATCAAGGAGATTACAGTTCTCTCTGGCAGACTTAATTTTCCAAAACTATACCTATCATTTATGTCTTGTTAGGTGATATATTTGCCTCTAAAAAATAAATGAATTCACTCTGGAAATTAAATGTTTTCACCTAATATTTTCGGTGAAAAAGGATGGTTTACACTCATTTAGTATTTTGATGAATTTAGTTCTTTCAAGTGAGAACTAATATAAAGTTTATTCATTTATAAATCACTCTGAAGTTAGGGACATGAGGTTGTTGTTCAGTTGCTAAGTTGTGTCTGACTTTCTGCGACCCCATGAACTGTAGCATGCCAGGCTTCCCTGTCCTTCACCATCTCCCAGAGTAGGATTTTACAATATATAACTTTTATCAGTCTTTTCCTAATTTATTAACATCATATGTAGCCATTAGATGGCATTTCTTTTAGCACAAAAGAGAAATGTGTCTCACTTAAAGTTGAACCCTCTCATTAATAGCTTACACAGCTTCTGATAATTGTGGTCTATTTTTTGATTCACAAATTGCTTAATGTAACTAGAACATATATGCTATTTTATAAAATAAGTATAATATTTATGATTATAAATAATTCACATGAGCTTTAATTCCTAATCATCCATTTTTAAATTTTTTTCATGTTAATAAAGACCTAAATTACACTTTAAATGTATTAGAGATTCATGTGTGTGCTCAGTCGCTCAGTTGTGTCTGACTCTTTGTGGCCCCATGGACTGTAGCCCACCAGGCTCCTCAGCTCATGGAATTTTCCAGGCAAGAATACTGGAGTGGGGTGCCATTTCCTACTCCAGGGGGATCTTCCCAAACCAGGGATCATAGGTATTGATTTTCTTATATTTATAAATTTCTATACATGTGTGTATGTAATTGCTTTGTTAAAAATCATTATTGCCTAAGGAAATACTGCCTGAATTTGCTCAAACGGGAGGAGCAGACTCACAGTATGTACAAAATCTCTATTAAAGTCTAATTTTTTCTCTTAACTCTTCTCCACTTGTAGGTGGCACAGCTGCTAAGTCCAGTCTGGGCAGTGAGGGTTGGCGGATGCACCCGTGTCAGGGTAGCCACGGCAGTTAGACGTGGCTGCACGGGATGAGTGGGTGATCAAAAATGAGGTCAGGAGACAGGTTATGTATTTTAATTTCCACACTGCCTCCCCTTTGAGGATTGTTTCATCTCCATCTTTCCTATGGTGACATATGAAGGTTTCCGTGCCTCTGTCATCACTGAATTTTCAGCCGTTTAGGGGCAGGACAGAGAGAGTGTGCCTGCGTGCTGCTGCCACGTGACTCGTCATGAAGAGTCGAGCAGCTCACTGGAGGCGCTTCCTCACTCAGCCCCAGCGTAGCTCTCCAGGCGCACTGGCCACCACCACCATGTGACCCGCTGTTCCAGCCTGTCCCTTCTTCCCAAGCCCCCTCGGGCTGTTGGCCCCAGTCCTCCTGCACACTGACCCCCCACCTCTCCCTGCCCTCATCACAGTTGTCATGCTACTGTCCAAAGCTCAGCTCCGGTGCAGCCTTCATGAAGCTGCCCTTGCTCTCTCCATTCCTCAGCAAGTGGCTGGACAAGTGAAACCTAAAGTGACAATGCTGAAGGCTCTTCTTAGGGGGACGTAAGTGAAAAAGTTAGCTTAAAGCTCAACATTCAGAAAACTAAAATCATGGCATCCGGTTCCATCACTTCATGGCAGATAGATGGGGAAACTGGGAATAGTAGCAGACTTGTGGCTGACTTTATTTGCGGGGGGGGCGGGGCTTCAAAATCACTGCAGATGGTGACTGCAGCCATGAAATTAAAAGACACTTGCTCCTTGGAAGAAAAGTTATGACCAACCTAGACAGCATATTAAGAAGCAGAGACATTACTTTGCCAACAAAGGTCTGTCTAATCAGTTCAGTTCAGTTCAGTTGCTCAGTTGTGTCCGACTCTTTGCTACCCCATGAATTGCAGCACGCCAGGCCTCCCTGTCCACTCCCGGAGTTCACTCAGACTCACGTCCATCAAGTCAGTGATGCCATCCAGCCATCTCATCCTCTGTCGTCTCCTTCTCCTCCTGCCCCCAATCCCTCCCAGCATCAGAGTCTTTTCCAATGAGTCAACTCTTCACATGAGGTGGCCAAAGTACTGGAGTTTCAGCTTTAGCATCATTCCTTCCAAAGAAATCCCAGGGCTGATCTCCTTCAGAATGGACTGGTTGGATCTCCTTGCAGTCTAAGGGATTCTGAAGAGTCTTCTCCAACAAGGCTATGGTTTTTCCAGTGGTCATATATGGATGTGAGAGTTGGACTCTAAAGAAAGCTGAGCGCTGAAGAATTAATGCTTTTGAATTGTGGTGTTGGAGAAGACTTTTGAAAGTCCCTTGGACTGCAAGGAGATCCAACCAGTCCATCCTAAAGGAAATGAGTCCTGAATATTCATTGGAAGGACTGATGCTGAAGCTGAAACTCCAATAATTTGGCCACCTGATGCAAAGAGCTGACTCATATGAAAAGACCCTGATGCTGGGAAAGATTGAAGGTGGAAGAAGAGGATGACAGGATGAGATGGCTGGATGGCATCACCAACTCAACGGACATGCGTTTGGGTAAGCTCCGGGAGTTGGTGATGGACAGATTTCTTGGCATGTGGCTTTCCATGGGGTCACAAGAAGTCGGACACAACTGAGGGACTGAACTGAACTGAACTGAAAGCAATTTAGATTGACTCAAGCATATGACACATGTCAGGAAAGGCTTGAAAAGGTAGTAGGCTTGGTCTGGCTCAGGAAAACCATCACTGCTTCACTGCAGATCTTTAGCACCAAGTTAGCACAGCTCAGCAGGAAAGTGACCTGATTACCCTGGGCCTTGGGAAGAAGACCAGAGTAGAACTTTGTTCCTGGCCTTGCTTGCAGGATTTCCTGGCATCCTGCTTTGGGTGCTGTGAATGGATCAGTAGAACCATGTAACATCTGACTGATGAGTTAAGTCAGTTGCTACTCACTTGTTCAGGCTTTTCCAGAATCAGCTGGAGAACTTGTTAATCGTGCAGGTTCTACAGCCCAACCCATTCTAAGGAATCACACCAGAGGGAGACGCAGTCCCTGAACAGGGGCCTTTCAGAAGATCTTAGGGTTCTTATTATGTGACGGGCTGAGCTGGTACAGCTCGGCCCAGAGCCATCCCATCAGCCTCACCTGGGAACTGGTTGAAAGGCAAATTCACCAGCTTTTACCCCCAAATCAGTGAATCAGAATCTCTGTGGTGGGGCCCAGCAGAGAACCCTCGGTGAAGGTTGCATCAAATCAATCTTTTCACTTCCACACGTTCCATCTGGATCAAGCTCAGGAACACAACACATCTGTGGCTGGATCAGAGCCACCATCAAAGGGGTCAGCTACTCACACCGGCATCACAGTTTACAAAGTACTGATACGTCTGTCTGCACCGAAACCTCTCACACGTTAACAGCCGCCACCACCGTCAGATCACACTGCGTTCATTATCTTTTCACATTTGAGAAGAAACAACAGGCTCAGAGCTGAACTACTTTGCCAACCGTTCTATCAAGTAAATGGAGGGAAAGGGCCTGGAATCCAGGACTGCTTTCCTTCTCCTGTTTCCATCCTGTTCTCTGTGCCCATGGAGGTCAGACTCCCCAAGACTCCAAAGGTACAGAACCCATGGGTTGATTCCCCCTGAATTTAATGCAAGTCCTGCTGACAAGCTCAGGCTAGCCCAGCACCAGTGGCAAGGTGGACAGTGCAGGAGACCCCCAACAACTGTAGCTAGGAGACATGCTCTGCTCACTCCCTGGTCATGAGACTCCTCCCCTCCACTGATGGGTGTGCCAGTTGGCAGCCCAGAGGGGATCCCACCATGACAGTCATCTTTGCCCCCATGGGCCAGAGATTCCTTCTCCCACCTAGATCCACCCATGGCTCTAGCTGGGGAATCTGCAGTCCTTTCAAGCAGCACTGCTGGGGGCTCAGGAGCCCCAATATCACCAAAGAAAATGGATCAAAACAGCATCTGGAGGGACTTGCCTGATGGTCCACTGGCTAAAGCTCCACACTTCCACTGCAGAGGGCATGGGTTTGAGGCCTGGTTGGAGGAACTAAGATCCCTCATGCCTAAAATCAAGTGAAAACAAAACGGCACCTGGAGACTCCACTTTTCGTGTTACTAGACTGGCTGGGTACAAGTACCTTTATACACTTGGCTTAGAACAGGTATCCTATTCAGCTTTGATTTGTAACCCTTTTAACTTATAAAGTATGAAAACCTTAAAAAAAAAAAATCTTCCAGTGTCAGTGAACATATGCTTGAATCCTAGTAAATGCCTCCATATTATTTTATTGTGTGGTAACAATAAAATTTTATTGTAACATAAAGTCTTCTATAATCAAACTCTTAAATGTAAGAGTGTTTTTCACCTCCCCACATTTCTGTTTATTTTTTTCACTGAAATTTTAAACCTGCTTTTGATTACCAGTCAAAACCTGAAAATTATTGTAAGGGACATAAGACCTGAAAAGGTAAAGACTTAGAATTAAGTGATTCAAAATGATCTTTCTGTTTCATGAGGGCTAAAATATACCTACGTGTAGAACAGAATTCAGAACTCCATGGAAGAGCTGGTGTCCAGAGTTGATGTCACACAGGCTGTGGCCCAGTAGGGGTCACAGCACCGGAGCTGGGGAGAGGCTGGGCTTCTTAAGTGAGCTCTTCAACCTTGCATCTTAAGTCCTCTAACAGGGATGATTTGATCCCTCTTTCTCAAATTACAGGTTTGAGAAAATATCCTGTTCCCTGCAAGGTTGTTTTTTTTTTTTAATTTTTTTTCCAGTTGGCCTTCATCCAGATCTAGAGGATTTAACTCTAGTAAGTATGTTTAGCAATAGAGTTGTTGATGCTTCTTTCCTGACTCACTGTTCCCAGATTTCATTGTGTTAGGTTAAGCAAATTGCTTATTCCAGGCAAATGATTTCCTGGGAGAATAGAGAGGGGAAAAGGGCAGAAAGGCCTCTTGTCTCCTGTAGAGATAGAATGAGGAAAAAAAGGCTCCATGAATCTCCTAAAACCATGAGATGGCATGACAATTGTCAGTGGGAGGATTGAAAACCTTTTCCTTAGGACATAATCACTTATAAAACGGGTTTGTATATTTTATTACACAGCATAATGTTTTGAAACAAAGAGTCTTTCCCTGAGTCATTCCCATAAAATAGTATTTTTAAATTTGCTGGACCGCAAGGGGTCAATCCCGACTCATCAGTAAACGTATTTCATGAGACCCAAGTGTTTGGGAATAAAATCCTTTGCTCAAGTGCAGGCTTGTTTTTGACAGACAGCTGCATGTTACTGCCTGTGAAAGGAAAAGATTCTTCTCAAGTTTCTGTTGATTGTGTTCCCTCTGGACTTTCTCTTTCAGTCCTTTTTCATCCATGAATAAACCCTTTACCCGACCTGGACCACTTTGGGATGCTAGGCTTCTGGGAAGATTCATGTTTCCATGCATAAGGAAGGCTCTGTGGTTTGGGTTCCCTGTCCGCCCTCTGAAGGAAGCATACTGTGGTTGCTAAGTGATTGGGAGGTGGGGGAGGGGTGGGAGCTCACACTCACACTCACGGCTCGCAATTCTCTGCCCAGGTGTATGAGAGATGTTTGACCTCGAGATCATGATCGCCATTGGGAGCGCCTTACTGATTACAGCTTTCGTGCTCATAGGTGTCGTCATCTGTCTTTACTACAAAGTAGCCAACACGTTAAAGTGAGTGATGTGGGTAAGAGGGGCTAACACCCCCTCACATGGGATCCTGAGGCTCCGTGCTTGAGCGGGATCATCCCCGGCCCTGTGGCTGCACCTGGGGAGGGTTTGAGAGGACCAAGGCGGGGAGGGTAGAATCTGGCTTTCTACCCCTTTTGGTCTGGGGCTGTGAGCTCACAAGGAGAATGTTCTCAGCTGCTGGGTCTGCGCTGCTTTGCCCTCCCTTGCCTTCCCTCACCCTCAGCGGGTTGATCCCACAGGACTGCAGGCTGCAGATGGTGTGACTGTCTGCCTCTGCTCACTCAGAGAATGGGCTGAGCTGATGTTCCCCCCGCCTGAGTGGGGGAGCTCTCAGCAGGTCCTTGGCTCTGGGCACAGTGGGATGGGCCTGTAGGATCCTGGGGAAGCTGAGTTGTGTGAAGATCCTGGGCTTTGCCTCACCAGGGAGTGTAGATCTGAAAAGGGAGGGTTAAGTTTGGGGGAAAGGAGCCTTCAAATATGGGCAAGACTGGTCGCCAGAAGCAGTGGTGTTCCCACGCATTAACGTTCCAAGGAGACAGCATGTTTGTTGAACAGAGTCCTGCATCAAGCTTTGAATGCCCTGGTTTTTATTTCCAGCTCCTCCTCTACTTGTATGTGTTTGATCAAGTCACTGTGCTTCTCCAGGTCTCAGATTCTTTATGTGAAAAGTGGGGAGAATAATACAAAAAAAGAGCAGCAGTCGCATTCCCATTGTAGGGAAGTTCAGTCTGTGAGCAGGAAGGTAACTCCCAGCACCCAGGGGTGGCTGACTTGGCACCCTCCTGGGTTGTGCTCTGCACTTGGCTGACTTGCAGTGATCACCTGGGTGACCCGCACTTGCAACTCACTCCCTCATTTGCTGGAACCTGATCTTACATTTCTGGCACTCTTAGGAGAGGAAGGGGTTGGACAGGAACTTGGGAGGAGGGCAGAGTTGCTTTCATCTCGGGCTGGTGTCATGGGTTTGATTTGTTCCAGGCCCAAACTTTCCAGATCCCCCCGACAATTGTAACAGGTGGACCAAGAAGAAAAATTCTAATCCTATGTTCTGTGTATGTCTTTTCTTAAGTGCTGCAAAGACACCCATCGCTACGACCATTACCTGTAGAGATCAAGATAAGGTCACCGAGGCTGTAACCTCCAGCCCCGAGTCTTACCCCAGCTTCCAGTGCTGTGAAGACTGTAACTTGCCTGCCAACTTTGATCCCCTGACATCGTGCTTCTGTGACATAAACAAGGGACTCAATACAGAATGAGTAATAGAAGGTGGTTATAAACACCAACTGCCACCATCTGACTAGTTACAGAAACAAGGACTCTGTTGTGAATATTTCCTCATTTGTTATGAATATGTTGTATTTACATATATTAAGCAAATATGTTTTCTTATTTCTATATCATGTAACATAAGATGTACTGACTTTATGTCAGTATTTAGTATTTAATTTTACATCATAGTATTTATGTTCTAGGCTTCCCAGGTGGCTCAGTGGTAAAGAATCCATTTGCCTAGCAGGAGACTCAGGTTCGATTCCTGGGTCAGGAAGATCCTCTGGAGATGGAGAGGGCAACACACTCCAGTATTCTTGCCTGGGAAATCCCATGGACAAAGGAGCCTGGCGGGCTACGGTCCATGGGGTTGCAGAGTCAGACACAACTTTGCAACTAAACAACAACAAATATCCTATTCTGTTTTTCTGGAGAATCCTAATAGAGTTGGAGAGGACATGAAAAGCACTTGCAAACTAAAGCATTTTTAGTAACATGAAAAGTGAACAAATCCCCTTTCTTCATCTCAGGGCTTCCCTAGTGGGTCAGACAATAAAGAATCTGCCTGCAACTCAGGAGACCCAGGTTTGGTCCCTGCGTCAGGAAGATCCCCTGGAGAAGGGAGTGGCTACCCGCTCCAGTATTCTTGCCTGGAGAGTCTCATGGACAGAGGAGCCTTGGGATCGCAAAGAGTCGGGCATGACAGAGCGACTAACAGTTTCCTTCATCTCAGTGTATATTTTCTTGAGCAGCTTCTGGATTTAAAATAGTGGATTCAGCAAGACAAAGTACAGATACAGCTTTGGTTCCTGAATTCAAGTATCTGTTCAGGGTGCAAAATCGTGCACTGGAAACTGGAAACCTGTAGGTCAAACAAGATTCAGAATCTGTTAGAGGCACAGCAAAGGGCATGGAGGCAGCAGACGAATGATTAATGGCGGCGGGGCAGGGGGGCGCAGGTGAGAGCCTCGGGAGGCTTTCAGGAGAGAAGACATTAGCATTTGAGCAAGTGGAGGAAGAGATGAAGAGAAGGCCCAAGCTGAGGTGTGAAGCTGGTTGGCTGGAAGAGTGAGCTGGGCTGAGACAGAGATGGTGTCAGAGGCCATGCTAAGGGGCGTGGCTTCATCCTACCTTGGGGGCTCCCCCACTGAGTTGAGGGTAAATCTGTTAGGAGATCCACTGAGTTATCTTACAAACAGGAGACCCTGGTAAGGAACATGGGAATAACAAGCTACCACCAACTGGAAGAATTCAGGAAAGGTCAAAAGGAGAGAGGAGGGACCTCCCTGGTGGTCCAGTAGCTAAGACTCTGAGCTCCCGATGCAGCGGCCTGGGTTCAATCCCTGGTCCAGGAAGTATATCCCACATGCAACTAAGGCTGGGCACAGGCAAGTTAATTAAAAAGACTGAGGAGTGTCTAAAGCTTAGGACATCTTCAGACCTTGTAAAAACTCATTTTTTTCTTTTCCATGTTAAGCTGAACAAATCACTTGACTATTTTATCATTTAAGATTAGGTGTGGCTATAACAAAATTTCAAATAACAGTGGCTTGAACAAGTAAGAATTTGATTTCTCTCCTCTTCAAGATGCCCAGCAGCAAGCGGTCAGGCTGGCTGTCTTTGCCACGTCAGGGGCCATATTACTGTATGTGGGTTCTTTCCCCAAAGTCACAGCATGGTCCAAGGTGACTGCTGGTTCTCTAACCTTCATGTTTAAATTCTAGAGAAGAAGGTTGAGAAAAGCTGTGCCTTCCATTTCTCTTTAAATCCCCTGTGCTAGATAGAACTGAATGACATGGTCTCAATTAGCCACAAGGGAAGCTCAGAAATGTTGTTTTTATTCTGGCTGTGAATGTGTACTTGAATTTTGCTAAGTCAGTAGATATCAAGTGTTCTCACCACACACACACACACACACACAGAAACACAAAAACACACAAATGGTAGCCATGTGAGTGGTAGCTATGTTAATCAGCTTGATTTTGGTAATCATTTCATGATGTACACATACACCAAAACATCATATGGTATACCTTACATATATATAATTTTTATTTGTTAATTCTACCTCAATAAAGAATACTTACTGGGATTTCCTTGGTGGTCCACTGGTTGAGACTTTGCCTTTCAATGCAGGGGGCGCAGGTTCAATCCTTGGTCAGGGAACTAAGATTCCACATGCCTCATAACCAAGGAACCAAAGCATATAAGGGAAGTAATATTGTAGCACATTCAATAAAGACTTTTAAAATGGTCCACATCAAACCAAAAAGAAACTTTAAAAAGTGTCCAACTCTGCGACCCCATGGACTGCAGCATGCCAGGCCTCCCTGTCCATCACCAACTCCTGGAGTTTACCCAAACTCATGTCCATTGAGTTGGTAATGCCATCCAACCGTCTCATCCTCTGTCGTCCCCTTCTCCTCCCACCTTCAATCTTTCCCAGCATCAGGGTCTTTTGAAATGAGTCAGTTCTTCTTATCAGTGGCCAAAGTACTGGGAGTTTCAGTTTCAATATCAGTCCTTCCAGTGAACACTCAGGACTGATCTCCTTTAGGATGTGGATCTCCTTGCAGTCCAAGGGACTCTCAAGAGTCTTCTCCAACACCACAGTTCAAAAGCATCAATTCTTCAGTGCTCAGCTTTCTTTATAGTCCAACTCATATCCATACATGACCACTGGAAAAACCATAGCCTTGACTAGGTGGACCTTTGTTGGCAAAGTAATGTCTCTGCTTTTGAATATGCTGTCTAGGTTGGTCATAACTTCCCTTCTAAGGAGTAAGCGTCTTTTAATTTTATGGCTGCAGTCACCATCTGCAGTGATTTTGGAGCCCAGAAAAATAGAGTCAGTCACTGTTTCCCCATCTATTTGCCATGAAGCGATGGGACTGAATGCCATGATTTTAGTTTTCTGAATGTTGAGCTTTAAGCCAAATTTTTCACTCTCCTCTTTCACTTTCATAAGAGGCTTTTTAGTTCCTCTTCACTTTCTGCCATAACGGTGGTGTCATCTGCATATGTGAGGTTATTGATATTTCTCCCGGCAATCTTGATTCCAGCTTGTGCTTCCTCCAGCCCAGCGTTTCTCATGATGTACTCTGCATAGAAGTTAAATAAGCAGGGTGACAATATACAGCCTTGATGTCCTCCTTTTCCTATTTGGAACCAGTCTGTTCTAGTCCAATTCTAACTGTTGCTTCCTGACCTTCATATAAATTTCTCAAGAGGCAGGTAAAAAGTGTTATTTTTACTAAATACTGTTTTTATAAGTATATCACCCATCAGCCAGAGTGAAGAAAGAAAAACAGAGACTTTCATAGTAGTCCAGCAGTTAAAACTTTGCCTTGCAATGCAGGGGGTGTGGGTTCAATCCCTGGTCAAGGAACTAAGATCCCACATACCTGAAACCAAAAAACCAAAACAGAAAAAAAACGGAAAATTGTAACAAATTCAATAAAGAGTTTAAAAAGAAAGCAAGATAAAAGTTAACTGTTAGATTCCATGATGAAATATGTGTTCATTCACATTCAGTTAATTTCTTTTTAAAGCTGTCCTCCTTCAGGGTCTAAGAAATCTTTCCTCTTTGTGAACCCTGTGTCGTGACGTCATATATGTGTTCTCCCTAGAGCTTCACGCTGCAGACATAAAGTCCTGGTAGCTAACCCTGTCATGGGGGAAACACAGTTCACTTCTAGCAACGTGGCAGAGTGGGGATCTCCCGGTGGGGAGCGGAAACCCACAAAGCCCTGACCCTGAAACTCAGCCCCAGTGAGGATGGCACCTGGACAATGAGAGCAGACAACGCATCAGAATCATCTTTCCCCACTTTCAGCAAGTGGAGACTTTGATTTCTGAACAAGGAAGGCTGAAGTCTCTGCCCACACTGAAGAATCTGTTAGTCAGCTGCTTGTAGATCATGACGATGGGCATCGCTGATAAGCCACTGATGGCTGTGCCCCAGCTCGAGCTCACAGGGAGGTTGAGAACTTGTCTCAGATCATACAGTTTGTAAATGGGATGACCAGAGTTAGTAGCCAGCTAGTTTAGTCCCAGATTCTTGTCCCCAAGACACTGAGCTTCTAGTTCTGGGCTTTTCTGTGCATTATAATCAGCAGGGGGGCTTCCCAAAACCTAGACCTATGAACTGAACACCCAAGACTCAGATCACAATCTCCAGGGGTGAGACCCAAGAACCAGTGGATTATATTTTTAACCTTTTAGTTTGAAATAAATATACACCCAAGGGTGGTTTTGGTTTTTCTGTTTTTTTCTTTTTTGTAAGTGCCCAGGTGATCTCAGTGTGAGGCCAAGCTGAGAACAGGGCACTAAACTACAAGACTGTCTCAAGGTTTCATGAGAACTGCCTCATTAATCTTCTCAACAGCCTTTCTCAGGGGTAGATGTGATCGAATTCCCAGTCAATGGCTAAGAGAAAGCCCAGTGTGCTGTGCTCCATCGCTCAGCTGTGTCCGATCCTTTGCAACCGCATGGAGTGCAGTCCCCAGTCTCCTCTGTCTGTTGAATTTTCCAGGCTCCAATACTGCAGTGGGTTGCCATTTCCTAATCTAGGGGATCTTCCTGATCCAGGCATAGAACCCACATCTCTTGTATCTCCTATGTTGGCAGGCAGGTTCTTTACCAGCTGAGCCACTGGAGAAGCCCAAGAAAGTCCAGAGAAGTCACTTAATGTGACCAAAGGCACATACTAATGGAAGGCGGAGAGGAATCGATTCCAAGCATCCTGGCTCCAGAGCTTGCACTCTTTCTTACCCTATCCCAGTGGTTCTGAAACTGGACAGAGTATCAGAAGCACTTGCAGAGTTACTAAAAGCGTAACTGCTGTGCCCCACCACACCCTCAATTCGATGACTCAAACAGGGTGGGTGGGGCCTGAGAATGCCCACAGGTAACAACTTCCCAGGCAATACTGATGCTGCCACACGTTGAGAATCACAGCCCCACACCACTGACATAGAACTGACTTCTCTTTAAGCCTCAAGGAAATAGAAGTGGGGCTTTCAAATTTCCTGGAATTCTAGGGTTATTAAGAATCATATGACTTCCCTGGTGGTGCAGTGGATAGGAACCCATGCATAGGGTACCTGGGTTCAATCCCTGGTCTGGGGAAGATTCCACATGGAGCAACGAAGACCACACACCACAGCAACTGAGCCTGTGTGCCCTGGAGCCTGTGCTCTGCAACAGGAGAAGCCCCTGCAACGAGAAGCCTGCACGTCACAGCTAGAGAACAGCCCGCACGCAGCAAGAAGATTCAGCGTAGCCAAAAATAGGGAAGAGGGGGATTAACATTTAATTGTCACCTCCTGTGTGCCAGACCTGTACTAGCTGCTTCATAGTATTCAGTTGTTCAGAGTATTATAAGCTCATACAAGGTGGAAGCTGTGATAGTCCCATTTTACAGAAGGGAAAACTGAGGTTATTAAAAATATTGAATCCCCCACGCAAAGTTAGACAGCAGTTATATGACCAACAAGGAAGAACTCAGATTTATCTATCCTGGTGTTTCTTCCTCTACATCATCATGGACACGTTCTCCAAGAACACTTAGAGAGAAAATGTCTGAATGGGAGACTACTGAAACCCTGGGCTGCTGTCCAATGCAGGGCAGGGGACTGCCTTTAAGAAGGAGGAAGTAGTGATATGAGGGCAGGAAGGGACAACGAGGAAGATGCTGTATTTGCTTTCCCTTGAGAGATGGTCACTTCACCTTTCAATAGCCGTGGATTTCAAATGTCAAAGGAGATCAATTCAAAATAAGAAGGTTCTACACCAAAATCTACATGGGCACCTGGAACAGAGGATGGAGACAAGGAGAAGGAAAGGAGTCCTGGATTCCAGGCCCATCTTCCCCACATTTTTTTAAGAGAGAGATTTTGGTGTCTACAAGGTGGAAAATGCAGTTGAAAAATATTTGATATCAGCTCTTTTCAGTCTTGAACCTTTATATATCTTTTTGATATGACCGTATTTCTGTTTCAGATGTAATCACGGTGAGACTTGTAATATGAATCACATATCTGGAAGGAGGCACTTTTTAAAATAATTTAATTTTGGGCTTTGCTGGGTTTTTGTTGCTGCGTGGGCTTTTCTCTAGTTGCAGCGAGAGGGCTTCTCAATGTGGTGGCTTCTCTTACTGCAGAGCACAAGCTTAGGTCACGCAGGCTCCAGTAGCTGCAGCTCCCAGGCTCTAAAGCACAGGCTCAGGAGCTGGGAGACATGGGCTTAGATGCTCCGAGGCATGTGGGATCATCCCAGATCAGGGATCGAACCTGTGTCGCCTGCTTTGGCAGGCCAATTCTTTACCACTGAGCCACCAGGGAAGCTCTGGAAGGAAACATTTTGTAAATCAACAGACTACAACTACCAGAAGCCGTAAAACTGTAAAAAGGGTTCAGCTTGGGGAGACAGACATTCCTCCTGAACAACAATGGAAATACTGTCTTACAGCTTGTATGTTGTCCCATCAATTAGAAAAGAATAGAGAAATATGCAAATTCTCGAGTGGCCATAGTGAGAGCATGTCCCATATACTGCGTCACCTCCGTAGTGAGTGCGTTACAAATGAATAAGAGTATGTAAATTAGTCCTCATCTGAAAGAACTGACCACAGTATCAATTGCAGAACACCCCCTTTCATAAAGCATTTTAAGAAAAGACAGTTGAGGGAGGCAGGCTCAAGAGGAAGGGGATATATATACACTCACTGGCAGATCTGTGTTGTACGGCAGAAACCAACACAACACTGTAAGAGCAGTTATCCTCCAGTTAGAAAAGAAAAGAGAGTTGAAAAGAAAAAAATTCTGTTTCCTTAGACAAGTAGTTTCCAGAGTGGATACATTTATTTTTAAAATGTGAATCATCACCCTTCAAACCACATATGATACTTATAATTTCTAAAAATTAAGCCTGCCTGAGAGAACTGCAATCTCCTTAATTCATACGCCTCAACCCCTCAATGCAGATCCTCAGAATTTCATGATTTATATATACAGAAAAGGGTTCTGGAAAGAGGAACCTGTACCAGTCCAGAAAGGAAAACAGTTCCTTGTATCTTTTGGATTGACTGAGATAAAATAAAGCGACTTCTCTCATTTTACATCAAACACTAGATCTAAAATAACATTCCTAACAAGGACCAGGCAGCTCTGATTTGTACTTCCCTCTCTACTACGACACTGTACTGAAACCAGTAATATTAACCTCAGTGTAAACTACTTTCACACATGCCAAACACTGCATTTTCCTCATTACCTGAGAAAAAAATACAAAATGTAAATGAGTGATCTGAATGAAAGTTTCCAAGTCTTAAGGATCCCATTTTTCAAAAACAATCAATCAGATAAAGAAAAATTATCAAATACTCTAAGCATTATTTTTCAGACTCCTAAGACTATAAAAAGTCTTTGTATAAAAAAAAGTACTTCAACGAAATACATATACAATACAAACTAATGAACTGCTTTAGAAATCCTTAAAATCTTAAACATTTAATCCAGAAGCATACATAAATTTCAGTAAGAGTGAAAAATATTACAAATAAAAATAACTGACAATCCCACCATGTTAACTTAGCGTACAGTACTGGATTTACGTGTGCAGGAAAATGAACACTGAGGTCACGTAAGTAAGTGGTAATATTTCAAAGGACATTAAATACTTGCTTTTCATACTTTCTGGGGTGGGGTTTGGCTTTGTAATAAATATGTAATAAATATCTGCAGTACTTTGTACATGTTGAACATTTATCTTTCTCCATTTGAAAGTCCTTCTCCAGAGTCATAATGTCTCAGAGGCATCCCAGAGGGTGGGGAGTTGGGACGTTGCAGCAAGTCCATTAACAAAGCAATCTTATTATCTATGTGCTCCTGGAGTTTATATATTCGCTGATCAATGTAGTCTGTAAGTTTCTTTTCCATCAGTTCCAAATTTTTAGAAAGAATCTTTTCCAAATAGGAACAAACAGGTTGCTCTTCTACTCTGAAAATAAATTTAAAAAAATATTATGACAATTTTCCCTCGTATTATAACAACCAAAATACACTACAATAAAGCAGCCAATACACATTGCTGAAACTTGTCTCCACAACTACATTCTGTCTCCTTCCAACATATTTCCAGGTTCTTGACACATACAATCTCAAATGCTCAAAGCATTATTGCTTCAGTTCTTTAAATATTTAAGCATAAACTGAAATTAAGAATATGAAGATGACAGAATTTCTACCCTCAAAAACAAGTCTTTAGATACAAAGGGCTTTCTTTTTGGTTTTGCATTCCAAAGCAAAAGCAATCTTGCTTTTTCTTTAAGGTCTTTGTATGTCTTCCAACTCCTTTCCCAAGCATTTTAACAGTTTTCTCTTTTCTTTATCCGAACAACTTTCTAAAGCATTGGAAGGACAAAGACAGTGAATTTCAGAGCGTGGTCCACAAAACCCTAGGATCTCCTCATATTTTCCCGGGTGTTCCATGAGATCAAAACTATTTTTTTATAATAACACTAAGTTATCTCAACATGAATTGTACAATAAATGTACAATGAATTATCCAGAGGCCACACCATGTATAATGTCATTACTGTGATGACTAATAGCTATCTGGTTGTGTATTCTGTTTCCTAGAATTCTTTAAGGTAGCAGGTTTAGGGTATAGATAAATGTTTTTCTCAGAGTAACTCAGTTTGTTCTCAGTATTTCTACTGTGGTCTTACTAGATATATTGAGTTATACATGCTATAAGGCAACATATAGCTTCCCTAGTGGCTCAGAGGGTAAAGCGTTTGCCTGCAATGCAGGTAGACCTGGGTTTGATCCCTGGGTCAGGAAGAGCCTCTGGAGAAGGAAATGGCAACCCACTCCAGTACCTTTGCCTGGAAAATCCTATGGACGGAGGAGCAGGGTAGGCTACAGTCCATGGGGTCACAAAGAGTTGGACACGACTGAGCAACTTCACTTCACTTAAGGCAACATATATGAAACTACAACCCAAAGTCAATACAGTTTTACATACATTTGAAACAATACCATTCTCATTAAACTTTCTAAAAAAAATATGGTATTTTTTCAAAAAGATATTTGTTACTATGTAATGGGTTTGTTATTTCTAAACTAATAAATATTTTTATATAGCCTACATAAATAAAAGTTCTTTGGAGTGCTCAATTATTTTTAAGAGGGTAAAGACCATAAACTTTGAGAACCACTACTCTAGAATATAGTGGTTTCTAGTACTCATGCATGGATGAGAGAGTTGGACCGTAAAGAAGGCTGAGCGCCAAGGAACTGACGCTTTCAAACTGTGGTGCTGGAGAAGAGAGTCCTTTGGACTACAAGGAGATCAAACCAGTCAAACCTAAAGGAAATCAACCCTGAATATTCACTGGAAGGACTGATGCTGAAGCTGAAGTTCCAATACTTTGGCCACCTGATGCGAAGGGCCGACTCACTGGAAAAAGATCCTGATGCTGGGAAAGAATGAAGGCAGGAGAAGGGAATGACAGAGAATGACATGGCTGGATGGCATCACCGACTCAATGGACATGAGTCTGAGCCAGCTCCGGGAGATGGTGAAGGACAGGGAAGCCTGGCGTGCTGCAGTCCATGGGGTCGCAGAGAGTCAAACAACAATGACTAAACAACAATGCTCTAGAATATAAAGAAGCTTTTTATTGTTCTCTTTATTTTCTTCTTTAAAAAAAAAATATATTTATTAAAAAATTTTTAATATAAATTTATTTTAATCTTTATTTTCAAATAACTATAGATTCGTAGGAAGTAAAGACACTGTATTTGTCCAGCACCCTTCATCCAGTGGTCCTGGTCTTTACTTCTTACCTAACTATGGAATGATATCCAGACCAGGCATTTGATGTCAGTACAGTGTGTGTATGCCATTCTATCACACGTACACACATTCATGTAAATATCACCACAATCAAGAGACAGAACTATCCCTTAACTACAGTGAGCTCCCTCTTGCCACCCTTTCACTGCCACATCCACTTCCCTCATCTCCTCCATCCCGAACCCCTGGAAATCGCCTACAGTGTCCATCTGTATCATGACAACGTTACACAAATGGACCCGTGTAGCTCACCTCTTGAGACTCTCTTTTGTAGATCAGCATAATGCCTTTGCCCGACAACCAAATTGTTGCGTGTGTCGATAGGCCATTCCTTTTTATGCTGATAGCATCCCATGATACGGATATACCAGGGTTAACTGAACCATTCATCAACTTTAAGACACACTGGTTGCTTACAGTTTTGGGCTTTTACAAATAAAGCTTCTATGAACAACTGTGTATTCATTTTTATGTGGACAAAAATTCCTGGGGGACTTCCCTGGTGGTACAACAGATAGGAGTCCACCTTCCAACTTAGGGGACATGGGTTCAATCCCTGGTCGGGGAAGATTCCACATGCCACAGAGCAACTAATGAGACATCCGTGCCAAGCAACGAAGAGCAGCCGCTGCTCACCACAGCTCAAGAAAGCCCATGAGCACCAATGAAAACCTAGTGCAACCAAAAATAAATTAATTTAAAAAAAAAGAAGTTTTCATTTCCCTGGGATAAATGTTCAGTAGTATGATTTCTGAGCCACATGGTAACAACATGTTTAGCTATGAGAAACTCCAAACATTTTTTAAAGTGGCTATACCACTTTAAGTCCCCATGAGCAATGTATGAGAGATCCAATTTCTCATTGGTATTTGGTTTTGTCACCATTTTTAAACTTTTTATTTTAACCATTTGAATAACTGTATAGTGGTATCTTGTGTCTTGTGGTTTTAATGTGCCCTTCCTTAATAGCCATGAGGTCAAAAATAGCTCATCTTTTCATGTGCTTATTTGCTTTGTACATCTTATTTGGTATAAATCTCTCTCTATGGTCTTTTGCCCATGTTCTAATTGGACTTTTTTTATGTTGAGTTTTCAGCACTCTTTATATTTTAGATGTAAGTCATTTGTTGGATTTGTAATCTGAAAATATTTTTTTCCCACTCTGGAACCTGTATTTTATTCCTCCTAAAAGAGTCTTTCACAGAGCAAAAGTTCTAATATTTTCATGGAGGTCAAACATTGTTAGTGTCTTGTCTAGGTTCCCAAAGACTGTCTCCTGTGGATTATCAGAAAACTTCCATAGCTTCATGTTTGACACTTATGGCTCTGATCCATTCTGAGTGAAGTTTTGTATAAGGTACGAGGTTTGGGTCATAGTTCACTTTTTGCTCTTCGGATATCCATCTGCTCCAGCACCATGAGTTAGAAAGACTCTTCTTCCTTCACTGAACTGCTGTTGCACCTCTGGCAACACTCAGTTGAGCACACCTGTGCGGGTCTATCTCTGAATCCTCTATTGGGCTCCACTGACCCCGTGTCTGCCCCTCCGCCATCAATGACCTGCCTTGATACTCTCGCTGTAGAAGACTCAACACTGGGAGAGGGACTCCTCCCACTCCATCCTTCTTCCTCAAGGTTGTCTTAGCTATTCTTCCTCTTTTGCTTTTCATAGAATTTTTAAAATAATCTATGTCCATGTCTACAAAATATTGTGGTGAAATTTTAGTATGTATTACATTAAACCTTCATATTAATGGGGAGAACTGACAACTTTACTGTGTTAGAAATTCAATTTGTAATTTAACAGTTACCAGGAAAGAAACAATTCAGGTCCAACTGGTTTCACTGGAGACTTCCATCAATACCAAACATCATACGAAAGAAATCACATCAATTTTACACAATCTCTTCTAAAATACAGAACTCAAAAAAAAATAGAACTCATTTTATGAGACCAGTATCACCCTCATAATATAAAACCAGACAAACAGTAAAAGATAAATACAGACTAGGATCTCCAATGAATTCTATGTAAGAGTACTTGACAAAATATTAGCAAATCAGTTCTAGCATTGTATAAAAAAGAATCAGACACCACAATCAAGTGGGATCTACTCTAGGTATGCTAGGCAGGTTCAGTTTTTGAAACGAATGTAATTCACCATATGAAGAGATTACTGAAGAAAATTCATGATCATATAAATGGCCATAGGAAAAATACTTGACAAAATCATGTATCCCCCTATGATGAAAGAAATTCTGATAACCAGGAACTAAGAAACACTAAGCTTCAGAGGCCCTAAGCAATCTGACTTCTCTCCACCTTTTATATAGTCTTTGTGTGTTTGCTGTATTATATCCAGGGATTTTTTATTGTTAATAGGGAGGATCTGAGAGAACTGGAGACATTCCAGCTCAGCAGGAATCAGAAAAGTGGAAGTGGAAGTCGTTCAGTCGTGTCCGACTCTTTGCGACCCTATGGACTCAGTTCATGGAATTTTCCAGGCCAGAATACTGGAGTGAGTAGCCTATCCCTTCTCCAGCAGATCTTTTCGACCCAGGAATTGAACCAGGATCTCCTGCACTGCAGGCAGATTCTTCACCAACTGAGCTATCAGGGAAGCGCAGTTTTTAAATGTTTAGGTTTTTTCTTCCTTTGCGTTTTAGTATTTGTTTGTTTTGCCATGTCACAAGTTAACACTGATAAAGACTATCAACAATTAAAAAACAGTTACATTTCCTTGTTCTTCCCAAGTAAGAACCCCCATTTGTTTCAATAACTTACTAAACTCCTCATATTTCAATGCTATTAAATACATTAAGAAAATTTCAACCAATACAATGACCTCATTTGAGATGTAAAAAAAGTCTAAATCAAAAGACTGAAACTGTAAGGTAAAATAGTTAAGTCAGAACCATGGCTGAAGCCCTGAGTTCCCATCTAGTGCAGTATTTGGAAACATTCCATCTATCTAGAGGATGGTATGTGCGTGCTCAGACATGCCCAGCTCTTTGCAGCCTCATGGACTATGGCCCAGCAGGCTCCTCTGTCCATGGAATTTTCCAGGCAAGAATACTGGAGTGGGTTGCCATTTCCTAGTCCAGGGGATCTTCCTGACTCAGGGATCGAACCTGCATCTCTTGCGTCTCCTGCACATACTAAACACTTAACTAGCCCTCAATCAAAGCAGGAGTGGAAAAAATTAGAATTACGAGATCAGAGAATAAGGGCCTGTACACTATTAACAATGACAAGCTGACAAATGTTTGGATGACTCCAAAATCACCCCAGGTCACACAGGATCTACAAAGAAAATCCATTGTAATGGTTCATTTCATACAATCAGGCAAACAGTGTACACATCATGGCTACCACAGCTCCTCTCCTTTCATACAGGTAACTCTCTACTCCAACCCCTGTCTGCTGCTTACACTCCTCCCACCAAACGCCTAAGAAGTGCTCAGCACCTCCAATTTACACATTTCTTTCAAAGCAACGCATTCTACTCTGCAGGATATTTCCTTCCTCTATTTCTATCTGTGTCAATGGTGAAAAGCCAAAGCTTCTACAGCTCTCTCCGGAAACAATTTCAGGCAGAAGCTACTGAAACAAACCTCTTTCCGCCACCTGCCTCCGCACCCTCCCCCACACCCCACCTCGACCACACGGGTCTAAACACTTACATGACACCCGCAGCGCCTCCACCGGGCTTGGTGACGCTGTCCTGCCACTTGGTGCCAGGTCCCACCCGGAGATGGCTCACCTGGCCACACAAATTCTGCAGAAGAGGCAGCAACTCGGAGTTAGGTACGTGTGAGCTGTCACTTGCTTTCTTTGATAAGAAAGAAGTTACTGCATTCTTGAGATCATTCTCAAGAAGAGAATGGCTTTGCGGCACAATTTTACACTCTTGAAGGCTGCTCATACTTCCTCCACCAGCTGGCTGCAGACTTTCCTCAGCGTTAGCCTCTGAGTCTTCAGTCACGTTTCCAGATGTCAGTCCAGTCCTGAAAGGAAAAGGTGTGGAGGATGACTTGTCGAAGGCTCCCGCAGTAGACGAGGACTGCAGCCCCATCACGTGCTTGTGTCCCGTGTTTCCCAGCATCGACTGCAGCTGCTCTCCGATGGCAACACAATTCTAAGGAAGGCAGATAAGGAAACAGCAGGAGCATTAATGATAATGACAGCTAACTCTGGAGTAACCTAGAGTCAGGCAAAGTGCCTTCTTCCATCTGAGCCTCAGAACGTTCACATGGAGTAGGCTACAGCCACTGTCCCAATATTGAGTTGAGGAGAAAAGACTAAAGCTAACCCGGCCAAAGCAACACAGCCGTCCATGGCAGAACTAGGACTGGAACCCCGGACACCCAGCTCCAGAGTCAGGGCTTCTAGTCATTTCAGCGTAGTTTTGCTAAGGAAAATCTTCAAATAAATACAAGCTTACTTAGTAAAAATGCACAGGCATATTTTAATGTTTCCACTACAAAGGCCTTCTTAATCTATGGTATTTTCCAATGAGTCACAATAATTGGTAATTTTCCTAGAATTAAAAATCATCCGCCCACTGTCACGTATGTAGGCCACCCTAAGGATATGCAATTTGTTTTCACTGGAAGATAGATTAGACAGTTACTTGCTTAAAGTCTGATGTTCTACTTATATACTTAAGTCTGCATATTTTTGTGACATTTTCAATTATTAAAATGAGCTACGTTGGGGCCATGTCTGCTGTAATAATTTGTAGGGTAATGGTTATGTTCTGTGGCCTCAGCTCAGTAGGCTATATTACTTCCTCAGAAGACTGGTTCACACCTGTTAGGTTACAGTTGCCTCCAGAGAGGCGTGCTCTTCATAGGAATGCTTCATAGGAATGCATGCTCTTCCTCAATGTTTCCACAAGAGAAAAGCAAAACTACCTCCAGCCTAGCTAACTGTTACATCACATGGCTCGACCCTAAATTCTAAACCAAGAACTCTACTAGAAATTCTCTTTTATCAACGTATCTGTTTGTTTATTTATTTTGTTGCACTCTACCACATGAGGGATCTTAATTCTGCAACCAAGGTTCGAACCCATGCCCCTTGCAGGTGGAAGCTTGGAGTCTTAACCACTGGACCACCAGGGAAGTCCTAGAGATTCTTATCAGGGGATATCATCTCATAGTTAATACTGTTCAATACCTTGTAAGAGAGACTAAGAAAAGTATTACTATTCAAGATCAGGTGAAGACACTCGATCCATAAATTTTCTGGATATACTAAAAAATGATCCTTGGATAAACTTAGCCCAGAACTCATTCATTCAACAAATATTTACCAGAAATCTACTCTGTGTTAGGTACTGTTTCAGGCCCTGGAAATAAGACAGTGAAAAGCAAACACAAATTTGTATATATACTCCCAGAATTCTGAAAAATTAAATATTTATCTCTGAACATCTTAAAGGATTTTCTTTAACTTTTTAATCACTTTGAAAAAACAAGGACAAAGAGAATCTTTTTATTTTTTAAGATGACAAGGTAAACAGTGAAAAATCTTAAAATAACTGAATATATTTTCTTTGAGAAAATGGCCCAGAGCTTTCACTCAGATAACTTTAAATGACAAACATATGTCAGGCACTATCAGACAGAATTCTTACTCAGTTATTTTAAACCGCTGAAGCAAAAACAAATCAAAGTCAGCACATGTGAACTCCAAATACAAGAAAATAAGAAACCACTTTAATAAAACTTTTCAGGAAACAAGGAACCACAAGGCACAGGTGAAGCAAGGAGAGGCCAGGAAGCTGCTCCCAGGCCCTTCCTCTCCCATCATGACAGGCCCTGCCCCAAAGAACACATGCAGGCTCCCAACAGTGTGCATGGCTCCACCCCTTACACAGAAGGAGGGGTTCTGATCATGAAATACCCCTCCTCAACACTCAACAGATACTTACAGAGCTTATGCGACACTTCTCAGAAAGACCGTCCATGGATTACTTGTTTGCAAACAAAAGCAATTCTAGAGAACCAGGTATATCCCATGAGAATTAGTCCATAAATATAGTCTTCCCATAGAAATAGGATATTTATTAGCATATTTAAAAGAAGATTTCACAGGATCTCCTTTCTTCCTCAGGGTGTTTCCCAAATGCCCCCACAGGTAAGGATTTAGCATATGCATGTAAGGGGAAACAAGTTACAGTAACATGTGCTGCTGGTTGGAGGACTTGCATTTCTGGATGAGACAAAGCTACAAAGACACACACCAAGCTTGAGAGTAACGTAAGAGCTGGGCAAGCACTCCTATGATTTACCTAATGCACTTCTGAACTGACATAAATTCATGATGAAGAAAGCATATTGTTTGGGGAATTAAATAAACAAGCAAAAGAAAAAAAAAAAAAAAACCCTTAGAGACATGGCCAAAAAAACACCTGAAACTTTGGCGTCATTTCTTTTCCAAAGATAAGCTTTTAAAACATAAGTATCAGTCATGAAATGATTTTTTAAAATTCATTAATCCTCTTGAATGTTTCCAAAATATTTCACACGCAGAAGTTTCTTCTGTTTCTAAATTTTTAATCTCTATGTCCACTGGATCTTTCCCCTTAAACATTTATTCTTAAAATACACTATGCATAGGGCTCATCTGGTGTTGCTGGTTAGAAATAGTTGAGTCCTGGATCACACCCTCAGGGTTGTAGGTCACAACTGAGGGCCAGTGTTCTGTCTTTATAAGCATTCCAAGGGATTCTGATACAGGCAGGTCCCTTATCTGTAGCCTTCCTGAAACAACCTACTTTAACCTGGCTACCTCCACATTCCAACTACTTTCTAATCCCTCAGAATCTGGTTTCCATCTCCTCACTCTTCAAGCTGACCCATTAAGGATCTGCTGCAAAAGAAGCTGAGTTGATAATCAAGGAACATATACATCACACTCATAAATAAGACAGATCAGACTCCTGTCTGCACAAAGCTTATATTTTAATGAGATAAACAGAGCAATATATATACCTGTATATATGTGTGTGTGTATATAAAAGAACAAAAATAATGAAGAAAGCTATGATGAAAATACGATACAGATAGTACAGGAAAGTCTAATCTAAACAACAAAAATAATGAAGAAAGCCATGATGAAAATATGATACAGATAACGCAGGAAAGTCTAATCAGTGTGGCTGGTGAAGGTCTCGCTCAAGATGGAACATTTAAGATGAGGCTGAAAGAACAAGAAAAGGGCAGACTTGCTAAGATCGAGAAGAGGGGATTCTGGCCAAAGAGAACAGATAAGAGTGCAGAGGTCCTGAGGTGGGAGCACAGGTGGATATCTGGGGAACACACACCTCAGGATGTCTAGAGACGAGCATTTGAGATGCGACAGGAGATGGTGTTGAGGACGGCACAATGGCCCAGATCTGAGATGACAGGGTGAGGAATCTGGATTAACTCTGGCGAGAAGGGAAGCAGTTAGGGGACATTATACAGGGGAAGTCGAGTCTGATGGACCCTCTGAGATCATCCTGTTTGCTCTGTGGAGAGGGAGCACTGGAGCAGGAGCACCTGTCAGGAACCTCCTGAGCTATGCAGGTGAGATCACTGTACCAGAGAACAGAGAGGATGGACTCTGTTCTTTTGGAAGCTCTCCTTTCCGAGGTTTCCAAGATCATCACCAGCTCTCCTGTTTTCCTATGTTTGCCCATCCCGCCAATGATACTCCTACTAAATTAATGTTGGCAAATCTCGCAGAAGTTATGCGACATTTTTATTTGTATTATTTGATTTAAACTTTCACATTCATCCTATGATCTCAGCAGCAATGCTAGATTGTAAACAATTACCTTTTAGATTATAAACATGAAGAAGTTTATCCTTAAATAGAGGAAGCAATGCTAAATAATGCTAAATAGTGAACACTGTCAGCATTGAATTCAGGTCTCCTGACATCAGAGTTGGATTATAAAGAAAGCTGAGTGCCGAAGAACTGATGCTTTTGAACTGTGGTATTGGAGAAGACTCTTGAGAGTCCCTTAGACTGAAGGGAGATCCAACCAATCCATTCTAAAGGAGATTGGTCCTGGGTGTTCACTGGAAGGACTGATGTTGAAGCTGAAACTCCAATACTTTGGCCACCTGATGCAAAGAGCTGACTCATTGGAAAAGACCCTGATGCTGGGAAAGATTGAGGGCAGGAGGAGAAGGATGAGATGGTTGGATGGCATCACTGACTCAATAGACATGGGTTTGGGTGGACTCCGGGAGTTGGTGATGGACAGAGAAGCCTGGCGTGCTGCGGTTCATGGGGTCACAAAGAGTCAGACACGACTGAGCGACTGAACTGAGCTGACATCACATCTCTGCTACTCTAAATAGTGGCTCCTGCTCTCCGGCTCCTCGCCCCTCTCCGTGTGCTCTGAGAAAACGCAGCTGCTCGCCCACGGTCTTCCCTCCTGGCCCCAGTCTCTCCCCTCACCACCTTCTCTGTCATCTACTAGGGATGCTCCCGCCCCTCTGTGTTTCCGAAGGCTTACAACGTCACCCCAGGAACGTGGTATTCACATAGAAAACTCAATACTCCCAAATTAAACTACTTTTTTTCCCTCCAAGTCACTCCCTCCCTTGTGTTCCCTGTGTACTACTGGCATCACCATCTTCAAAAGTTTGGTTTCATGTTTGATTCTATTTTTCTACCCAAAACCCCATACAAGTTATTGTCAAGTCCCAATGGTTCCACTGTTGTAGTATCTCACAACCCAGCACTATGGTCCTCCTTCAAGTTTAGACCCTCTTAGCCCTCATCTCGACGAGAAATCACACAGAGATCCTTTCCTTCCTGCAGTCTCACTTTCTACTGACTCCTCATCTTACACGTAATAGTGAACTAGAGTTAATTAAAGCAGGTAAAACACGCCCACAAGCTTCATAAGAGCATTCAAAATCCTCTATGATCCGGCCCTAGTCTACCTGAAGCTTCCCCTACCGCTTCTTCACTCCAGAAAAATGAACTTCTATCCATTTCCTAGCTACATTATACTCCTTCCAGGACTGAAGATTTAATTCATACTGCTCTCTCTCTCTCAAGTTGCAGCCCTCCAAATTCACATGCCTAATCCCACCTATGTAGTCCCCTAATAAGACCACAGAGACCTTTAGGGACAGGCCATAGAGTAATTCACCTTGGAACCTTCTGTAGTAACGAGAACAGAGCATCATTCACGAAGAAGGGGCTAAGTAAATACTTGCTGAATGAATAAATGAGTGAATTCATAGAAAATTAAGAAGTCTGTAATAGAAATATTTTATTTGTAAGGGCATAAAGCTACAGAATGTTACTTTTAGAAAAGCTAGTAAAGATAACAGTCATATCAGTAACAATAGTTAAATGGAAAAGATATATGTCACCACATGTCCTAATAAAAAGCTATTATTTAAAGAACTGTAATGGAATCTGGAAAGAAATCCATTCCTACTCACCTGCTGCTGGAATCTCACCATATTCATCAACTGCTGAGCTCCAGGTGATAACTTTGACCCCATGGACTCCATGATGGTTTGGACCTTCTCCAGGTCTATCCTTGAGCCTAGAGCGGGAGAGCCTGCTGAAGAATGTGCCGAGACTGGCCTTACGTGTACCACAACTTTACTGATGAACACACAGTTCTTTTCACCAAAGGAGAGCAGCTATTATAACAAAAAAGTTCAGCAAAATTAATAGTAATAAAACAACCATTATTTAAGGTCATTTCTTATTACCACTGAAGAAAGAAGCATTCAAGAATCTAAAAATTAAATTCAAGTACATTTTTAAGTTGTCTCTAGAATAGTCAAAGCCAAGAAAAGATTCAAAAGATTAAGGAAAATTTAAAAAGTCTTTTTTAAGTAAAAGATTACATATAAATGTTTTATTTAATAATGTTTTTTTTTGTTTAAGTAATTAAAGATAAACTGTATCAATCTGAGATCTTACCATCCTGAAACATGCTATATCATTTAATGCAAAAGAAGACTGTCCAGGATCCCATGCAAAATGTTTGTGAAGTGCTAAATATAACTCAGTATTTTAGAATTAAAACCATACGGAATATTAAGACAACCTAAAATTCTGAAAGAGATAGGAATACCAGACCACCTAACCTGCCTCTTGAGAAATCTGTATGCAGGTCAGGAAGCAACAGTCAGAACTGGACATGGAACAACAGACTGGTTCCAAATAGGAAAAGGAGGACGTCAAGGCTGTATATTGTCAACCTGCTTATTTAACTTCTATGCAGAGTACATCATGAGAAACACTAGACTGGAAGCACAAGCTGGAATCAAGACTGCCGGGAGAAATATCAATAACCTGACATATGCAGATGACACCACCCTTACGGCAGAAAGTGAAGAGGAGCTAAAAAGCCTCTTGATGAAAGTGAAAGAGGAGAGTGAAAAAGTTGGCTTAAAGCTCAACAAAACAAAGATCATGGCATCTGATCCTATCACTTCATGGGAAATAGATGGGGGAACAGTAGAAACAGTGTCAGACTTTATTTTTGGGGGCTCCAAAATCACTGCAGATGGTGACTGCAGCCATGAAATTAAAAGACGCTTACTCTTTGGAAGAAAAGTTATGACCAACCTAGATAGTATATTCAAAAGCAGAGACATTACTTTGCCGACTAAGGTCCGCCTAGTCAAGGCTATGGTTTTTCCTGTGGTCATGTATGGATGTGAGAGTTGGACTGTGAAGAAGGCTGAGTGCCAAAGAACTGATGCTTTTGAACTGTGGTGTTGGAGAAGACTCTTGAGAGTCCCTTGGACTGCAAGGAGATCCAACCAGTCCATTCTGAAGGAGATCAACCCTGGGATTTCTTTGGAAGGAATGATGCTAAAGCTGAAGCTCCAGTACTTTGGCCACCTCATGCGAAGAGTTGACTCATTGGAAAAGACTCTGATGCTGGGAGGGATTGGGGGCAGGAGGAGAAGGGGACGACAGAGGATGAGATGGCTGGATGGCATCACGGACTCGATGGACGTGAGTCTGAGTGAACTCCGGGAGTTGGTGATGGACAGGGAGGCCTGGTGTGCTGCGATTCATGGGGTTGCAAAGAGTCGGACACAACTGAGCGACTGAACTGAACTGAACTGAAGAGATCTCAATAGTTTACACATGAAAAATAAGTTCATGGTGATTTTCTAATTTATCAATAGAGTAAATGAAGGTCAATCTTTGAGCCTAGTTCTTCTGGCTTCTGTCCCAGGAGCTGTTCAGTGCTCTGTGCTGCCTCATCCTGTTCATGCTTCTAAACCAAGATGTTTCCTGTGTGCTGTAGGACTGCAAAGCAGCAAAGTGGAACGCAAACAGGATCTAGAATCAGACAGACCTGAGCTCAGTGAGGGCTGTGCCTGAGTGACCCTGGGCAGATGCCAAACTTGAGCCAGGGGTAAAATCAGTTCACATGGTTGTTATAAGGATTGTGCATTAAAATGTCCAGTGTATATCACTGAGTGAGTGCTCAAAGATACACGTCAGTAACTATCATTTAACTTTCACAAACTATTGAAGGTACTACTGGCCCAGAAGAGGCCTTCATACAAACCCACAGATTTTCCTAAATGAAACTCTCTGCACTCCCTGGTGCTTCCACAGCAGTTACAAACCCCATTCATCTTCAGAGACAACAAACCCATACATCACACAAAGACACAGGTGAATACAGACTCATGATCTAAAAACTTAGTGTGGCACCAAAGATGTGACTGTCATCAGCAAGTACCTCATGAAATGTATACACCCACATGTCAACATGCATATTATGCTTTTCAACCCCCAAGCCTCTCACTAGTGAATGTTGTACCTATTTTGCACACTTAATCTACCTGTCTTGCCACTATAATATGAGCAACATTCCAGTTTATTTCATAACTGCCACTTCCTAAATGCCTAATACAGCAGCCGGTATCTATAAGCACTCTAATATGTGTAAAGAGCCTCCTGATGAAAGTGAAAAAGGAGAGTGAAAAGTTGGCTTAAAGCTCAACATTAAGAAAACTAAGATCATAGCATCCAGTCTCATCACTTCATGGCAAAGAGATGGGGAATCAGTGGAAACAATGGCTGATTTTATTTTTCTGGGCTCCAAAATCACAGCAGATGGTGACTGCAGCCATAAAATTAAAAGACGCTTACTCCTTGGAAGGAAAGTTATGATCAACCTAGATAGCATATTACAAAGCAGAGACATTACTTTGCCAACAAAGGTCTGTCTAGTCAAGGCTGTGGTTTTCCCAGTGGTCATGTATGGATGTGAGAGGTGGGACTAGAGAGAAAGCTGAGTGCCAAAGAACTGATGCTTTTGAACTGTGGTGTTAGGGAAGACTCTTGAGAGTCCCTTGGACTGTTAGGAGATCCAACCACCCATTCTAAAGGAGATTGGTCCTGGGTGTTCATTGGAAGGACTGATGTTGAAGCTGAAATTCCCAATACTTTGGCCACCTGATGCAAAGAGCTGACTCATGTGAAAAGACCCTGATGCTGGGAAAGATTGAGGGCAGGAGGAGAAGGGGAAAACAGAGGATGAGATGGTTGGATGGCATCACCGACTCAATAGACATGGGTTTGGGTGGACTCCGGGAGTTGGTGATGGACAGGGAAGCCTGGAGTACTGCGGTTCATAGGGTCGCAAAGAGTCAGACACAACTGAGTGACTGAACTGAATATGTGTTGGATGAATGCATCACTTTATTAAAATGACTTTAGAAGCCATTAGTGTATACACCTAAACAACATCTTGGGATAATCAGTTCTGTGCTCCTCTGTAAGTAATAATCAGCACAGAATTTTAAAGATAAAAATAATCCAAGAATTTTCTTTAGTTCCCAATTATTACCCATAAAGTAGGTCCCAAAAGATGAAGAAACTTGCCCAAGGTTACTTCTTTAGTCAGCAAGAGACTCACTTAATAGTCAAGGCTTATCCTTTTCAGCTCAGTACCCTTCCTCTAGATCCGATGACATCAGTAAAGTTTACCTTAACAAAATTTTTCATGCTGATGACACCAGTCTAAACTCCTTTAACTCTGTGATGCCCTTTTCTGAAATTTCTCTGTGTCCAACACTGCTATACTAACAAAAGTACATTGACATGACCACAGGAAATAAATGATCAAATTTTAAAAGAATGTTGATAATATTTTAGAAAAGAATTTCTTTTTACATGTTTACTAAGTATTTTTGAAATAAAACCAGGGACCACACAGAACTAACCACATTATCAATTTATGGAAATAAATATATCTATATATTAGAAAAGCAACTGTAGTTTTACATTGGCTAAAATTTAGGAATGACTTACCTTTATTTTACAAGCATGTGTGGAAGACTCCAATTTTAGATATTTTTTGTACAAAGTAATCTTTTCATGTTCACTAAAAATAGAAAAGAATTGATTTATTAAAAATTTCATACATTATCACTAAGAAGAGTTATACTTAAAAATAAAGGTCTCCAGGACAATATTTTAATCCTCAGATTCAGTTTTCCTGGTGAGGCATGAACAGTAGAGACTTCCTACTGAATAGCACTAGATATGAAGACAACATCTGCCACTTACTAATTATAGGAGAAAATTAAATTAGATATGCAATGTATACTCATGTAGCACTGAGCATATTTTAAAGCTCAACAACATATTGTCATACACAATACACACAGTACATAAAACAGCTCATACTTTGATTCATATTAAAGAAAGGTTAGAACAGAATCTTCATAAAAAATTGGGGGGAAAAAATCAAAAAGTCTAATAATGTGTTAAAGCTTGGCAGTACAGAACAGTCTTGAGCTCATGCACTATTTGGTAACAGCATCCTACAAGAAAATGTTCGAAGTTCCAGGCTGAGTGACAAAGTGATTTTTGGAAAACAGATTCCTTGTGAGTTAAAGAAAACAAATGAGAAACTTACCAGAACTTCATTTTCATCAAACTTTTTCCCAAACTAGCTATGATCTTTTACCAACTTCTCTTTCTTCCATTAGCTCTCCATTTCCACATTCATACACACAATTAGGCTGATCCAGACTATCTTTAAGATCCCTAAAGGTCTAAACTTCTAGGTCTGCTGGTATGTTTTTATCTTTTCTTCCCTAGTCACCAATGTCAAAGAATCAACAAATACTGCAAAAGCTCAAGAAAATAAAACACTACTTCAGAAGAACACTTCCACATGCATAAGGCACAAACCTGTTATCCAGAACATTACAAACATTCTTGCCCCTACTGGTTCCACAGTACTCCTCTCCTAAGTACACTTCCATATTTCTTGCTGAACTTAAAATGCCAATAGAAATGATTTCTTCACCTCCATGAGGGTCACATCTCAGGTAAAGGAAGCAGGGGTTTTCATCTTGGTTGTTCAGGTTCCTTTTCAAAATCACATGATCCTGGCTGAAAAGAAAATGAAGACTATTATGTAGTTTTATAGTGCTTCCCTCGTGGCTCAGATGGTAAAAAATCTGCCTGCGACACAGGAGACCTAGATTCGATCCTTGGGTTGGGAAGATTCCCTGGAGAAGGGAATGGCAACCCACTCCAACATCCTTGCCTGGAAAATCCCATGGACAGGGGAGCCTGGTGGGCTACAGTACGCGGAGTGACAAAGAGTCAGACACTTTGTCCGACATTGTCCAACATTGACTGAGTGACTAACACGCACACACAGCTCTGAATATTCATTGAAAGGACTGATGCTGAAGCTGAAGCTTCAATACTTTGGCCACCTGATGTGAAAAGCTGATTCATTAGAAAAGACCCTGATGATGGGAAAGATTGAAGGCAGAAGGTTGAGATGGTTGGGTGGCATCATTGATTCAATGGACATGAGTTTGAGCAAGCTCCAGTAGACAGTGATGGCAGGGAAGACTGGCCTGCTGCAGCCCATGGGGTTGAAAAGAGTCGGACACAACTGAGCGGCTGAATGACAACATGCAGTATTATAGTCAGCTGTCATTAACAGTCATTAACCCCTTAATGGGCCACAGGGGTTGACATGTTATCCAATTAATTGATATTTGCATTTGGAGTCCAAGCACCCTGCAAAGCACTGATCAAATAAATGCTCAATACATAAATCATGAGGAAATGATACTTTAGACTAGAGGGCTCTCCACTCTATTTCCCCCTGGACTTCTATCTACACTGTAAGCGACTTCCTGAAAACTGCCTGACCAGTTAATGAAGTGTACTTACTGGTCGGCTACTGTGAATTCAAAAACCGTTCAGAAGTGGGGGCAGGGGGTTGTGGGCAGGTACAGAATAAAGAGGAAAAGTGTGCCATTTTCAAAATTAAACTGATGGAAGATTTTTCCACATTTGGATTTTTTTAAGGCCTATTTTAGCCCACGGGCTTCCCAGCTGGCTCAGCGGTAAAGCATCCTTTACAAATGCAGGAGACAACAGGAGACGCGGTTCGATCATCCCTGGGTGGGGGAAGATCTCCTGAAGGAGGAGACGGCAACCCACTCCAGTATTCTAAACTGGGCAATCCCTCGGACAGAGGAGGCTGGCGGGCTACTGTCCATAGGGTCGCGGGTCGCCGAGAGTCAAGACACGACTGAAGGACTTTGCATGCATGCATTGGTAGACAGGTTTTTGTTTCAGGATAAGAGGCTGGTTCTGATCCCGACAAGGGGCCCCAGGAGCCGACGAGATGGACTCAAGGGGTGCGTGTGAAACGCTGTCTCCCGCTCACCGGTCCCCCGCCCCCAACATTCACACCCGAGTCCCCTCAGCTTTCCCGCGGACGCCCCTCTGTCCTCCCGCCACCCGGGCCCCGCCCTTTCGCCCTCGCCGCCCGCACAGCCCCGTCACCAGCTCGGCTCCGCTTCGGGCGCAGACCCTCTCCCCTCAGGGTCCCCGTCTCCCCTCGCGGCTCCCCCAGGAGCGCGACTCTGTCCCCGAGCACAACCCAGGCCCCGCCAGCCCAGCGCACCCCGAGGCGGGCGGCGCCAGCAGCTCCTCCCAGTCGGCGTCCCGGGCGCCGAGACCAGCCCAGGTGAGACGGAGACTCTGGGCCAAGGCTCCGCACGCGGCATCCCAGGAAGAGGCGAGGGTCAGGCGGCGGATCAGCGACCCGTGTACGGTCTCGGTCTCCATTCGGCCACTCACGGAACAGGCCAGCTCCGGAACCTCTCTTTATAGTTCTTTAATTTGCGCCAGATCGAGGGAAGGTGAAGGAACAGGGCAACTTCCGGCTCGGCCCCCGGCAAACCTGAGAGCGGCCGCAGTTCCCCGTTATCTGGAGACCAGCTACGGCAGACTCTCATACGCGCGCCGGCGGGATTTGGCAGCGGGGTTCAAAAGCACTGGGCCGCGGTGGGGTGGCTCGCGGGAAGCTCCAGATTAGAGCATGCGCCCTGACAGCACGTGGGCCACCCTCTGGGCTTTGCGCAGGCGCAGTGCGGTGGTCACGCACCCCGCCCCCGCCCCCGCCCCCCCAGCCTTTACTTGACTTTAGGTTCATTCACTCAGTCGTGGCCCATTCTTTGAGACCCAGGGACTGCAGCACGCCAGGCTTCCCTGTCCATCACCAACTCCCGGAGCTTGCTCAAACTCATGTCCATCCAGTCGGTGATACCATCCAACCATCTCATCCTCTGTTGTCCCCTTCTGCTTCTGCCTTCAATCTTTCCCAGCATCAGGGTCTTTTCCAGTGAGTCACCTCCTTGCATCAGGTGACCAAAGTATTGGAACTTCAGCTTCAGTCCTTCCAAGGAATATTCACTACTGATTTCCTTTAGGATTGGTTGGTTTGATCTCCTTGCAGTCCAAGGGACTCTCAAGAGTCTTCTCCAATACCACAGTTCAAAAGCATCAATTCTTCAGTGCTCAACTTTCTTTAGAGTCCAACTCTCATATCCATAGATGACTATTGGAAAAACCATATCTGCCTAGACGAACCTTTGTCAGCAAAGTAATGTCTCTGCTTTTAATGTGCTGTCTAGGTTGGCCATAGCTTTTCTTCCAAGGAGCAAATGTCTTTTAATTTCATGGCTGCATTCACCATCTGCAGTCATTTTGGAGCCCAAGAAAATAAAGTCTGTCACTGTTTCCATTGTTTCTCCATCTATTTGCCATGAAGTGATTGGGACCAGATGGCATGATCTTAGTGTTTTGAATGGAGTTCTAAGCCAGCTTTTTCATTCTCTTCTCTCACCTTCATCAAGAGGCTTTTTAGTTCCTCTTCACTTTTTGCCATAAGGGTGGTGTCATCTGCGTATCTGAGGTAATTGATATTTCTCCCTGCAATCTCGATTCCGGCTAGTATTTCATCTAGCCCAGCATTTCACTTGATGTACTCTGCATATAAGTTAAATAAGCAGGGTGGCAATACACAGCCCTGATGTACTCCTTTCCCTCTTTGGAACCAGTCCATTGTTCCATGTCCAGTTCTAACTGTTGCTTCTTGACCTGCACACAGATTTATCAGGAGGCAGGTAAGATGGTCTGGTATTCCCATCTTTTAAGAATTTTCCACAGTTTGTTGTGATCCACACAGTCAAAGGCTTTAGCATAGTCAATGAAGCAGTAGTAGGTTTTTTTCTGGAATTCTCTTGCTTTTTCTATGATCCAATGGATGTTGGCAATTTGATCTCTGGTACCTTTGCCTTTTCTAAATCCATCTTGAACATCTGAAAGTTCACAGTTCACACACTGTTTAAGCCTGGCTTGGAGAATTTTGAGCATTACTTTACTAGTGTGTGAGATGAGTGCAATTGTGCAGTATTTTGAGCATTCGTTGGCACTGCCTTTCTTTGGGATTGGAATGAAAATTGACCTTTTCCAGTCCTGTGGCCACTGCTGAGTTTTCCAAATTTGCTGTCATATTGAGTGCATCTCGTCCACAGCATTGTCGTTTAGGATTTGAAGTAGTTCAGCTGGAATTCCATCACCTCCACTAGCTTTGTTACTAGTGACGCTTCCTAAAGCCCATTTGACTTCACCCCAGGATGTCTGGCTCTAAGTGAATGATCACATCATCGTGGTTATCTGGGTCATGAAGATCTTTTTGTATAGGTCTTCTGTGTATTTTTGCCACCTCTTCTTAATATCTTCTGCTTCTGTTAAGTCCATACCGTTTCTGTCCTTTATTGTGCTCATCTTTGCATGAAATGTTCCCTTGGTATATCTAATTTTCTTTAAAAGATCTCTAGTCTTTCTCATTTTTTTTCCTCTATTTCTTTGCATTGGTCACTGAGGAAGGCTTTCTTATCTCTCCTTGCTATTCTTTGGAACTCTGCATTCAAATGGGTAATCTCTCCTTTTCTCCTTTGCCTTTATTTAGCGTCTCTTCTTTTCACAGCTATTTCTAAAGCCTCCTCATACAACCATTTTGCCTTTTTGTTTTTTCTTGGGGATGGTCCTGATCACTGCTTTCTGTACATTGTCACAAACCTATGTCCAGAATTCTTCAGGCACTCTATCAGATCTATTCCCTTGAATCTATGTCACTTCCACTCTATAATCATAAGGGATTTGATTTAGGTCATACCTGAATGGTGTAGTGGTTTTCCCTACTTTCTTCAATTTAAGTCTGAATTTGGCAATAAGGAGTTCATGATCTGAGCCACAGTCAGCTCTACTAGAGAACAGAATAAACGTCTTAGTTAATCTCAGCAATTACAGGTGAGATTTTGGAGAGTTATGAACAATGCCATGCTGTCCAGGTCGTGTTTGAGTTAAGGTAAAGTAGTTCAAGGTCTTTTTAAGTGAAAATCTGTTTGTGAATAGAAAGGGGTTCCAGAAGGCTTAGCTCTAGGAATTAGAAAGAAATTAAAGAAAGAAATTTACTCTTTGGCTAAAGTTTTTCCACAGACAAAAAGCTGGCTGAGGATATTGTGGGCAAAGACCGTGGGGTTCTGCTTCATTTCAGGGAGAGGTGAATAGGTAGAGTACAGAGGATTTTTAGGGCAGTGAAACTATTCTGTACAACACTATAATGGTGGGTACCTGTCATTATACATTTGCCAGAACTCATGGAATGTATAACATCAAAAATAAACCCAATGTAAACTATGGGTGATAATGTGTGCTGTGCTGAGTTGCTCAGTCATGTCCAACTCTTTGCAACTCCATGGACTGCAGCCAGTCCAGCTCTGCTGTCCATGGCGATTCTCCAGGCAAGAATACTCAAGTGGGTTGCCATGCCCTTCTTCAGGGGATCTTCCCAACCCAGGGATAAAACCCAGGCCTTCTGCACTGCAGGTGGATTCTTTACTGTCTGAGCCACCAGGGAAGCCCAAGATTACTGGAGTGGGTAGCCTATCCCTGCTCCAGGGGATCTTCTCGACCCAGGAATCCGACCAGAGCCTCCTGCATTGCAGGCTGATTCTTTACCAGCTGAGCTACCAGGGAAGCCTGATAATGATGTGTAGGTTCAACAATTCATAACAAATGTACCATCCTGGATGTTGATAGTCGAAGAGACTTGGGTAGGGATGGGCAGAGGTGTATGTAAGCTCTCCACTTTCTTTTCAATTTTGTTGTGAACCTAAAACTGCTCTTAAAAAAGTAAGCAAGCAAAACTAACCATGTTTAAACAAGAAAAAAAAAAAGGGTTGCCTAGGAACGGGAGAGGAAATGAGTGTGAGCGTGGATGGGGAATAAAAAACAATAATAAAGGAGAGGGATCTTGCATTGGGCCTATGACAATGAACTGTCATGAAATGAATGTTTAACTCAATGGTCACCTTCAACCCAAGAGAAAGAAAATGAGGTTGATGTATGTGCACCTGCTCTGTAATCACAAATATATCAGATACAACATCAGGTTATTAATTATATTTTGCCCCAGTATATACTCATTCTCATTCACTTGCTCATCACATTTTGAACATATCTCCTTACGACGACGAAGTAACCTCATAAGATAAGCTGAAAGCTAGACTCTGAATGCAATTTTTCTACATCACATTCCCCATAGAGGGAATCTGTTTTATACTTCCCCACATCTTAGCATTTCTTTGAAAGAAAGTTTTCTCTGCGTGAATGCACTGGACTTGGACATGTAAGGAGGAATGTGCCTTTCCTGCCTTCATTTCCTGATACTTGCTGCCGGCTGGTGGCGTTACCGCGCAATAACTAATATTTTTTGCCTTTCAGGAACAGCGGAGCACAGTTGTCGGACTCAGCTGCAGCTGGATGGTTCTTTTTCTTTTTTTTTTAATTGCTTCGCCGCACAGCTTATGGGATTTCATCAACAGTTCCCCGACCAGGGATTTAATCTTGCCCTCTTCAGTGACAGCGTTGACTGGATCCCAGGGAATTCCTAAGTCCAACTTTTCTGATCTTAGGAAACGCATCCCCGTGAATTTGCCAGCCTAGGGGACTCGACTCACAGTAAATTCAACACCACCGCTTCAAGGGTCCAAGGGGACGATCTCGGAGACGACCGAGACCACGCAGGCCTTTTTGATCCGAAGACTCGCCCAGTTCTCCCTTGCGCCCCCAGGAGGTGCAACCTGGTGGTGGGGGACTGCGCATGCGCGGTTTGACGGACATTGCGCCGTCAACGCTTCCGGTGGCCTCGGGTCTCCCGCTACAGCATGAAGATGGGGGAGGACGTCAGAGGAGCGCACAGCGAAGGGCCACAAAAGCTAGTGCTCTGTGTTCTCTGCGGCCTGCCCGCGGCAGGAAAGTCAACTTTCGCTCGCGCCCTCAGACACCAGCTACAGCAGGAACTGGGCTGGGCGGTGGGCGTCGTCGCCTATGATGACGTCATGCCGGAAGCGGTCCTTGAGAAGGCAAGCGCACGCCCATTGGTCAGTACGGAGGGGGCGGGGCCTAGGCCGGAGTTCCGTTCAGCTCATTTGCTCAGTCGTGTCCGACTCTTTGTGACCCCTTGGACTGCAGCACGCCAGGCCTCCCTGTCCATCACCAACTCCCGGAGTTTACTCAGGCTCACGTCCATTGAGTCGGTGATGCCATCCAACCATCTCATCCTCTGTCGTCCCCTTCTCCCGCCTTCAACAGCCAAGGGAAATGTATTATTGGAGGAGACCCTGATGCTGGGAAATGGGAAAGATTGAGGGCTGGAGAAGAAGGGGACGACGGAGGATGAGATGGTTGGATGGCACCATAGGTGGGTGTACTGGATAATGCGTGGTGTGGGAGAAGGATCCCTGATGGAGGAGAGACGGGAGTTCGAGGAAAGTGAGCTGGTTTGCACAGAATAAGTTGACTATGAATATGACAGGTACAAACAGCCACAGGTATAGGGTTAGATTCTGAAGTTAGCGTGCAAGGTGGAAATCTCCCATTGTCAGATACCCTCCTGAAAATCCTTTGGGAAGGTTGTTTTGTAAAGAGGGACAGACGCTCTCAAAAATTCCAACACAGCCAATTTAACAATCAGCCAGGAAAATCCAGGTTTTATGGGGCTTTAAGTTATGCAGTTTAAGGGAAACTCTTTTAAAGAAGAATACAAAATTACAAGTAACAAGGTACTTAGTAGGGTGCCTCCTGTGAAAGTCTAGTCTGTACAAATGAAGAATTCAGCCTCTGAAGCTTGATCTTCATTTGTAATCGGTGTAAAGCTGCCACTGCCAGAATAGGAAAAGATGTTGGTTTCTTAGTTGACCACCAGATGAAGTAATAGGCTTGTGTTTGGGTACCAAGTACATACTCAGCCTTTAGCCCTCAGATCACCCTCAGCGGGATGAGATGCATCCCCTTGAGAAACATATGAAAACAAAGACTTTTGTGGTAACAGTAGATTGATGGCATTCATCTCATGCTAACTCTAGAGAAAACACTCAGTGACATATTCTGAAATTTTTAAGTAGTTTTGTTGTTTAGTGCTGAATGTAGATGTTTGTATAAATAAAATGCAAATATGGTGTGATTTCAGTCTGTGAGTATATTTGCAAAAATACAGTACATTTGGCATGTGAAAAATTTTGGACTTCACCAGCAAAGTTATGTATTTCCCCATTCTTGGTTAATTGTGAGGTAAATGTGGTATCAGTCCCATAGTAGCAGTGGATTTATTTAGGTAATAGTATTTCACCACTCTGGAGGAAGCTGGAACTTGTCAATAGAGATTGTATTTGCTGTGGTTTTCCCTCCGTTTTCTTACTGTATTTTTTCCACTCTCCCCCTACAAAGGCCCTGGGGCTCATCTTGTTACCATGATTAGGATATCTCACATTTTAGGAAGTGATCTATGTTGCTGTTTTCTTTTCAGTGGATTTCACTGATATATTGGGTTGGCCAAAAAATTCATTTGGGTTTTTCTGTAAGAGGGCATGGAAAAATCCGAACAAACTTTTTAGCCAAACCAATATTAGTTTTGTGTGCTGTAATCTCAGTGATGTGATGGGGTGTGGACAGACAGGAGAGGGATCCTCATCTCCCGTCCTTGTGTTTGCCCTCCAGCCTTGACCTCATAACTGAGTCAGTGCTCTCCAGAGCCCTTGAACAGCAGCAAAGTTACTTGTGTTTCCAAGCTCTTTATTCTCTTCCCCTCAATCTGCTTACTCTTATCTTTCCCTATCCCATTCCATTTCTATTGTTAGCCTGAGGTCCTTTCATCTGGACCCAGAGACTTTTCAGCTGATCCTCTTTCTGTCTGAAACTTTTCTTATTTCAAGGGCACATGGGCATTGCTATATCTTAGCCAGACTGTTTTTATTTTTGGCAGGATATTTATTTTGGTTCCTTCTTTCTCCTGGATGGTAACAGCTTTTCATTCTTTCATTTACTCACTTATTCAGTCATTTCATAAACATTTCTGGAGCATCTATTAGGTGTCAAACCCTCTGCTGAAGGCTGGGTATACAGCAGACTATTGATCTAGCAGGGACATGGAGTTGCTTAAACAGTGTAAACCCTCTTAGAGTGGAGACTCAGTGTATACAGGTGTCATGGTAGGCGAGGGAGGGTCTGCGTGCCTTCTGCATGGTTGAGTCTGAAAGGAATTCACAGAGAGCTAATATCGCTGACTAGTTTTTCAGTAGAGGGAATAGCATATATGAAGACATGAGAATAAGAAAGCAAGCTGGGACTAGAGACCTCCAAATGGTTCAGAAATTATCATATGGACCAGGGGGGTGTTGAGGCGTGACCACACTACTGGCCAAAGCCTAATATAATTTTCAGTTCTCTGGTATTTTGCAGCCATCCCAATGGAAATTGCTTCGCCAGGAACTGTTGAAGTACCTTGAACACTTCTTGCTGGCTGTCATTAACGGGTGTCAGATGTCTGCCCCAGCCAGCAGGACTGAAGCCATGTGGAAGGATTTTATAACCTGCTTGAAGGATCAAGATCTGATACCTTCTGCACCTGTTGAGGCCCAGTCTCTCTACCCCTTAACGAAGACTGCTGTGTCTAGACCTCTGCTTTTGATTTTAGATGACAACTTTTACTATCAAAGTATGAGATATGAAATCTATCAGCTGGCTCGGAAATGTAATTAACACATTTTTTTTTCTCACACACAAGGATATTTATTCACATATCAAATTTATTAGTGCTGGGACTTCCCTAGTGATCCAGTGATTAAGACTTCACCTTCCAATGCAAAGGGTGAGGGTTTGATCCCTGGTCAGGGAGCTGATATCCCACTTGCCTTGTGGCCAATAAACCAAAACATAAAACAGAAGCAACACTGTCACAAATTCAGTAAAGACTTTAAAAATGGTTTTTAGTGAGAACTTAAGTGGATTAGGAGGTTTATATGGATTCAGTACTGTGAATGGTCTTTCCTTCTGCAGATGGGATAACATATAAATACATTTAGTTCACATTTTGGAAAAATACTGCCTGAGTAATTTTGTGGTTTTTGAATTGTTTTCAGATTCATTAGGCTTTTGCCAGCTCTTTTTAGATTGTGCTCTCGAGACCTGTCTACAGAGGAATGCCGAGAGACCACGACCACTGCCTGCCGAGACCATCCACCAGATGGGAAACAAAATAGAAAAGCCAAACCCCGAGAAAAATGCTTGGGAACACCACAGCCTCGCAATTCAGAGTCCAGCATGTGCTTCAGAGGCCAGGTAGCCCACTCAAAGGTGTCTTTTCACCAGGTGCCTCGCTGAGCCAGGCCCTGGGCTGCATACTTCTGTATCCATTTGATTGCTCTTCACACAAGCCTTGGAAAGAGATTATTTCTTCCCATTTGTGTAGAAGAGAAAACCCAGTGAGGAAGTTTAGCTTGCCCAGAGTCACTGAGGTTGTCAGTTACACCTGAGAGGTGAATCCAGGTTTGTTTGCAAATATGTCCTCTTGTTAAAGTTATACAGTTTCCCAGGGATCCGGGCAGGGAGTTCAGAGTAGGGTACCTCTCTGATACTCTTGCTGAAGTAGTGTAGTCTAGATTGCCCAGCAGTTTTCTTTTCTTTGTCAGTTTTTTAAAAACTTTTTATTTATTTTTTTGGCTGCACCACGAGGCTTGTGGGATCTTAGTTCCATGAGCAGGGATCGAACCTACATCCTCTTCACTGGGAGTGCAAAGTCTTAACCATTGGACCACCAGGGAAGTCCCCCCTGTAGTTTTCTTATACAGAGAAAAGGAATGGAACTGAATCCTGGTTGCGCCTTAAATCTCACTCCGTTACACTGCTTGTGTAGGTGTGAGGCTTGTGGCTATGCTCTCTAATGCATTTGATTACTGAAATAGGTCTCGAGAGTTCTAGAGTTCTAGTTTACAACATTTCTGATAGAAATTTCACCGATGATGGGACTGTTCTGTGTTTGTTTTGCCCGGTATGGTAGCTGCTGCTGCTGCTGCTGCTAAGTCACTTCAGTAGCTGCTAGCCACGTGCAACTGACCATCAAGCACTGGACGTAAAACCAGTGCAAGTTATGACCTGAATTTTGTTTATTTATTTGGCTGCTCTGGGTCGTCTTTGCTGCATGTGAGCTCTCTCTCTAGTTGCAGAGAGTAGGGCTGCTCTCTAGTCACTGCGCATGGGATTCTCCTTTCGGTAGGTTCTCTTGTTGTGGACCACAGTCTCTAGAGCACAGCCTAAGTAGCTGTGGCCTGCGGGCTTAGTTGCTCTGAGGCATGTGGGATCTTCCCAGACCACGGATCCAACCCATGTGTCCTGTATTGGCAGGTAGATTCTTAAACACTGGACCACCAGGGAAATCCCATGACTTGAATTTTAAATGTCATTTTGATCACTTTAAACTTGACTGGCTGCATGTGGCCTGTGGGTGCTGCAGGAACAACACAACCCTAGAGGTATGTCCCCCACGGTCCCTTAGTTCCCGCCTCACTGTTGTCCATATGCGATCAACAATTTTTAAAACGCTAATGTTTTAAACTCTGTACTCTGTATTCTCTTCCAATCATATAAATCTTTTTCTTAAACTCAGTCTTCAAAATGTTTAGTTCCCAAGATACAGTTTCCATGCATTTTGTAACACTCCTTGGAAGAAAAGTTATGAGCAACCTAGATAGTATATTCAAAAGCAGAGACATTACTTTGCCGACTAAGGTGCGTCTAGTCAAGGCTATGGTTTTTCCAGTAGTCATGTATGGATGTGAGAGTTGGACTGTGAAGAAGGCTGAGCGCTGAAGAATTGATGCTTTTGAACTGTGGTGTTGGAAAAGACTCTTGAGAGTCCCTTGGACTGCAAGGAGATCCAACCAGTCCATTCTGAAGGAGATCAACCCTGGGATTTCTTTGGAAGGAATGATGCTGAAGCTGAAACTCCAGTACTTTGGCCACCTCGTGCGAAGAGTTGACTCATTGGAAAAGACTCTGATGCTGGGAGGGATTGGGGGCAGGAGGAGAAGGGGACGACTGAGGATGAGATGGCTGGATGGCATCACTGACTCGATGGACGCGAGTCTAAGTGAACTCCGGGAGTTGGTGATGGACAGGGAGGCCTGGCGTGCTGCGATTCATGGGGTCACAAAGAGTCGGACACGACTGAGTGACTGAACTGAACTGAACGTTCTAAAAACATTCAAAATTGGATTTAAGTTAAGTATTGTTCATAGGGTTAATGAAATAAGCTACGGCTGAGATTTCTAATTTTAACTTCCCATAATATCTTGAAACTGAGCAGGCAAACACATAGCTGATTGATGGCTTGTGTTTCTGGAATACTGAAAATGTTTTCCTTCGGAAATGAATGGCTGGTTGAGATATTTAGATATCCCATGAGAGCAACCCAAGGTTATCATCACTGCTTTGGGGGCTAGTTCTTACTAGAAGTAGGAAGGAGTGTGAGCTGTGCCAGGGCCAGGGCCAACCCTGAGCAGAATCTGCAGGTTTGTCTTGAGTCTTAAGAACGTGGTCCAGGGACTTCCCTGATGGTGCAGTGCCTAAGCTTCTGTACTCCCAAAGCAGGGGACCCAGATTCAACTCCTAGATCCTACGTGCCACAGCTAAAGAGATTCCACATTCCACAGCTAAGACCCTGTGCATCCAAAGAAATAAATAATTAAAAAAAGAAAAACACCTAAACCAGGGAGAAAACAACAACAACAACAAAAACAACCCCTAGTCTAAAATAGTCCCAGCATAGCTGTGAAGGGGTTGTCTAAAATCTGGTGGCCTTCTATTGGAAGTTGAAAGATGATATGACAGATATGCCTTTCCCAGGCTTCTGTGAAATACTACAGCTACTAACTGGCGGTTCAGCACTAAAGAATCCGCCTGCAGTGCAGGGACTGCAGGTTTCATCCCTGGGTCGGGAAGATCCCCTGGAGGAGGAATTGGCAGCCGACTCCAGGATTCTTGCCTGGAGAATCCCATGGACAGAGGACCCTGGTGGGTTAGAGTCCATGGACAGAGGACCCTGGTGGGTTCTGGTGGGTTAGAGTCCATAGAGTCACAAAGAGTTGGGCATGACAACTGAGCGCGCGCACACACACACACACACACACACACGTAGAAGAAGCCAGGAAATAAAGACTAAGCATGCTGCTTCTCTGGGGAATATAAAGTTGTAGGTGCCTAAAGTTCAGCACTTAATGAGAGAAAAGAGAGTGCCTTTTCAAAGCTTATTAATAGGGGTCTTGGGAAATTAATATTTTTACAGGAGGGATTTTGGGGGGGCTTCTTGAAGTTCTACATTTGAATTTTGCAAGTAGAAGGTAGCTTCCAAATCACTTTGCTTTTCCCCTTCTGTTTAGAATTTTAGATATACCACTTTTATTCCTCTAGAATTCTGCTTAATGCTCAAAAACACAAGTTCTTTTAAAAACAGATGTTTGATATAAGAATTTATTTAATCCTACCTCCTCTTACAGGCTGAAGCTGACTGATTTATTGATTACTGCTTTGGAAAATCCAATAAAATACGTGGAGGAGAATTTGGAACAAAAAGTAAGTCTTCCAGTTGAGATTTAGCATAAATGAGAAGGAACTTTCTCTCAGAAGAAGGATCTTCTGTAGGAAGAGCCTTTGGAGCTGAGCATGAAGTATAAGTAACGTGTGGAAGATGATCTCTGTCCCTGCCCCAGCATCTCAGCAGCATCCAGCCCCTGACACTTGGGTGCAGTGGTGCTCTGGAGGCGGCCTGCGCTGCTTGCTCAAAAGCAGCTGTTAAATTTTCAGAAACGTTGGAGCCTGCTGATGTTACACTGGTAGTTTGAAGTGGGCATGGATGGGAATATTTACACCATTGTTGTTGTCGTTCAATCTCTCAGTCGTGTCTGACTCTTTGCAACCTCAGGGACTGCAGCACGCCAGGCTGCCCTGTCCTTCACCATCTCCCAGAGCTTGCTCAAACTCACGTCCTTTGAGTCAGTGATGCCATCCAACCATCTCATCCTCTGTCATCCCCTTCTCCTCCCGCCTCAGTCTTTCCCAGCATCAGGGTCTTTTCCAGTGAGTCACCTCCTTGCATCAGGTGACCAAAGTATTGGAGCTCCAGCTTCAGCATCAGTCCTTCCAATTAATATTCAGGACTGATTTCCTTTAGGATTTACTAGTTTGATCTCCTTGCAGTCCAAAGGACTCTGAAGAGTCTTATCCAGCACCATAATTCAAAACCATCAATCCTTCAGTGCTTAGCCTTCTTTATGGTCCAACTCTCATATCTATACACGACTACTGGAAAAACCATAGCTTTGACTAAACGAACCTTTGTTGGAAAAGTAATGTCTATGTTTTTTAATATACTGTTTAGGTTTGTCATAGCTTTTCTTCCAAGGAGCAAATGTCTTTTAATTTCATGGCTGCAGTTACCATCTGCAGTCATTTTGGAGCCCAAGAAAATAAAGTCTGTCACTGTTTCCATTGTTTCCCCCATCTGTTTGCCATGAAGTAATTGGGACCAGATGGCATGATCTTAATGTTTTGAATTGAGTTCTAAGCCAGCTTTTTCACTCTCCTCTCTCACCTTCATCAAGAGGCTTTTTAGTTCCTCTTCACTTTTTGCCATAAGGGTGGAATCATCTGCATATGAGGTTATTGATATTTCTCCCTGCAATCTTGATTCCAGCTAGTATTTCATCTAGCCCAACATTTCACTAGATGTACTCTGCATATAAGTTAAATAAGCAGGGTGACAATATAGAGCCTTGATGTACTCCTTTCCCAATTTGGAACCAGTCTGTTGTTCCATGTCCAGTTCTAACTGTTGCTTCTTGACCTGCATACAGATTTATCAGGAGGCAGGTCAGGTGGTCTGGTATTCCCACCTCTTGAAGAATTTTCCACAGTTTGTTGTGATCGACACAGTCAAAGGCTTTATCATAGTCAATAAAGCAGGAGTAGATGTTTTTCTGGAATTCTCTTGCTTTTTCTGTGATCCAGTGGATGTTGGCAATTTGATCCTTGGTTCCTCTGCCTTTTCTAAATCCATCTTGAACATCTGGGAGTTCTTAGTTTACATGCTGTTGAAGCCTAGCTTGGAGAATTTTTAGCTTTACTTTGCCAGCATGTGAAATGAGTGCAACTGTGTGGTAGTTTGACCATTCTTTGGCACTGCCCTTTTTGGGGATTCGAATGAAAACTGACATTTTCCAGTCCTGTGACCACTGCTGAGTTTTCCAAATTTGCTGGCATATTGAGTGTAGCACTTTCACAGCATCATCTTTTAGGATTTGAAATATGTTATCTGGAATTCCATCACCTCCACTAGCTTTGCTTGTTGATGCTTCCTAAGGCCCACTTGACTCCTCACTCCAAGATGTCTGGCTTTAGGTGAGTGATCACACCACCGTGGTTATCAGAGTCATTAAGATCTTTTTTGTATAGTTCTTCTGTCTATTCTTGCCACCTCTTCTTAATATCTTCTGCTTTTGTTAGGTCCATACCTTTCCTGTCCTTTATTGTTCCCATCTTTGCATGATATGTTCCCTTGGTATCTCAAATTTTCTTGAATAGAGAATCTTTCCCATTCTAAATAGACAAACACTATAGATGGGTTTGTTTCTGTCTTTGAAAGCCTATTCTTAGACATTAACCAGCATACTGCCTACACAGAATCCAGCTTACAACTTGATGTATTTCATTTTGACCCTCTCCTAGACAAGAAGGGGGCTTCCCTGGCAGCTCAGATGGCAAAGAATCTGCCTGCAATGCAGGAGACCTGGATTCGATCCCTGGGTTGGAAGATCCCCTGGAGACGGGAATGGCCACCCACTCCAGTATTCTTGGCTGGGAAATCCCATGGACAGAGGAGCCAGGCGGGCTACAGTCCATGGGGGTCACAAAGAGTCGAACACGACTGAGTGAATAACACTTTCTAAAGGAGAATGCCTGGAAGAGAAAAGCTACTTTTTCTTTTCTTTCAGTCTCTTCACCTGTGTATCACCTACACTGTAGTCATTTCTTTCATACAACTAGGTAACTGTCCCAATAACAATGTCTTATTACCTAGGAAACAGACAGACTTATCTGTTCAACTAACATTCTTCATCAAGCCGATCAGACCCTCCGAAGAATTGTCTCTCAGACAATGAAGGAAGCCAAAGGTATGCTGAGTAGTTAAGATTCTATTCAATTGAGACTGTTCTCTCCTGCTCCTCTTGTTCCCTGGACACGAGTACTTTATGTACTTTCATTTGTGACGTTTACATCGTGTTTTCAGTTTAAATGTGCAACTCGGTTGAGTTAAAACTTCAACCCCTGGAATCAGGCTTTCATCCATCCAGTAAGTTTTTATCAAGTGGCTACTCTGTACTAGGCTTTATTCTAGATATTGGAACATTTGGAGGGAATGGAATGTCATACTGAGGAGACACACACAAAAAAGAAATATATGAATATATGCCAGCGCTCTGAAGAAAAATAAAGTAGGGCAAGACAGTGTAGTGATGGGAGGATATATTTTTAAAAGAGCAATCATGAAGACTTCTCAGAGGAAATGACATTTAAGCAAAGATGCGAATGAAAGGAAATAGCAAGCCATACTGATGCCTGGAGTATCATTCCAAGTAGTGCCGAAAGCTGCTTTACCTGTACCAGGTAAAGCTGGTATATTCTAGAATACAAAAGAAGCCATTGAGTCTAGAGTGAAGTAAGGGATGGGGAGAGGTAGTCAGGGCCAGTTGGAAAATCAGCATGGCATCTGAACAAGCTCAGTGCACCGTCCGTCTGAACTTAGATGAAATATGTGGTAATTACAGTTTTGGAAAATTATTCCTTTAGGTTTTAAATATTGAACTCTTTACTATCACCCTTGATTAAAAAAAAAAAATAACAGCAGCTTAATACTTCTTGAATTCCTTTTATATGCCAAGAGCCTTATATACTATTTCTAGTCTTCAGAATCCTATCAGGGAAGTGTAGTTTTACAAATGGGGAAATGGAGGGTCTGAGAGGATAAGAATACCTGCTTAAGGCTACACTGAACAGTGGCTATATACTTGGGCAGCTTGGGGCTCAGAGTTAAGTCTGATTCTAGTCTATGCTTTCTGTTATGCTCCCACACATCACCAGCATTTATTATTAATACCTTTAGAAAAACTTAGGACATTGGGAAAAGAAACAGTATACTAACTATATTATGTTTTTCAGACTTCTTTTTTTATCCCTGATCCATAACTTGATTTTAATACTGTAACCTAGTGTGTGTAGCCCCTTAATGTGAACACACTCCTGCATAGAAACAAGTTTCACAAAACACTCCCATGTTTAATGAACTCTACTGTGGTCTATTTGATTGCATCTTAGAAAAACACTGGTTGCAACATGCAACCCAGGTATGAGTTGTAATACAAAGTTTGGAAAAGAGCTGGAACAAAAATGGTCTTATGTCAGAAAGAAAACAAGAATAGTTGTAGTAGAAGTTTTCAGCCATTTGCCTTTGTCTATAAAATGAGTTAGGACTGTGACATCACTTCATGGCAGATAGAAGGGGGAAAAGTGGAAGCAGTGATGGATTTTATTTTCGTGGGTTCCACAATCACTGAAGATGGTGACTGCAGCCATGAAATTAAAAGACACTCCTTGGAAGGAAAGCTATGACAAACTTAGACAATGTATTAAAAAGCAGAGACATCACTTTGCTGACAAAGGTCCATATAGTCAAAACTATAGTTTTTCCAGTAGTCATGTATGGATATGATACTGCTGCTACTGCTAAGTCACTTCAGTCGTGTCCGACTCTGTGCGACCCCATAGACGGCAGCCCACCAGGCTCCCACGTCCCTGGGACTCTCCAGGCAAGAACCCTGGAGTGGGTTGCCATTTCCTTCTCCAATGCATGAAAGTGAAGTTGCTCAGTTGTGTCCGACCCTCAGCAACCCCATAGACTGCAACCTACCAAGCTCCTCCGTCCATGGGATTTTCCAGGATGGATATGATAGTTGGACCATAAAGAAGGCTGAGTGCCAAAGAACTGATGCTTTTGAATTATGGTGCTGGAGAAGACTCTTGAGAGTCCCTTGTACTGCAAGAAGATCCAACCAGTCCATCCTAAAGGAAATCAGTCTTGACTATTCATTGGAAGGACTGATGCTGAAGCTGAAACTCCAATCCTTTGGCCACCTGATGCGAAGAACTGACTCCTTGGAAAAGACCCTGATGCTGGGAAAGATTGAAGGCAGGAGAAGGGGGCAGCAGAAGATGAGATGGTTGGATGGCATCACCGACTCAATGGACATGAGTTTGAGCAAGCTCCAGGAGACAGTGAAGGACAGGGAAGCCCAGCATGCTATGATTCACGGGGTGGCAAAGAATTGGACATGACTTAGCGGCTAAACAACAACATAAAGTCAAGGGGGACTAGGGTTATACCCAAATTACTCTCAACTCTCTTCCTATTTATTAAAAAAAAATTTTTTCCCCTTGGTGAAGGAGATGGCTAGCTTCTGGAACTCTGCTTAAATAAAATTAAATAATTTGGTTCTCTTTCCATCACGAAGTAAAAGAAAAATCCACAAAATGGGAGAAAATATTTGCAAATCAAATCTCATAAGGGACTTATACTCAAAATATATAAAGGACTCTCACAACTCAATAATAAAGACAAATAACCCTATTTTTTAAATGGGCAAAGAATCTGAGTAGAAATTTCTTTAGGGAAAATATACAAATGGCCAGTAACTACATGGAGACACACCTGGCATTATTAGTTATCAGGGAAATATAGATCAAAACCACAGTGAGATACCACTGCACACTCACTAGGCCAGCTAGAATCTAAAAGTCCAAGTTTTAGTGAGGATATGGAGAACTCAGAATCCATGGACACCACTGGTGGCAATGTAAAATGGTGCAGCTGCTTTGGAAAACAGCCTAGCAGCTCCTCAGAAGATTAAATGTAGTTACCATGGGACCTAGAAATGAAAACATATTCATATAAAAATCCGTACACAAGTGCTTATAGCATCATTATTACTAACAGCCAAAAGGTAGAAGTAACCCAAATGTCCATCAGCTGACAAACATATGGATATGTCCATCTATCCATAAAATGGATTATTCAACCATAAACAGCAAGAAAATACTACAACATGGATGAACCTTGAAAACATTATGTAAAGTGCTAGAAGCCAGTCACAAAAGGTCACATAGTATGAGTCCAGTCATGTGAAATGCCCAGCATGGGGAAATCTGGAAACACGAGGTAGATTACTGGTTGCTTAGGGATTGAGGGCAGAGAGAAGGGGGATGGGGCAGGAGGGTATATTAGTTATCACAGATGGTAAAAATGTTTTTTAAGATTGACTATGATCATTGCTGCTTATATCTGTGAATATACTAAAACTACTGAATTGTAGTTTAAATGGTACGCTGTAATGTTAATTTTACCTCCATAAAGCTGTTCAACAAAAAAAAATCAGTTCTCAGTTACACCACCCACATGGCTCGTGGCTGCTGGACTGAAGGCCAGACATAGCACATTTCCATCATTGTAGGAAACTCTATTGGACACCTATTCTAGGCATATGAGCTTCAAACCCGTCATTTTCTAGCTCTGCTCTTTGGCCTTCCTACTTGTTAATCCAATAAGATGGTAAGTCAACTTGATTTGGCAACAAAAAGCCTTTTCTGCTCACAGATTTCATAGCAAGTTATTTAAATGATTTGCTTGTATTGCATTAAGGTGACCTTTATCTACACGTACATTATACCAGCTCAGTTATTATTTGTAGAAGGACCTGATTGGTTTGTCTGAAGTAATCAAATTAATTTCCTAGTGTCATCAGTCCAGCTAAATTTAATCTACCCAAATAATTTTGAGTATCTTTATTTTAGATGAACAGATGCTTCCACACAACTTGAAGCTTTTGGCAGAAGAACTTAACAAACTCAAAGCAGAGTTTTTGGAAGACCTAAGACAAGGAAACAAAAAATACCTGTGCTTTCAACAAACCATTGACGTATCAGATGTTATTTCTTTTTTCCATTATGAGAAAGATAACATTGTAAGGAAGTATTTTTCAAAGCAGCATTAAAATTTCTGAATCTTCAATGAAATATCTAGTTTGGTTATGATTTTGCAAACTAATTAAAACAATTATGTATTACTGGATGTGTTCTAGTCTAATAATGTGAATCGCCTAATGCAGAGTTCCAAAGAATAGCAAGGAGAGATAAGAAAGCCTTCCTCAGCAATCATTGCAAAAAAATAGAGGAAAACAACAGAATGGGAAAGACTAGAGATCACTTCAAGAAAATCAGAGATACCAAGGGAACATTTCATGCAAAGATGGGCACAATAAAGGACAGAAATGGTATGGACCTAACAGAAGCAGAAGATATTAAGAAGAGATGGCAAGAATACACAGAAGAACTGTACAAAATAGATCTTCATGACCCAGATAATCATGAAGATGTGACCACTCACCTACAGCCAGACATCCTGGCACGTGAAGTCAAGGGGGCCTTAGGAAGCATCACTACGAACAAAGCTAATGGAGGTGATGGAATTCCAGTTGAGCGGTTTAAAATCCTGAAAGATGACAATGTGAAAGTGCCTCACTCAATATGCCAGCAAATATGGAAAACTCAGCACTGGCCACAGGACTGGAAAAGGTTAGTTTTCATTCCAATCCCAAAGAAAGACAATGACAAAGAATGCTCAAACTACCGCACAATTGCACTCATCTCACACGCTAGGAAAGTAATGCTCAAAATTCTCCAAGCCAGGCTTCAGCAATATGTGAGCCATGAACTTCCAGATGTTCAAGCTGGTTTTAGAAAAGGCAGAGGAACCAGAGATCAAATTGCCAACATCCACTGGATCATTGAAAAGGCAAGAGAGTTCCAGAAAAACATCTATTTCTGCTTTATTGACTAGGCCAAAGCCTTTGACTGGGTGTATCACAATCAACAGTGGAAAATTCTAAAAGAGATTGGCATACCAGACCACCTGACCTGCCTCTTAACCTGTATGCAGGTTAGGAAGCAACAGTTAGAACTGGACATGGAACAACAGACTGGTTCCAAATAGGAAAAGAAGTACGTCAAGGCTGTATATTGTCACCCTGCCTATTTAACTGATATGCAGAGTACATCATGAGAAACGCTGGGCTGGAGGAAGCACAACCTGGAATCAAGATTGCTGGGAGAAATATCAATAACCTCAGATACGCAGATGACACCACCCTTATGGCAGAAAGTGAAGAAGAACTAAAGAGCCTCTTGATGAAAGTAAAAGAGGAGAGTGAAAAAGTTGGCTTAAAGCTCAACATTCAGAAAACGAAGATCGTGGCATCCAGTCTCATCAATCACTTCATGGGAAATAGATGGGGAATCAGTGGAAACAGTGGCTGACTTTATTTTTTTTGGTCTCCAAAATCATTGCAGATGGTGGTTCCAGCCATGAAATTAAAAGACGCTTACTTCTTGGAAGGAAAGTTATGACCAACCTAGATAGCATATTCAAAAGCAGAGACATTACTTTGCCAACAAAGCTCTGTCTAGTCAAGGCTATGGTTTTTCCAATAGTCATGTATGGATGTGAGAGTTGGACTGTGAAGAAGGCTGAGCGCCGAAGAATTGATGCTTTTGAACTGTGGTGTTGGAGAAGATTCTTGAGAGTCCCTTGGACTGCAAGGAGATTCAACCAGTCCATCCTAAAGGAGATCAGTCCCAGGTGTTCATTGGAAGGACTGATGTTGAAGCTGAAGCTCCAATACTTTGGCCACCTGATGTGAAGAGCTGACTCATTTGAAAAGACCATGATGCTGGGAAAGATTGAGGGCAGGAGGAGAAGGGGAAAACAGAGGATGAGATGGCTGGATGGCATCACTGAGTTGATGGACATGGGTTTGGGTGGACTCCGGGAGTTGGTGATGGAAAGGGAGGCCTGGTGTGCTGTAGTTCATGGGGTCAGCAAAGTCAGACACCACTGAGTGAACTGAACTGAACTGAACTGAAAGACCTGTTTAAAAAAAAAAATCAGTCCATTCTTCAAACAAATTCTTAGAAAGGTACAGTCTCCTTAGACGGAACCAGGAAGAAATAGAAAATATGAACAGAGCAATCACAAGCACTGAAATTCAAACCGTGATTAAAAACCTCCCAGCAGACAAAAGTCCAGGACCTGATGGCTTCACAGGCAAATTTTTTCAAGAGAAGAGTTAACATCTATCCTTCTGAAACTGTTCCAAAAAGTCACAGAGGAAGGAAAACTTCCCAACGCATATTATGAGGCCACCACCACCCTGATATCAAAACCAGACAAAGATACCACAAAAAGAGAAAATTACAGGCCAATATCACTGATGAACATAGATTCAAAAATCGTCAACAAAATACTCGGAATCCATATCCAACAATACATTAAAAAGTTCATACACCATGATCAAGTGGTGAATCCCTGGGACTCATCCCAGGGATGCAAGGATTCTTCAGCATCTGCAAACCAGTCATTGTGATACATCATATCAACAAATTGAATATAAACCATATGGTCATCTCAATATATACACAAAAAGTTTTTGACAAAATTCAGTACCCATTTATGATAAAAACTCTCCAGAAACTGGATATAGAGGGTACATTCCTCAACATGAGAAAGGCCTTATGACAAACCTATAGCTAGCATCATGCTCAGTGGCGAAAAGCATTCCCTCTAAGATCAGGAACAAGACAAGGATGTCCACTCTCATCTGTTTTCTTCAACTTAATTTTGGAAGTCCTAGCTACAATAATCAGAGAAGAAAAAGAAGAAATGGGACTCCAAATTGGAAAGTGAGTTCAACTTTCACTGTTTACAGGTAGTGTGATTCTGTACATCAGTTCAGTCAGTTCAGTCATGTCCAGCTCTTTGCGACCCCATGAATTGCAGCATGCCAAGCCTCCCTGTCCATCACCAACTCTTGGAGTTCACTCAAACTCACGTCCATTGAGTCCATGATGCCATCCAGCCATCTCATTCTCTGTTGTCCCCTTCTCCTCCTGCCCCCCAATCCCTTCCAGCATCAGAGTCTTTCCAATGAGTCAGCTCTTCGTATGAGGTGGCCAAAGTATTGGAGCTTCAGCTTCAACATCAGTCCTTCCAATGAACACCTGGGACTGATCTCCTTTAGGATGGACTGGTTGAATCTCCTTGCAGTCCAAGGGACTCTCAAGAATCTTCTCCAACACCACAGTTCAAAAGCATCAATTCTTCAGTGCTCAGCTTTCTTCACAGTCCAACTCTCACATCTATACATGACCACTGGAAAAACCATAGCCTTGACTAGATGAACTATTGTTGGCAAAGTAATGTCTCTGCTTTTGAATATGCCATCTAGGTTGGTCATAACTTTCCTTCCAAGGAGTAAGCATCTTTTAATTTCATGGCTGCAATCACCATCTGCAGTGATTTTGGAGCCCCCCAAAATAAAGTCTGACACTGTTTCCACTGATTCCCCATCTATTTCCCATGAAGTGACGGGACCAGATGCCATGATGTTAGTTTTCTGAATGTTGAGCTTTAGGCCAACTTTTTCACTCTCCTCTTTCATCGAGGCTTTTTAGTTCCTCTTCACTTTCTGCCACAAAAGTGGTGGTGTCATCTGCATATCTGAGGTTATTGATATTTCTCCCAGCAATCTTGATTCCAGGTTGTGCTTCCTCCAGCCCAGCGTTTCTCATGATGTACTCTGCATATAAGTTAAATAAGCAGGGTGACAATATACAGCCTTGACGTACTCCTTTTCCTGTTTGGATGGAACCAGTCTGTTGTTCCATGTCCAGTTCTAACTGTTGCTTCCTGACCTGCATATAGGTTTCTCAAGAGGCAGGTCAGGTGGTTCTGTACATAAAAGATCCTAAAGATGCTACCAGAAAACTAGAGCTCATCAATGAATTTGGTAAAGTTGCAGGTTACAAAATTTAACACATGAAATCTGTTGCATCTCTACACACTAACAAACAATGAAAGATCAGAAAGAGAAATTCAAGAAGCAATTCCATTTACCATTGCATCAAAAAGAATAATATACCTAGGAATAAACCTACCTAAGGAGACTGGTGGCACAGATGGTAAAGCATCCGCCTACAATGCAAGAGACCCGGGTTCAATCCTTGGGTCAGGAAGATCCCCTGGAGAAGGAAATGGCAACCCACTCCAGTAGTCTTGCCTGGAAAATCCCATGGACAGAGGAGCACGGTAGGCTACAGTCCATGGGGTCGCAAAGAGTTGGACACAACTGAGCAACTTCACTTCACTTCACTAAGGAGACAAAAGACCTTTAGTTAGAAAACTATAAGATGCTGATGAAAGAAATCAAAGAGGACATAAACAGATGGAAAGATATACCATGTTTGTGGATTCAGTTCAGTTCAGTCGCTTAGTCGTGTCCGACTCTTTGTGACCCCATGAATCGCAGCACGCCAGGCCTCCCTGTCCATCACCAACTCCCAGAATTCACTCAGACTCACATCCATTGAGTCAGTGATGCCATCCAGCCATCCCATCCTCTGTCATCCCCTTCTCCTCCTGCCCCCAATCCCTCCCAGCATCAGAGTCTTTTCCAATGAGTCAACTCTTCACATGAGGTGGCCAAAGTACTGGAGCTTCAGCTTTAGCATCATTCCTTCCAACGAAATCCCAGGGCTGATCTCCTTCAGAATGGACTGGTTGGATCTCCTTGCAGTCCAAGGAACTCTTAAGTCTTCTCCAACACCACAGTTCAAAAGCATCAATTCTCTGGCGCTCAGCGTTCTTCACGGTCCAACTCTCACATCCATACATGACTACTGAAAAAACCATAGCCTTGATTAGATGGACCTTAGGAATCAATACTGTCAAAATAACTATACTACTTAAGGCAATATACAGATTCAATGCAATCCCTGTCAAGTTACCAATGGCATTTTTCACAGAACTAGAACAGAAAATCTCAAAATCTGTATGGAGACACAAAAGACCCTGAATAGCCAAAGCAATCTTGGAGGGGGAGAAAAAGAAAACAGAGTTGGTGGAATCAGGCTATACTATACTGATGTCAGACTATACTACAAAGCTAGTCATCAAAACAGTATGGTACTGGCTGCAAAGTCGCTTCAGTCGTGTCCGACTCTGTGTGATCCCATAGATGGTAGCCCACCAGGCTCCCCCATCCCTGGGATTCTCCAGGCAAGAATACTCGAGTGGGTTGCCACTTCCTTCTCCAATGCATGAAAGTGAAAAGTGAAAGTCAAGCCGCTCAGTCGTGTCCGTCTCTTCACGACCCCATGGACTGCAGCCCACCAGGCTCCTCTGTCCATGGGATTTTCCAGGCAAGAGTACTGGAGTGGGGTGCCATTGCCCTCTCCATAGATCCATGGAACAGGATAGAAAACTCAGAAATAAGCCCATGCAACTATAGTCAATCTAAGACAAAGGAGGCAGGACTACAGAGTGTTGGAAAAGACAGCCTCTTCAACAAATGGTGCTGGGAAAACTGGACAACCACATGTAAAAAAATGAAATTAGATCATTCCTTAACTCCATATACAAAAATAAGCTCAAAATGGATTAAAGACCCAAATGTGAGATTGGACACTATAAAACTCTTAAGAGGAAAACACAGGCAGAACACTCTCTGACATAAATCCTAGCAACACCATTTTTGATCCATCTCCCAGAATAATGGAAATAAAAGCAAAAATAAATGAATGAGACCTACTTAAACTCAAAAACTTTTGCAAAGGAAATAAAATGAAAAGACAACTCACACACTGGGAGAAATTACTTGCAAACTATGTGACTGATATGGGGTTAAGTCTCCAAAACTTAGAAACAGCTTGACACTTAATAGCATCAAAACAAACAACCCACTCAAAAAATAGGCAGACGACCTGAATAGACATTTATCCAAGAGGACAGATGTCCAATAGGCACATGAAAATATGTTCAACATTGCTAGTTATTAGAGAAATGCAAATCAAAACTACTGGGAGATACCACCTCACAGCAGCTAGAGTGGCTGTAATCAAAACTTCCACAAACAAGAAATGCTGGAGAGGGTGTGGAGAGAATTTAAATTGGTGAGAATATAAATTCTCACTGTTGGTGACAATGTGAATTGGTATAGCCACTACGGAGAACAATATGGAGGTTCCTTCAGTTCAGTTCAGTCATGTCCGACTCTGTGACCCCATGAATCGCAGCACACCAGGCCTCCCTGTCTATCACTAAATCCCAGAGTTTCAAACTCATGTCCATTGAGTCAGTGAGGCCATCCAGCCACCTCATCCTGTCGTCCCCTTCTCCTCCTGCCCCCAATCCCTCCCAGCATCAGTCTTTTCCAATGAGTCAACTCTTTGCATGAGGTGGCCAAAGTATTAGACTTCCAGCTTCAACATCAGTCCTTCCAATGAACACTCAGGACTGATCTCCTTTAGAACGGACTGGTTGGATCGCCTTGCAGTCCAGGGACTCTCTAGAGTCTTCTCCAATACCATAGTTCAAAAGCATCAACTCTTCGGCACTCAGCTTTCTTCATAGATATGTGAAGAAACTTTCACATCCATACATAAGCACTGGAAAAACCATAGCCTTGACTAGGCGGACCTTTGTTGGCAAAGTAATGTCTCTGCTTTTGAATATGCTATCTAGGTTGGTCATAACTTTCCTTCCAAGGAGTAAGCGTCTCTTAATTTCATGGCTGCAATCACCATCTGCAGTGATTTTGGAGCCCAAAAAAATAGTCTGACACTGTTTCCACTGTTTCCCCATCTATTTCCCATGAAGTGATGGGACCAGATGCCATGATCTTAGTTTTCTGAATGTTGAGCTTTAAGCCAATTTTTCCACTCTCCTCTTTCACTTTCATCAAGAGGCTTTTTAGTTCTTCACTTTCTGCCATAAGGGTGGTGTCATCTGCATATCTGAGGTTATTGATATTTCTCCCGGCTATCTTGATTCCAGCTTGTGCTTCTTACAGCCCAGTCTGACAAAGAGTCAGACTCAACTGAGACTGAACTGAACTGAATGTTCACTGCAGCACTGTTGATGATAGTCAAGACATGGAAGCAACCTAAATGTCCATTGACAGAGGAATGGACAAAGATATGGTACATATATATGATGGAATGTTCAGTTCAGTTCAGTCACTCAGTCGTGTCCGACTCTGCAACCCCATGAATTCTTCGGCGCTCAGCTTTCTTTATAGTCCAACTCGCATGTTACTCAGCCATTAAGAATGAAATAAGGCCATTTGCAGCAACAGCACCTAGAATGTCATATTCAGTGAAGAGAGGGAAATAAAATCAGTTCATTTGTCGTAACAGAAACTCCTTCAATCAGTCACTTGTCAGACGTGACATTGTCAGGAAGCATGTAACAGGAGGCTTCTTGTGTGCTGTTTTGGATCTGTCAGGAATTTTCTGTTCCTGAATATTCAGGAATTAAGAGGAGAGGCAAGGGGGGGGGGAATCCAAGCATTTCCTTCATTAGTTTTTCTATATGGTGTTAAGTACCCTCTTCCTTCTTGTGAAAGTGAAAGTGAACCATATGGTAGAAGTGATTATTTACAACCCTCTCTCTTTCATATGCATGACCTCATGGTTCCTTGATAACTTGTAAGTTTTGATTTTATCTCTGCTGAAAATAGCTATCTTGTAAGACAGTATAAATACCTACAAAATGTTGAATAAGACACCTTAGCTTCATCAGAGCTTTGGTCCCCGTGTCTTGCTTTCTCTCTCTCCCCCTCTCTCTTTCAGGCTGATCCCCTGGAACGCAGAGGCTCTCTGAGTTCACTTTCCTGCTCAGGCTTCTAAGACCCTCCTGAGAAGGTGCTCTGCGCCTTCACTCCATTGAGAGGGCGCCGTGTCAGGGGCTTTACTGGCCTTCTGCATAAACCAAGGAGAATCAGCCTCTTTCTCTCTCCTTTACTTTCTTATCGGTCGACTCTGGATCACCAGGTTCCAGTCCATTAAAGGAACCCAACATGACATGAATAATTGAGCAGCAGAGGATCCTCATTCCTGTGCCACAACACTTTAAGGGGGTCACACCTTAAATACAGAGAAATTAGGAAGGAGACAAAATGCTAATTATGTTACCATTTTTGTTTTTGGTAACTCATGTGACAGATCTTCTCATGGGTAAGGCATTCTACAAATCGAAACCAATGTAGCCATAAAACCTTTTCTTTAAAAAAAAAAAAAAATTAACATTGACATACTGAAAAAATATTAACAAAACTAGATCCTAGTTTTTAAAAAAGAAAAATCGAGATCCATTAGAAAGTGTGATTTTTTTATTCATACATTACAAAAGCAAAGCTTCATTCACAATATGAACTACATACTAGATAGAGTTATTTCAGCATTAAACTGCTCTCTGGAATCCCTAAATATAGTGTGTTTTGCAACCATACTCGTTTTATATTTTACATACAAAATATGTTCTTTACATCAAAGTACATATTAATGAAACCAAGTTCTAGAAATCATATCTCCTCTAAGACTACTTAATAAAAAGTCCTTAGCAGGGAATTTTTTAAAAATAATATTTCCATTTGATAAATATTTTTGTAGAACTTAAATGAGGTTTATCTCTGGACATTTTTTTTAGGTAATATTCCCTTTGTCAAACAGTTCTGCAGATGAATGGCAAACACATTTCTAAAATGAGACAGCACTGGAAAATATCCAATTAAATTTTTTCAAAGTAAAAGTCTAGCTTTTACTTGAGTTTCAAGAAGTTGTAGCTACATACTATATTAATAAAAATCTGAAATAAAATTATTCCGTGTTAATCTCGTCACAGTTTCTTAAAAAAATATTAGTGGAGATAAATTATCTACCAACTTTAAAAATCTAAACTTATGTTCACTGAACAAAAATAAATTTAGTTTCAGAACATTGCCTGTTATCAGCAAAGTATTATAAATAGTACATGTTAAACTTTTCTCAACTCATTTCTATAAAATATATGATTAAAAATAAAATGGGAGAAACATATTCAATACTTAATGGAAGATAATATCTTTCCAATACAGAATTTAATTCTCAAAAAATTTAAATAAAATCCTAAATATTTAAAAAAATACAATACTAAAAAAGTTTCTAAGTTAGATTTGCTTCAAAAACATTAGTGCATTTAGAATTAACTGTAGCTTTCAAGCATTGATACCTTTGGAATACAACTATGCTCTTTAAGTCATAGGAATTTTAACATTATACATTCTAGTTTGTAATTATGAAAAAATTATCTTAACTAAAATGCTCTTTCAAAGCATCTTTAATTGTCAGAAAAAAAAAAAATACTTGTCACTATTTGGCCCAGAATATACAGTAAATAAACTGGTTTTAACATGAGAGTTCTTCCTTTTTGTTTAATGAAAACTTCCATTTTCTATTTTGTGGTATTGCTTTTATATGAAGAATAATATAGAAGAAAAAAATAAATACAAAAGAGTCCAAATGACAGCACCCTGTTTCTGACAGTATATACATATGAGGGTCAAGTTACACATCTGGAAAAGGCTGCTCTAAAACTGATCCGAAGAGCAAGAGCTCCAAGCGACAGAGCAGAAGAGACTGCAGACTCGAGATTCACAGGCCTCAGACTGACAAAGAGAGCTGTCTAGAGAAACTCCTCAGTGCTGTTCTTGCCACAGTGCAGTGGAGATTAGATTAAACCACAAGAACTCATTTTAATGGCTTTGTAGTATTTGGAAGAGAGGGCAAAAGATCCATTAACTTGGCACTTGGGGGTTTTTGTGGACAGATACCACCAATATTTCCCTTTCACTTTAAGAGTAGAAGTCCTTTTTAGTTAATGCTTAATAATTAAAATGTTTGCTTTAAGAGGCCAATTAGTAACACTTTCAAGATTTGAACCAAATTAAAAACAAAAATTTTGCAAAGTACACAGAAACCAACAGTTAGTAACAATATATTTTATTGTTTGACCAAGCTGTCCTCAGAGTAAGCTAGTTATTACACAATATAAAAACAACAGCCTCCTATTCAAAATTATTCTAGATTTATATAGCAAGTTTTATTTTTGTAAACAAATATGTTTAAATGCATTTTTATATGTATATCCTCTTCTACTAAGGCGACAATTCAGTTCACAGTTTTCATATAGTTTTCTTGCCGTACATGAAAGACTGGTAAAACTGCAAGTAAGTGTTATAACTTGAATTCACAGAAAATATCTTAAACGGCCAATTCTGAAGAGGAGGATAGAATTCGTTGTGGACATATGTTCTCATTTTTGTAAATGTTACTTCACCAACACATTTTCCCATTTGTTTCTATATCTACCTTTTCTTGAGAATTATGCCAATAAATGGATAGAAGGCAGGAAAAGGAAACTTCAGATTTTTTTTTTTTGGAAGGACCACATTTCCTAGGAATAAGATGGATGACTTCCACTGTACCTCTTTGGTCACCAAAGGAATGGAAGGAATAACAGATTCTCAGTTTGGTTGTAAAATGCATATATAACATTAGAATGAAGATTTAAATGAAAAATTCAAATTAAAAGGAAAAAAGCCATCTTCATAGATAACCTTCTGATATTTCTAGCGTTCTGGAGTACTTCCTGGTAGTTTTTAAAATAAATTACAATAAAAATACAATGGAAAACTGCTGTGTTTAAACTAGAAACTGAATAAGCAGGTATTTTAAATATTAAACTCCATTTTCAATTTACAGTTTTAAAGTTTCATTTATTTTCAGAACCTTTACTTCATATATTTATAACTTTAATTTTAAAAGAATTAAATGTTTTACATTTGCCCTTACGGAAAAAAGAAAGATTTACTACACTGATACTGCTTTACTATTACCAGGTAATAGTTGAAATATTCAACTAAGCTATGTTAACTAATTTTTAATTAAGGGCAATTTCAAAGGCAATTCCTCTACAAAACACTGAAATAAGTTGGAATAGATTTTGAAAGAGAAAGTAATTTATTCTACCATTTTGAAATTATGGCAGAAATAACATCTAGCGGCAATTTAGATGTTGAAATACCAAGAGTATCCATCAGCCTTGATGTTTTTATGGACTGTAAATGTGAGAAATTTAAATAACCACTTGTAAGATTATGATTGCACTCAAATTCTCAAATGTCTAAATGAAAGGAAAAAAAAATTAAGATACCAATGTGTCCAACTCTTCTAATACATAAATGACCCTGACGAGGCTTCTATGAAAAAAAGAAAACAGACATTTTGTTTCCACTGTCAAACTTATACTCTATATGTATAAAACTTTAAATTAGCAGACACCTTATTAGGGATGACACCACCCCACCCCTCCCCCGCAAGAAACAACAGTAAACTACAAAACACAAAAAGGCAAAGCAAGGGAAGCAGAGCGTGATTGTTTTCAGTGTTGGTTATGTTGCCCTCTTGCAAAATGACAGGCAAAATCATACTTGTTTTTACATTTGCACCCACATATGTTACACTGAAAAGGATTTTCATACCCATGACATCCCATGTGGATGGTGTAAAGGATATTGTCGGCAAAGTACATGTCACAGTGCTGGCAGTGGTGGAGAAGCTGCGGGTCCTGGACGGGCAGGGTGGGAGCTGGAGTGCTCGGCTGGCTGTTTCCCACGCTTGGAGTACTTGTGTGGGCACTCGGTTCACTGCTCGGCCCTGCCACCGGACTGTAGTTCCTTTGACCGTGTGACGGCCGAGGCTCGGGGCTGGTGGGAGAGGAGCTCTGCGGAAGACTTGCTGACACGGCAGAAACTACCGCCTGGGCAGAGGGCTGCTGCACCATGAAGGGCTTCTCCTCGGCGCAGGGAACTACATCCGGGGACGCAGGGTTTTGGTTTTCAGGTGGCAAACTGGACAGCTGTCCGGCTAGAGTTGAGAGCTGGTTTAAAGGGTTGTCAACCATGAGTTCTTGGGGGTCTCTTGGCAGGCCTCCAGTTGGTGTGGTTTTCGCCATACTTTCATAGGAGTCAGTCTGGATGTTTGGGATTTCATGGGTAAAATCATTAAGGTAGTCTGGCTTCTGAACCACCATGGAAGGCGGGCTTAAGTTGATGAGTGCTCTTCTGCTATAGTTCAGGTTGCTAGTTTTCTTCTGTAAAACCCCCCACATTTTCTTGCTGCTTAAGGAAGACCTAGTACCTTTAATTGGTACCATTTTATGCTTGCGCCTTCGATGATGGGACAGGTTGCTTCGGTCACTGCAGCGGAAGGAACACAATTCACATTTGTATGGTTTTTCTCCTGTATGGGAACGCATGTGGGCTTCCAGATGACGCTCATAGGCAGATGCAAATGGACACAAGTGACATCGATGAGGTTTCTCACCTGTTTAAAAGGAAAAATGGGAGAGAAACTGCAGGAGTAGCTCATTTATGAAAAGTTTCATATTCTGTCCATTCATTATTTAGAAACTGATCAAAAATAAAACGCTTTTCGGAAATACACACATGCACAAAAGATTATTAAAATCTGTTAAGAAAGCTGCATACAACAATCTTCATACCATACTGACTAGTGGAAGACACTCCTTTCACAGAAGGGATGGCTAAGGCAACGTCTAAGGGTTAGCAGTGTCGCCTGCAATTGTACAGAAAACTCCTCCCTAGTCCGCAATGGCAATGGACTTAGGATAAAGATAAAAACATTTATCACTTCATTCTGCCGGCCAACATGAGAAGCTGACAGATATGGAGTTTAGATCACGAAGGAAGATAGCTAAGGAAGGGGGAGCTTACAAGGGGCCTTCCTTCCTTGTATGCTGTCATGCTATTGCTTTGTAAAACTGGATTCACTTCTCCATTTACTCAAACCTTACATCAACCTTCATTTTCAAACAATCACAACTATTTATATGACAGATCAACCTGCCCTCCTTGGCCCCTCTCCAGCCCCTCCTCTGTTACCTGTGTGAATTCTAATGTGTTCAATGAGCCGGGCGGTGCCTTTGCTGGCATAGTTGCAGTACCGACACTTGAGCTTTCCATCAAAGGTCCTTTCAAACCCGTCTACTAACATTCCTGAGTTTTCATCCAGGGAAACTTCAACAGATGGGTGATCAAGTCCATTTTGATCACCATCTGTTCCAGCTACAAACAAAGTATAGCAAAAGAAATTATGCATCTCAGCATCAACTCAATTTAGCAATTTAGTGTTGAGTGGTAGGAAATCTTTCATAAACTGACAGGTCACTTAGCATAAAAGTTAAATTCACAAAAATCACATGTCTTTCTGAACTGACATTAATTCCATACAAAAGCAGCATTATAGGAGGGGTTCTCAAATCACTAACACATATCAGTGCTCAACATGCTTTTGAGGAAGAGAACAGGGCATTACCTTTATCTGACAGGTAAGGAGACAGAGGGGAGTAAACAGTGATGGCAATTACATGTTTAAGGTTCTAGCCACTTCTATAAATACAATGGGCTGTCATGATCAACTCCCCAAATCCTAGTCTATTTAATCTAGAGTAATTCATGTTGAGTTTTATAGTTCCACTCAGCTTACATGTATGTTCTAGACCCTGGGTTGCATTTAGGATCTTAAAATTCTAATTAAGCACATAAAGGGAAACACTGTACCTCACATCTCTGGATGTTAGAACCTGTAAGAATATCAGTTAAGAGACGTTTGGCTGTTCAATTTTAATCAACTAATTTGTATAGGTAAACTGAAGGAACAAGTGCTCAGGTCTGGAAAACCAGCAGATGGTGGGGACTACAGCCCTGCTCTCTCGGATCTGAGTCCAGGAATTGTACACTAGAGCATTTAGAGGGAGTGTCTATTCCTCCAGTTTCATGGGAAAAGCACTTCTACACCTTCTTCAGGAGGCAGCCATGGATGGACAGTACGGACAGTTTGAGCCCTCTGCTCTATGGCTTCCTCCATCCCTCACCAGGAGGAGAGAAGGGACTTTGTTGGTTAGTGCAAGTCCAAAATCCAGTGGGTCCACTGCACTGGAGGGACAACAAGGCTCAGTGTCCCCCTTCCTCCCATTGCTTTTCTAAGGCAGTGACTTCCAAAATTTTACGTGCATATGGAATCACTTGGGAAGTGTATTAAAATACACCTGCTGATTCAGTCGATCTGGGGTGGGCCTGATGGTTTGCACTTCTCACCAGCTCGCAGGTGATGCCTTATCTCTGCTGTTGGTGGTCCCTGGATTACAAAGCCCTAGGCCATCTAGGTCAAAGGTTAGCATACTTTTCCCACAAGGGTCAGATAGCAAATACTTCAGGCTTTGTGGGCCACAGGGTCTCTCACAGCTACTGGACTCTGCTGCTGTAACTCAAAAACAGCTATAGAAAATAGCTCAGCAAGCATGGCTCTGTTTCAGTAAAACTATGGATGCTGAAGTTTCAATTTCGTGTTAGTTTTCATGTGTCATGACATTATTTTTCTTTTTCCCGCCAACCATTTACAAATGTAGAAACCACTCTTAGCAACCACACCAACAGTCCAGATGGGGCCCACAGGCTGCAGTTTGCTGCCTCCCAAGTGAGGGTCAGGAAGAGACCTCAGTCCGTGCGGGAGCAAACTTGCTGGTCTCTCTGTAGGGCAGGCAGGACAGATTCAAGTACTCACTGCTTTCTCTCTGCTAGTTTCACCTCCTAGGTGAGCACACATGGTGGGCCCTCTCTTCATTTTAAGAGAAGAAACAGAAACCTCTATTTTGTCTCAGGTCTGATACAAATTTCCTAATGGCCAAAGGCCTTGTGTAGTGAAGATGCACCCCCTTTGGGCTCCTTGTAACCACTGTTAGCTAATGGGACCTGGAGAATGGGAAGGAAATTTAGAATCTCCAATTTTTGCACAGGAGAGAATGCATCTCTGGACCCCAGGGTAAGCTCTGGGGAGGGGGCTTCCTCTCCCTCAGCAAAACCTGACCCGCTTAAAGAAAGGGGAAAAAAACAGCCCATCTTCTGCCCAAAACAGAATGATTCACATTAGCAAGCAACAGTGGCTTTACACTATGGATAACAACACACAAACATTACATGTATAAAAAATGAATTATTTAATGGTATTAAGAGGAATCTACCTCCCTGAAGAGCCTCTGCTTCTTTGTCCCCACTAACTGATCCAGAAATCATGTTGACATGATGGGTCTGCTGAGTTAGGTATTCCTGGAAATCTTTCACAAAGTCCAAAGGCTCCGGTTTCTTCTCACCCATCTTTGATTTTGATATATATATATATATATATGAATATTTCTGGAGTTTACAGTTCGTTATACCTATGGGGGGAAAATAAAATAATTTTACACTATTTAGGGAGATGCAGTATGTATTAAAACAACAACACTGACGAAGATTATTATGGGCCAGGTACTACAAAGCAAGAGAACACAGTCCCTGCTTTTAAATATCTTATAATCTTCCTGGTGAACTAAAGAAGACATACAAAAAACAGTTAACAATTCATATATTTAATATCTAAATAAACTGGGATGGAAAGAAATTACAAAAAGAAAAACCCAGATGAAAGAAATCGGCATATCAGCAGGGATTATCATTGAAGGAGACAGTAGAGAAACCAAGTGGCTCAAACAGGGCTGGTGGAGAGAATTTCTGGACGACGCCCATGGTGCACGCCTGCATTGGCCAGTACAGGAGCTACTAGCCACATGTAGCTACGGAGGGCTCAAATGTGGCTAATACAAATGACTTGAGTTTTGTTCAATTTAAAAGTGAAATAGCTACATGTGGCTAGTGACTACATATCAAACAGCAAAGCGTCTTAAGACAACATTCTCACACGAATGAGAACTCTAGAAGTAGGCGATCTAGAACAGTGGTGGCAAACTTTCTGAAAAGGGCCAGGTAAGAAATATTTTAGCCTGCGATTGTCACTATAGCTAAAAGCAGACATGGACAATACGTAAAGGAATAAATGTGATCATCTTCTAAATTCAGTTCAGTCGCTCAGTAGTGTCCGACTCTTTGCGACCCCATGAACCGCAGCACGCCAGGCCTCCCTGTCCATCACCAACTCCCGGAGTCCACCCAAACCCATGTCCACTGAGTCGATGATGCCATCCAACCATCTTATCCTGTCATCCCCTTCTCCTCCTGGCCTCAATCTTTCATGCATCAGGGTCTAAGCAGGTACAGAGCCAGGTTTGGCCTATGGGCTGAAACTTTGCAACCCCTGCCCTAGAAATCCAAATCACCACCTCTACCATCACTCACCATCCTACTCATTCTGAGAAAAAGAAAAAAAAAATTTTACAGAAAAGAAAAAAATACCTGATGCTGATGGGAGAGAAACTCTGTCAGATTTTGCAGCCATAAACTAAAAACTGGTCTTCACATAGGTGTATGGCCCAAATTCACAAATCAAATAACCAAAAAGTTTTCTAGTAAAAACAAGCTGAGGAAGTCTAGCACCTAGGAGACAACAAGTCTTTCCTTCCAATAAAAACATACTTATGCACATGTTCTAAAATATGCCTTATGCTAAAAATTTCTTTCCCTAAACCCCAACTACTTAATGAGTAATTTACTATCTAAGAAAGTTATCTTTGATAGCCAGTAGTAGGCATCTAAAGCTAAAATCACTCATGTCTCAGTATATATGCTTAACTTTTTCTCAAAGCATAGCACACGCACAGAAAAAAGCAGCAGTCCTAAGGGTAGAGGCTTAGTGAATTGTCACAAAATGAACGCATCCATGAAATGAACACTAATGTCAAGAAACAGAAGGCTCCCAGCATGCCAGTAGCCCTGCCGTGCATCACCAAGGGCTCCACATCCCTGACAGTTGAAACTGCTGGCCCGAAGGGTATGCTTCGGGTTCAGATAATGAACCCTAAAGGTTCAGCTTCAGATAATGCCAGATAGTTTTTCAAAGTGAGTATACCAATCTGTACTCCCATCAGTGTGGAACAAGAGTCCTGTTGCCATACACCCTCACCAATGCTCAGGTTTTTTTTTTGCCTTTTTCATTTTAGCCATCTTGATGGGTGTATGGTGGTATCGCACTGGTTTTAATTTGTATGACTTGATAATTAATTAAGCTGTGTACTTGTTATGTTAACTTCCCGCTTACATAACCTCTACTTCACACCCAGTGAAGCATCTGTTCAAGTCTTTTGTTCATTTCTCTATTGGGTTGTCTATCTAATTGATATGTAAGAGTTCTTCACAATATTCTGGATATTAGTTCTTTATTGTGCTGTGCTTAGTGAATCAGACGTGTCCTACTCTTTGCGACCCCCATGGACTGTAGCCCGCCAGGCTCCTTTGTCCATGGGGAGTCTCCAGGCAAGAATACTGGTTGCTATGCCCTCCTCCAGGAGATCTTCCCAACCCAGAAATCGAACCCATGTCTCCCTCATTGCAGGTGGATGCTTTACCAACTGAGCCACCAGGGAAGCCCTTTATTAGGTATGTATATCTTGAGTACTTCTCACACTCTGTGGTTCGCCTTTTCACTTTCTTAAAGGTAACTTTTGATGAACAAAAGTTCTTAATAGAGTCCAATTTACCCATCCTCCCCCTACCTTTACATTTAGAGCTGCTGGTATCCTTGCCTATATTTTACATGAAGATGTTCTCCTGTATTTTCTTGTGAAATTTTTATTGTTTTTACCTTTCATATTTTTATCTGGAATTGAGCTTTGTCGATTGTAAAGTTACGAGTCAAAATACACTTTTCCTCCCCATGGAGATATCCAACTGTCCTAACAACATGCATTTGATAGACCAGTCTTTCTCCACCAGCCTCTTTTCTCACCTTTCTAAACCAGATGATATATGAGATGCTATTTCTGGATTCTTCATTCTGTTCCATTGGCCTATTTTTGTCTCTCCTCACACTATCACCACATAGTCTCAGTAATAAAAATCTTAATATCTCAGTAATTTAAGTCCACCAGTTGTTTTTCTCCTTCAAGAATATTTGGACCACTCTGGGTTCTTTTCTTTATGGTCTGAGCCACCACCGTTTTCAGCCTAAGTGTTTCCGTGGCAAGAATTACAGTGTTGTAGAAATGAGATAAAAGCACATTTTCCAATTAACAAAAGCATGATCAACTTAAAAAAAATGTTTTGTTTTTCTTTTTGGCTGCTTTGGGTCTTAGTTGCGGTGTACAGGGTCTTTAGTTATGGCATGTGGGATCTAGCTCTCTGACCAGGGATCAAATCCTGGCCCCCTGCATTGGCAGCATGGAGGCTTAGCCACTAGACCAGCAAGGACGTCCCAAACAACTTGACCAATATTTTAAAAACAAAAACTTCTGTTTTAATTAACTAGAAATCTACTAGAAACAGACTAACTTGACAGTGTTGCTACTATAGATTGTGTATACAAATATTAGTCTTCATTCCAATCCCAAAGAAAGGCAATGTCAAAGAATGCTCAAACTACCGCACAATTGCACTCATCTCACACGCTAAGTAAAGTAATGCTTAAAATTCTCCAAGCCAGGCTTCAGCAATACGTGAACCGTGAACTTCCAGATGTTCAAGCTGGTTTTAGAAAAGGCAGAGGAACTAGAGATCAAATTGCCAACATCTGCTGGATCACTGAAAAAGCAAGAGAGTTCCAGAAAAACATCTATTTCTGCTTTATGGACTACGCCAAAGCCTTTGACTGTGTGGATCACAATAAACTGTGGAAAATTCTGAAAGAGATGGGAATACCAGACCACCTGACCTGCCTCTTGAGAAACCTATATGCAGGTCAGGAAGCAACAGTTAGAACTGGACATGGAACAACAGACTGGTTCCAAATAGGAAAAGGAGTACGTCAAGGCTGTATATTGTCACCCTGCTTATTTAACTTATACGCAGAGTGCATCATGAGAAACGCTGGGCTGGAGGAAGCACAACCTGGAATCAACATTGCTGGGGGAAATATCAATAATCTCAGATATGCAGATGACACCACCCTCATGGCAAAAAGTGAAGAAGAACTAAAGAACCTCTTGATGAAAGTGAAAGAGGAGAGTGAAAAAGTTGGCTTAAAGCTCAACATTCAGAAAACTAAGATCATGGCATCCAGTCCCATCACTTCATGGGAAATAGATGGGGAAATAGTGGAAACAGTGCCAGACTTTGTTTTTCTGGGCTCCAAAATCACTGCAGATGGTGACTGCAGCCATAAAATTAAAAGACGCTTACCTCTTGGAAAAAAAGTTATGACCAACCTAGACAGCATATTAAAAAGCAGAGACATTACTTTGTCAACAAAGGTCCATCTAGTCAAGGCTATGGTTTTTCCCATGGTCATGAATGGATGTGAGAGTTGGAACATGAAGAAAGCTGAGCGCCGAAGAATTGATGCTTTTGAACTGTGGTGTTGGAGAAGACTCTTGAGAGTCCCTTGGACTGCAAGGAGATCCAACCAGTCTATCCTAAAGGAGATCAGTCCTGGGTGTTCATTGGAAGGACTGATGTTGAAGCTGAAACTCCAATACTTTGGCCACCTGATGCGGAGAGCTGACTCACTGAAAAACACCCTGATGCTGGGAAAGATTGAGGGCAGGAGAAGGGGACGACAGAGGATGAGATGGTTGGATGGCGTCACCGACACAGTGGACGTGGGTTTGGGTGGACTCCGGGAGTTGGTGATGGACTGGGAGGCCTGGCGTGCTGCAGTTCATGGTGTCGCAAAGAGTCAGAGCGACTGAACAGAACTGAATTGAGGAACCAATAAGAACACGGGGCGGGGCGGGGTGGGGTGGGGTGGGGGTGGGGGGCTGGTTTGGTTTCTCTTGTTCACTGGCCCCAGACCGATACATTTTATTTTTGTCTCTTCTGCCTTCCTCTCTCCTAACATTTAATTTGTTCTTTATTCCAGACACATTCAGCCAAGTAAGAATCTGCAGGTAATTCTCACTTGTCTTAAGGCAACATGTTTGAATAGTTTCTTTGCTCCTTTTTGAGGAGATGCCTAGGGGGTCATTATTATTACTGTCTCTTTTCACCGTTTTCTACAAAGTTGAGGCTACTGAAAGTCTGTCCTCTAGATGAACAGAATATTATTGTGGTATTAGGTTAAAGCTACTACCTTAAAGACTCTGAACAGTGTCTTCTCTAGCCTTAGTATCCTATTTTGTAAAATGAAGTAACAGTACCAATTTGCAGTACCGTTTTAAAGTTTTACACATAATTGTAAGTGTCTTGCAAGATGTGTAGTTTATGGTATGTTTTCAGATAACAGCAGCTTTTCTGCAGCCAAAAATGGTTATACTTTAGATTAAGAAATTCCCCATTGTCCAAAATTCCAAGTGTCTTATGTTATCATTTTATATATCTCATCTGCGGTTACAATGAAACAAACATGGGCCACTTTTCTCCATTATTCATATATTCCAATTTGCAATTTCCCAAATCAACTTACAACTTCCCAAACTCATCTCTTCTCATTTTCCTCCTTTAGGCCACCTCTTTAACTCACTCGCTTTAATCTGGCTCAGCTTTCTCAGTTTTAAGGATTACTGCTGGCTTCTGAACAGTTTGCTTCAGTTGTTTTCCCATCCTGTCTGTTAACCCGAACTGCTTCTCTGTTTTCTAATCGCTGTATTAGTATTTATGACTACACTTGATTCTGCCGATTATTTGTCCTTTAAAATCTGCCCTTTGCTTAGGAAAAAAGAAAAAGTTGGCCAGTCAGCTACAATGAAAAAGACCATCAAGAATAAGATTAAAAAATATAATGATAATAATCTGTAATAGGGACTTCCCTGGCGGTCCAGTGGTTAAAACTCCACACTTCCATGGCAGGGGGCATGGGTTAGATCCCTGATTAGGCAACTAAGGTCCTCCAGGCTGCACAGTGCAGCCAAAAAAAATAAAAATAATCTATAAGAAGATGGACAGGGAAGCCTGGTGTGCTGCAGTCCATGGGGTAGCAAAGAACTGTACATGACTGAGCAACTGAATTCATAAGAAGATTATATCTCAATAAACCTGAAAACCACACCTCAAAATATACAGGGATGGAGAGAAACATAAAAATATACATAAAAAGGTAAGAAATAATAGCAGATAAAGATGCAGAATGAATTCCAAAATGATAGAGAAAAATAAAGAGAAATGCTTTTTAAAGAAATGATCAAGAAATTTCCAGAATTAAAGATTTCTTTCATTTCAATCTGAAAGGGAGCATAGAGTACAAAATAGAACATGTAATAAAATAACACTTAGACACATTATCGTGAAATTTTAAAACCTCAAAGACAAAGGGAGTAATAGGAAACTTTCTAGTGGGAAAAGACTGCCAACCCACATAGAAAAACAGAGTAGCAGCACTGGGTACAAAGAAACAACAAACTTCCTCAAGCTGCTAAAGGCTAACTTCCGGAAGTCTACATCACAACTAAGGGATGAAATTTAGATGCATTCCCTCTAGAATCAAGAACGCATGAATGCTTGCTATTACTGCTGCCATTCAACACAGGTAAAGGCCTCTCTCAATATAAAAAGGAAAAAAGTAATAAAACGTATAAGGACTGGGAGATACCCCTCCCCCAAAAAGAATAAGATCTGGGAAATTGTTTTTTAAAATATAAAAGCTGTTAAGGCCCTACAGATTGTGTTCTAATTATCAAGGCTGTAGTTTAGAAAGAAATCCTCGTGTTTCATTTCAACTTAGCGTCACTTTTTGCTGATCACTTCACATAAAAACCGATGTTTCCACTGGATATCTGAATATACTTCTTAAACAGCAAGATAAATTATACCAAATCCTGATTAGAAACCATAACACTGCTAAAGTACACATGACAAAGCAGGGGGGAAAACGCACAAGACTGCAGGGAAAAAAAGCAGGACATTTTTATACATGCGTCTCAAGTTTTAAGAACACAAATGAGCCTAATCACAGAGGATGGCTGGCATATTCTGACAGTCCTGGCTATTATCACATTGTCACATTACAAATTTCACTGTGTTCCCCGCCATAAATTTGATTTTCAATCAAAATGTACGATGGACTTAAAAAAACAACCACAAAGGATGCCAGTGAAAAAAGGGAAGACAACATTGGTCAAGAAGCAACAGTAAGAACTGGACATGGAACAACAGACTGGTTCCAAATCGGGAAAGAAGTACGTCAAGGCTGTATATTGTCACCCTGCTTATTCAACTTATATGCAGAGTACATCATGAGAAACACTAGACTGGATGAAGCACAAGCTGGAATCAAGATTGCTGGGAGAAATATCAGGAACCTCAGGTATACAGATGACACCACCCTTATGGCAGAAAGCAAAGAACTAAAGAGCCTCTTGATAAAAGTGAAAGAGGAGAGTGAAATACTTGGCTTAAAACTCAACATTCAGAAAACTAAGATCATGGTATCTGGTCCCATCACTTCCTGGCAAACAGATGGGGAAACAATGGAAACAGTCAGAGACTTTATTTTTTTGGGCTCCAAAATCACTGCAGATGGTGATTGCAGCCATGAAATTAAAAGACGCTTGCTCCGTGGAAGAAAAGTTATGACCAACCTAGACAGTATATCAAAAAGCAGAGACGTTACTTCACTAACAAATGTCTGTCTAGTCAAAGCTATCGTTTTTCCAGTAGTCATGTATGGATGTGAGAGTTGGACTATAAAGAAAGCTGAGCGCCGAAGAATTGATGCTTTTGAACTGCGGTGTTGGAGAAGACTCTTGAGAGTCCCTTGGACTGCAAGGAGATCCAACCAGTCCATCCTAAAGGAAATCAGTCCTGAATATTCATTGGAAGGACTGATGCTGAAGCTGAAAAACTCCAATACTTTGGCCACCTGATGTGAGGAACTGATTCATTTGAAGTCCCTGATGCTGGGAAAGATTAAAGGCAGGAGGAGAAGGGGAGGACAGAGGATGAGATGGTTGGATGGCATCACTGACTCAATGGACATGAGTTTGAGTAAACTCTAGGAATTGGTGATGGACGAGGAGGCCTGGCATGCTGCAGTTCATGGGGTCGCAAAGAGTTGGACTCGACTGAGCAACTGAACTGAACACTGTCAACTTGAGAGAAACTCTATTCTTAAGAATTTTAAATATATCGATATGATTTATAACCACAGACATCCTGCAATGATTTAAAAATTGTCATTCCATCCCTAAGCATTTTTGTGCCCACTTGACCTACATCACCTCCTCTCATGCAGACCTGCAAGACCCCTCCCCCACGGCAGACTTGCAAGCCCTTGCAGGGGTCTAGTCTATAAAACAAGCAAGTTTTATATGAGAGATGCCTAAATACGAATAGAGTCTACAGTTCAAAACCAAGCTTTCTCCATCTCAAGTCAGTAGTTCTAATCACAATAATTAAAAAAAGAACAATAATCCTGAAACTACAGAAGACTTCCTACTATCGAGGAAAAAAATTTAAGGGTTTTTGTATCCAAACCATCTTCTTATCTTTAATAAAGTACTCGTCAGTCTCAGGACCCAATGTTTAATTTAAGAACTCCATAAATTAACTGGTATCTAGAGATGCAGCTAAGACAGTGATAAATTTCAAAACTTTCGCAAATATTAACATAAAAATGTACTTTCAGAATCAGCCAACTATAATGTCCTCATTACCATACTTCACTATTATTATTTCCTATGATACAGCAAAATTCTGAGTCCTCCCTGTGACCCCTCTGATTAAAGTTAAGCTGGCATGGTATTCCACGGGTTCTAGATACGTCTATATAGAAATTGGCTAGAATGCACCTAAATTATTTTTATGCCAACATCTCTCCCCAACTACCCATTCAAAACTCACAAAATAAGGTTCTTACAAAACAACCAGAAATTACCCATGCTAGTCAAAGAAAGAAGCATCTAAGAAATAAGTTTTGATATCCCAAAAGAACACAAAAACCTCTTTAAGCAGATAAGTTAAACTTTTCTCTGACCTTCTCTGGGTCCTGATATTCAAGTCCTCTGATCTCCTTCAGTCTCACACTAAGAAAGGGAAGTTGCTCATCAATACACCTACAAACCCTCTTACTAGGAGCTAACAATTTAAAACAGAGGCATCGTGATGCAAATTAGAAGACAATCATAAGAAAGAGAGGTAATATGAGAACCAGAAGGGGCTCTTTAACCTACCTTCCTTCCAAACTCTTTTTTTAATAAGCTACACTCTCTTTTTAAAAAGAGGTTTTGAGAACATGATTAGGCAGCAGTAGGATCTATTCTATTTAATCTACAGAAAGTAGTTGACTAACTTCCTTTTACAATAACTTAATTTGGGGTTTAGACAGCCTATATACATACAGTGACTGCAGTTCAATGAATGTATATATACTTTTATACCTTAACAATTATGGTCACTGATTACTCTGCTATAGAATACGTATCAAACGCTTCCTTTGTACAGAGAACATGGAACTTCAGAAAGCATTAGAACACATTTCCTCTGATTACATAACTGGCTAAAAAGCAAGTTCTTCGAAGGCAAAAGGGACATTATGAGGCTTTGAGAAATCATAAAACATAATATAAAACATAAATAAAAACACATTGGAAGAAATAAAGATGTATGCAATCTAACCTTTTCACCCAAATCAGTTCCTCCTTTTTCTTGCCACTCCAACATTGATGAAATGTAGAGTAATCGAAATTTACTCTGGAGACACACCAAGGGACTCCCAAAGGCCATGGAGGGAATTTCAACTAAAATTGAAAAGCCATACAGAGTTCCGCAAAGAAAAATATACCACAAATCAAAACCTTTGTGACAAAAAATTAGCATCCACAGGTTTAATAAGCTAATAAAATAACGTGCCAATTTTACTAGTACCAGAAAACTAAGCTAAAAGAGAAAGACCAAAGCAGCAGCTTCATTTCAGCAAAAGCTCCAACTAAACAACAAAGAGTAACATGCATCAGTGTGACTATCGTTTTTTTTCCCCCTCCGCTGGTGGATTTCTTAAGATTTCATTTTTGGCAAAAAATTTTGTCTTTCTAAATTAAATTATTTATTTCAGTTGTTCATAGCACACTTCTAGGCTCAGGCTTAGTACTACCGAACAGCTGTAACTGCATAAAAACAAGGTACTAGCCTAGCCCCGTAGGGAAACCTTTGCCGGGAAAGGTTTAAAGAAAGAAACCCACCAGGCACGCCAAATAATGGCATATCTGATCCCCATCTTTATTATCCTCTCTATCGCGACTCAAAACACTTCGCGTTTCCTTTGGAAACTCTTGGGATCCCTGGAGGCAAAAAAACACCAAACACCTCAATTCTCTGTAACGAATTCCCAAGATTATATTAACATATATAGTCGTGTTAAATGCACAACATAAATAAAAACTAAAGGGAATCTGTAAAACTGTTAGCTCAGATGTTTAAATAGTCATTCTAAAGAAGTCGTGTGTCTTCCAAACTGAAGTTCTTCAGAGCTCACAACTTAAACAGCCTGTATTTCTTTTCCCACTGGTCGATCCACTTCGGACCTCAACAGCACACTGAGGGGACACTGGGCCGCACGGTTAGGGGCAGCCGGAACCGGTTTAACTTCACTTTGGATTCAGTTACCGAGCACTTAGAAGGTGGATGGCTTGGCTACTCGCACTTCAGCCAGTTACGTTAAGATTTAAATCCTGCACGAACCTCAACAGTTCTTTGTTGCAAAATCCTCCCTACATCTCACATCTCCCCCCAGGTAGAGGGAGTGCTCAAGCAGTAGAAAAGGATCAAGACAGGGCTGTCTGATAAAAGACGGGAGGTTTTAAAAGTCCTCCCAACCTGCAGCCCGCAACTGGCGTCGGGGCGGCATCCTCACCAGGATCCGGAACGCTTAGGAGACCCGCGCCTCAGCGGAGCCCCCCGGCCCAGGGACCTAGTGATGACGCGAACCTCGGGGCGCGCCCCGCCCCCGCCCTCGCGACCACCTGTCAGAGCGAGAGGGGCTACTCCCTACCCAGGAGCCTCCAAGCCCCCAACTGGCGGCCACCCCACCGCAGGCACCGCTCCCTCGGGGCTCCGGAGGCCCAGACACCGCACCCTCCGCGCTCCTGTCAGGAAGGTCCCGGGTCGCGACCCTAACGACCGACCGACCAACCACGCCCGCCCCTCCGCTGGGGCTGAGTTCCGGGCGGAGTCAGCCGGCCCGTCGAGAACACCCGGCTCTCTACCCGCGCCGCTCCTCCTTAACCGCTCTGCTCAGCTCTGTCACCGCCGTCTGAGCCGACGACCAGCTACTTACCGCCTGACAGTCGCACCGAGGAACCCCCACCGCCTTGTTCAACGCCGCTGCCGTCGCTGTCGCCCCCGCCGTCTTCGTCACCGCCGCCGCCATGTTTGTTGTGTCTCCGGTTCCCTTCCCGCCCCACTGCCGTGCCCAACTCTCGCGTGAGCAGAGCAAAAAGCGAAGAGAGGCTATTGTCCCTCTCGGCGTACCGTCGGGACAGGGGGCAGGGTGAGTGGGCGGGGCTTTGGCTCTACCTGCCTTCAGGTGTTGGCGTGCGGCCCGAGGTTCCCCACGCACATCTTCGCTACATCTGTAGCATCAGTTTTCTAGCACTAATGGAGCGAGCTACTGTTCGGCTGCTGCGCGGCGGCGCGCTGGTGAGTGCGCTCGAGGCCGGCGTCTTGCGGGGGGTGGGGGGTCCCAGATGACCTTGGCAGCGGCAAGAGGGGTCTTTTCCAACAGGACTGGGGTGGTGTATGCCCGGTCCCTGTCCGGGACCAGCGGTTCCCTCCCTCCGCCAGGTCTGTCCCAAGACCCGTTACCGCGGGCGGGCCACGACCCCGTCCTGTTTCCAGGCCTCTGGTCCAACAGGCCTCAGTTTCCGTAAGGAAGGCTGGGAGTAGCAGCTGGTGAGAAGTAGGCGAGGGGCTGGTCTAGAAGCTTCTTTGGAGGAGCAGTCAACCTTGCGTGCGGTCGGAGAGACAAGAGCTGCAAGGAAGCTTTTGCAGGTCACTGGGTCCTGAGAATCTTTGGAGGCATTTTGCAGAGATGTCACTTATCTGATGCCGGCTTTTCCCAATGCTTACATTTTCACCGCCTACCTTTCCCCCCTAAAAAGATTGTTGAAATGTGAGCGGCCTCATTCTGCGCAGTCACGCTGTCCTCTTTAACGCGGCCCTGCTCCAGAGTTAGAAAGGTACCTCGGAGCTGGTGGGCCTTACCGGCCAGAAGGAGAATATCCTCTGCCCTTTAACCCTGCTGGGACGCGAGCATCTTGCACGGGTAGGCTCATCGTGGCACAGGGGAACCCTTTCCTATCCCTCTCCCTAGAAAGGGAACTGAAACCTACCTCCCAGGAGTTGTACCGAACTCCGCTTTCCAGGCCTCCAAAAACTGTAGACTCTTGCGTCGGGTTCTCATCACGTTGAACCTTCAGCCCTTAAAACGCGCTTTCCAGAACTATCCCAATGCACTCCTGTTTGTTGGGGCACTTTATGGGAACTTTCCCACTGCTGGCTGTTTGCTTTTTATACTTATTTGCTCTTGTTTTTGGTGAATTATAGGCCCTCTGCTGTTTCAGTCTGATACCCAGAAGCAAGGCTTTTTGTTTCATTAGAGATAATTAATGTTTGGCTCTTTTACAGGCTTGGGGTATTAAGGAAATTAGTAAAATCACATTAGTGTGTTGTCACAAAGAATTATGTTTTTATGGTTATTGTTTAATACCATTTTATAACCATTGTGTAATACTTTAGCACAGAAAGGTCACTGTATTTCACAATTTGAGCCTCTTTCATGTTCCAGAGCCAACATTTATTGATCACATACTATGTGGCAGCCATGTGCTTGTTGCTCTACCTGTATCATCTCATTTAATTCTCACAACCATTCTAAAAATTAGTTTATAATCTTTCAGAAGCAGAGGCTCACTCTAAAAAAGGTTAAGTGACTTGACTTGCTCAAAGTCAATTAATTAGAAAATGGTAGAGCTGGTATTCTAACTGGTCTGTGTCTTTCCACTCACACTGTTCACAGAACCCAGGGTAGATAAGGCAAGACCAGGGAAGCTGGAAGAAGACTGAAGGAGCTGTGGGGACTGCAGACATGTGTTTATTCTCCAGTCAGCGGCAGCAGCAGCAAGGAGTCTTCAAAGACTACTTACTGATGTACTAAGACAGACAAAGTGACCCATGGCCAAGTGGGCGCACAGGCCCAGTGCTACCAAGGTCAGAATATCATTGTTTACAGAACATAAGGTGTGAGACCATGAGAGAGTGGGACAGGAGAGCTTGACTGACTCCATGTTGTCAGGTAATTTCTCCACAGTCTGTTTCTAAACTTAACCTTCCTGCACCAGTGCCTCCCCTTCCTCAGAGATATCAAAAGCCTATTGTTTGGATTTGTTGGTTTTATTGTGGCCTTTGGAGCTCTTTGGGCTTCCCTTGTGGCTCAGCTGGTAAAGAATCTGCCTGCAGTGCGGGAGTCCTGGGTTCAACTCCTGGCTTGGGAAGATAACCTAGAGAAGAGATAGGCTACCCACTCCAGTATTCTGGCCTGGAGGATGCCATGGCCTGTGTAGACCATGGAGTCGCAAAGAGTCATGACTGAGCGGCTTTCATTTTCACTTGTAGCTTTGTTACCTAAGTTAGCAAAATCTGATGGACAGGATGTTGCCTGTAGCAGAGTGTGTTAGAACATGGGTTCCGTAGACTGATCACTCAGGTCATGGGCAGCTTACTTAACCACTTTGGGTCTCAGTTTCTTGACCTGTAAAATGGGGAGAATAACAGTACTTATACAGTGGGATCTTTGTGAACATTAAATTAATTCGTATGTAGGTGTGAGTGAAGCACTTGAAACAGTGCCCAGCATAGAGTCGGCTCTCTTTGTTAGCTTAATATTGCCTTGCATGAATTAGTGCCAGTGCTAAATAAATAGTTCAGAGAGATGTGCTTACAGGAGGTGGGGCTTGACGTGAGCACCAAAAAAAGGGATATCTTAGGTTTAAGTAAAGCTCAGAGGGGTCAAGGTTCCAGACCAAGAGATGTGTTAACAAAGGTGTGGAGGTTGGAATGAGGAATAATTGTGCCAGGATAGCTGACGTGATGCTTGCAGAGGGATGGAACGAATTCAGCCGGCAAGACTCTACCATGTTCAGAGGTTATGTCTGTCTCTACTTGTTCCTATAGCACTGAGTATAGCCCAAACAGCATTGCCCACAGTCACAGACAACAGCCTTTTTTGTTTACTAAAACACAGCATTAAAAATGCTATTTACTCATCGGTACAGAAAGGACGGTATTTCTTTGCAGTTTGTTTACCACCCTCCTTTCTCTCTGGTGCCCGAAAGGCTAACCCTAAAGATCTTCTCTGGCAGCCATAAGATTCTTTCTCCTTTCTCTTACAATCGTTGGGTACTAACCCTATCTTTGACTCCCACTGAGATGGAGAAATTACATATTTTCTAAATGGAGTGGCTTAGTGATGGGCAAAGATTGGGATGTTTGGAGGAAAATTAATTTAGAGGAAACAGAGGGAAAATAATTCTCTGTTAGACTTTCAATTTTAAAAGATGTCAGTGAAACGTATCTCTGGAGAGTTTGGGAAGGTGGGCAGGATGAGGATCTGGAAATCAGAAAAACAAGAACTAAAGAAGTAGGTATTAGCTGAAGTCACAGATGATCATGGGACATCTGAGGGACTGAAAGCTCCAGAAAGTATAAGTCTGTCCCTCTTGGGGTACATTACAGACCATTCTGGGTGAATGTTGCAGAAAGGCAAAGCAAAAGAAGAATAAATGTAGGATATCTGAGGAGGGTTTGTGGCAAACGTGCTTTATTCAGAACTGGAGCAAAAGAAAGTTTAAGTTAAGTCACTCAGTTGTGTCCGACTCTTTGCGACCCCGTGGACTGTAGCCCACCAGGCTCCTCCATCCATGGGATTCTCCGGGCAAGAATACTGAAGTGGGTTGCCGTTTCCTTCTCCAGGGGATCTTCCTGATCCAGGGATTGAACCCGGCTCTCCCGCGTTGCAGGCAGATGCTTTAACCTCTGAGCCAGCAAAAGAAGGAGAGGGCTATTTCAAGTCCTTTCATAAGAGCAGAAGTACAAGCAGAGATTGTGCCACACAAAACACCCTAAGGAAAGCAAAGGCAAATGTTTTTTGAGAAGTTCCAAATACTGCCCCCTAACCCAGGGCAAATTTATGATGCTGGATTGAAAATTGAGACAGGGTGTGAACTTGGTTCATTGAACCATGAAGAACTGCCCGAGGCGCTAGATCTATCGTCATCCGGTTTGGCAGCCACCTGGCCCCTGCTGGCGTCAGACTATGCCATGCCTGTTCTGGAGTTTAGGTGTGCTAACTTTGACCTTTGTTTTATCTGCTACCAGCCTGGCTTCCCTGAAGAGGAGGAAGGGTCAAAGAAATTCCCAGCTCCCAGAAGGTATTGGACCCAAGTTAATCGCACAGTTAAAAAACCAGATTCATTAATAATTCCTTCTTTTAAGATTCCTTTGGAAGTAAAGGGAAGTTAGTCTTTGCTTTCATTTTTGTGCATTGGTAGTTTGGGAAGGAGAACGTGCTGACTTGCAAAGGTTACACAGAAGGCAAACAGGTTTCCTTTATGCTGGTTCGGGCACTGTACTCTGTCTTGGTTGATTTAGCCCACTCCTGAGGCAGTCTGCTATTCTTCTAGAAGGTGGTGGCATTGTTAGGAACTACTAGTGACTGGAATGAAGAGCTAGAGACCAATGGAAGGGAGAGATTACATGTTCAGTAGTTTTGGGGAACACCTTAGAAGAGAAGCTACTGTTTAGAGAGAAAGCATGCAGGAATTCAAGAGATTCTGCTGCTAAAGTTTTGGCTCGAGCATATTAAAACAGAGAAAGGATCAGCTTTAAAACCTACAGTAAGGTATGCAGTACTTATGTCAGATCTTAAAATGGATATCCTGTGTTTAGTCAGAATTGAGTAGGAACCGTATCTTTCAAATCTAAATTCTGCGTTAACTGACCTGTCAACCTAGAGAACTGTTTGTATGCCATATTACGCCTTTATCTTCTCATGGAGCATAAAAACATCAGAAAATCGCAGTTCTCGTCTTGATTAGGTTAGTTAACGTAAAGCAGTAACAAGAAATGAGCCTAATTAAGCGCATGCATGTGTGCTAAGTCGCTTCTGCCGTGTCTGACTGTGTGACCCCGTGAACTATATAGCCCATCAGGCTCGTCTGTCCAGGGGGTTATCCAGGCAAGAATACTGGAATGGATTACTGTGCCCTCCTCCAGGAGTCTTCCTGACCCAGGGATTGAAGTTTCATCTCCTACATTGCAAGCGGATTCTTCACCCCTGAGCCACCTGAGAAGCCCATAATTAAGCAAATTGACATTTAATCTTGTATGTATTATCTAAAAAAACTTGGTATGAAGGACCTTCCTCCTCTCTTCTTCTATTTCCTTTTTGGAGTAACTCGTATATATTTTGAAGGAGGAAATGGCAGCCCACTCCAGTATTCTTGCCTGGAAAATCCCATGGGCAGAGAATCCTGGTGGGCTACAGTCCATGGGGGTCACAAGAGTTGGTCAGGACAGAGCAACTAACACTTTCACTTTGCTTTCACTTTCAAACTGTTTTTCACCTTAGCCCTACCATTGTCCATTCCTCCCAGCAGGATACGAGAGATCCTGTTTCTCCTCCTTCTTACCAGCAGTTGGAGTACTCAGTAAATTGTTTTAGTTTAGCCATTCTCATAGGTATGTAATTATATCCCACTGTGTTAATTTACTTTTAAAGTAATTCTTTCAGTTTAGCTCAGTTCAGTTGCTCAGTCGAGTCTGACTCTTTGCGACCCCATGAACCGGAGCATGCCAGGTCTCCCTGTCCATCACCCAACTCCCAGAGTTTACCCAAACTCGTGTCCGTTGAGTCGCTGATGCCATCTAACCATCTCATCCTCTGTCATCCCCTTCTCCTTCTGCATTCAATCTTTCCTTACATCAGGGTCTTTTCAAATGAGTCAGCTCTTGGCATCAGGTGGCCAAAATATTGGGGTTTCAGCTTCAACATTAGTCCTTCCAATGAACACCCAGGACTGATTTCCTTTAGGATGGACTGGTTGGATCTCCTTGCAGTCCAAGGGACTCTTGAGAGTCTTCTCCAACACCACAGTTCAAAAGCATCATTTCTTCAGTGCTCAGCTTTCTTTATAGTCCAATTCTCACATCCATACATGACCCCAGGAAAAACGATAGCCGTGACTAGATGGACCTTTGTTAGCAAAGTAATCTCTCTGCTTTTGAATATGCTATCTAGATGGGTCATAACTTTCCTTCCAAGGAGTAAGCATCTTTTAATTTCATGGCTGCAATCACCATCTGCAGTGATTTTGGAGCTCAGAAAAATAAAGTCAGCCACTGTTTCCACTGTTTCCCCATCTATTTCCCATGAAGTGATAGGACTGGATGCCATGATCTTCGTTTTCTGAATGTTGAGCTTTAAGCCAACTTTTTCACTCTCCTCTTTCACTTTCATCAAGAGGCTTTTTAGTTCTTCTTCACTTTCTGCCATGAGGGTGGTGTTATCTGCGTATCTGAGGTTACTGACACTTCTCCCAGCAATCTTGATTCCCGCTTGTGCTTCCTCCAGCCCAGCGTTTCTCATGACGTATTCTGCACTAAGTTAAATAAGCAGGGTGACAATATACAGCCTTGACATACTCCTTTCCAATTTGGAATGAGTCTGTTGTTCCATGTCCAGTTCTACCTGTTGCTTCTTGACCTGCATACAGGTTTCTCAAGAGACAGGTCAGGTGGTCTGCTATTCCCATCTCTTTCAGAATTTTCCACAGTTTGTTGTGATCCACACAGTCAAAGGCTTTGGCATAGTCAATAACGCAGAAATGGATTTTTTTCTGGAACTCTCTTGCTTTTTCGATGATCCAGCGGATGTTGGCAATTTGATCTCTAATTCCTCTCCCTTTTATGAAACCACCTTGAACATCTGGAAGATCACAGTTCACGTATTGCTGAAGCCTGGCTTGGAGAGTTTTGAGCATTACTTTACTAGCGTGTGAGATGAATGCAATTGTGCGGTAGTTTGCCCAATCTTTGGCATTGCCTTTCTTTGGGATTGGAATGAAAACTGACCTTTTCCAGTCCTGTGACCACTGCTGAGTTTTCCAAATTTGCTGACATATTGAGTGCAGCACTTTCACAGCATCATCTTTTAGGATTTGAAATAGCTCAACTGGAATCCCATCACCTCCACTAGCTTTGTTCATAGTGATGCTTTCTAAGGCCCACTTGACTTCACATTCCAGGATGTCTGGCTCTAAATGAGTGATCACACTGTGTGCAGACTTATAAATGAAGACAAGTATAAGAACAGTATGACACAAGTTGTTTGTTTTTTTTTTAAACTATGAGAGGCATGCAGAGACCTAAACATTGGCCTACCAGCTGTTTTGGCAAGATGCTAGGGACATAGGAACCATGATATGTTTGTTAATGGGAGGGAGAATGGTTTAGCTGCTGCAAAGCGCAATTAAGGAAAAATTCATCAGTATTTTGAGTTTATTTTGCCCTTTGCTAGAGAATTCTTATACTGCAGGTAGAAGTAAAATGCACAGACGTGAAATCATGTAGATCAAAAGTTACTCTTTGCAGCATCTTTTAAAGAAACTTTGCCAACAAAGGTCCATCTAGTCAAAGCTATGGTTTTCCCAGTAGTCATGTATGGATGTCAGAGTTGGACTATAAAGAAAGCTGAATGCCGAAGAATTGATGCTTTTGAACTGTGGTGTTGGAGAAGACTCTTGACAGTCCCTTGGACTGCAAGGAGATCCAACCAGTCCATCCTAAAGGAAATTAGTCCTGAATATTCATTGGAAGGACTGATGTTGAAGCTGAAACTCCAATACTTTGGCCACCTGATGCAAAGAGCTGACTCATTTGAAAAGACGCTGATGCTGGGAAAGATTGAGGGCAGGAGGAAAAGGGGACGACAGAGAATGAGATGGCTGGATGGCATCACCAACTCAATGGACATGAATTTGAGCAAGCTCAGGGAGTTGGTGATAGATGGGTAAGCCTGGTGTGCTGCAGTCCATGTGGTCCCAAAGAGTTGGACATGACTGAACAACTGAACTCAACAGAATCAGAATTGGATATCCATTGAAACATCTCTATCTAAAATTATCCTTGTTTTAATCAAATATAACCAAATTAAGGTTAAACTTGTTTGTAAACTGAATCTGGTTGATTGATCATAGTGGCTCCTTTAAATTGGCTGTGCTAGAATGTTTCATAAGGAGTCTCACGGCCAGGAAAACCATACCAAGTACCAAGGGCTTGCCATATGTTTTTGTGCTATGGATTTAGGTGAAGTCCTTGCTTTTTGAGATCCCCAAAATACTGTGAGATTTTTGCACCTGTTAAGATGTGGCCTTCCTAATTTCCCTGATAAAGCTGCTGGGAACGTAAGCATTTTCAGTCTCTGGAGGGATCAGGTGGAGAGGAAAAAATGTTTCAAGTCTGCTGACAAATGTATAATTTACCAAATTGCTGTAAGTCATATTAGCTTAAGGGGAAAGGTTTTCCTCATATCTGGGAAAGTAAGATTAAAAGCCAATAATATTTTACAAAACCAAAAAATTATAACCATATTCATCAGTGTATTCAAGTCAACTAGTTTCTTTTTAACAGTTCTATGAAATCAGTTTCCATTAGACCTTTTGTATATCTTAACTAGTTCAACAGTATGATTTAAAAGTTATTGAAAACCTGCAGTTGTCAAAAAATCCTTTCTTTGAATCTTCTTGAAGATTAAGCAGTTTTATGACGCACCATTTTAAGGGCAAGTCACTGCAGCTGGCAGCTCCAATGCAGAGCCCAGCCCCACGTTGGATACCAAAATCTGTTACTGAATTCAGGTTTGGCTACTTGCTACTCAAAGGCAATAATCAAGAGGCAAATGTCAGAAAAAAGGAAAAAATGCTTTAATCAGAAAAGCTGGAAATCTGGGGGAAAGGTGGGTTCATGTCCTGAGACCACCTCCAAAGATTCTGCTCAGTCCTGACAGTTTTTAAAGAGGAGAAAAAAGAGAGGAAGAAATCAGTGAATCCCTGAGGCAGAAAGTTGGATTCCGCCTCCTTCTCCATTGTATGTAGACTGGCTGATTCTCTTGGGGTTATACAGCTAGTCTTGGAAAAGAATTAGCAGAGTAGGCAAGGCAAGGTGTGCATTCTGGAGAGTGTTCAGTCAGGAGTTAGGTTGCTGTGTGCTCTCATTTCTTTAAGTACGTTCTCTGAAGGGAAGAAGACAGAAATGGGGAAACAGGAAAGGGGCCGAAGAGCTGCTTTCACAGGTCTGTAGTGTCAAAATCAAGTTGAATAGAAGGACCCTCAGTTGGTGCTAGAAAGTTGCTCGTTGGTGTGGGGAAGACCCTCAGATGTTGGAATTGGTCTCAGAATCATTACAAGTGAATCACACAACCATGCTAAGATGGGGTGAAGAAAGAACTTTCAGAAGCAGTCTTGACTGGGTTCAGTTCAGTTCAGTTCAGTTCAGTCGCTCAGTCCTGTCTGACTCTTTGCGACCCCATGAATTGCAGCACGCCAGGCCACCCTGTCCATCACCAACTCCCGGAGTTCACCCAAACCCATGTCCATCGAGTCAGTGATGCCATCCAGCCATCTCATTCTCTGTCGTCCCCTTCTCCTCCTGCCCCCAATCCCTCCCAGCATCAGAGTCTTTTCCAATGAGTCAACTCTTGAGTTGGCCAAAGTATTGGACTTTCAGCTTTTAGCATCAGTCCTTCCAATGAACACCCAGGACTGATCTCCTTTAGAATGGACTGGTTGGATCTCCTTGCAGTCCAAGGGACTCTTGAGAGTCTTCTCCAACACCACAGTTCAAAAGCATCCATTCTTCAGCTCTCAGCTTTCTTCACAGTCCAACTCTCACATCCATACATGACCACTGGAAAAACCATAGCCCTGACTAGACGGACCTTTGTTGACAAAGTAACGTCTCTGCTTTTGAATATGCTATCTAGATTGGTCATAACTTTCCTTCCAAGGAGTAAGTGTCTTTTAATTTCATGGCTGCAATCACCATCTGCAGTGATTTGGAGCTCAGAAAAATAAAGTCAGCCACTGTTTCCACTGTTTCCCCATCTATTTCCCATGAAGTGATGGGACCAGATGCCATGATCTTAGTTTTCTGAATGTTGAGCTTTAAGCCAACATTTTCACTCTCCTCTTTCACTTTCCTAAGAGGCTTTTTAGTTCCTCTTCACTTTCTGCCATAAGGGTGGTATCATCTGCATATCTGAGGTTATTGATATTTCTCCTGGCAATCTTGATTCCAGCTTGTGCTTCTTCCATTCTAGTGTTTCTCATGATGTACTCTGCATATAAGTTAAATAAGCAGGGTGACAATATACAGCCTTGATGTACTCCTTTTCCTATTTGGAACCAGTCTGTTGTTCCATGTCCAGTTCTTATTGTTGCTTCCTGACCTGCGTATATGTTTCTCAAGAGGCAGGTTAGGTGGTCTGGTATTCCCATCTCTTTAGAATTTTCCACAGTTTGTTGTGATCCACACAGTCAAAAGCTTTGACTGGGTACATGGGGCTAAAGACAGAACTGGACTCAAGCACCTTGATTAATTTGATTCTCATGGTGTAGTGTGTTCTGAAATGATTTCATGTATGTGCTACGTTTGAGTAAGCAAATTCATCCTAGATTATGAGCCCATAGCCAGGTTTCTCATTGTCAGAAGTTAATACAAGAAAAACTGGCTGGAATGAACTGTTGTGAAGTCTGGCGCTTAATGGAATTAAAAAAAAAAGAGAGAGAGATTCTGGCACATGTACAGGGAGGAGAGTCAGGGAGGCACAGTGGAGGGAACCGCTGTGTACGGGGGTGCAAGGTCTTGTTGTATCCGATCGTGTCCTTGGAAAAGACCTCTCCTCTGTCTTCCTTTTTTACCTTTCAGATGTGTGAAAGCTTCTTGACCGAAACACTTGAAGGATGTTTCCAACACCACTTTGTTAGCTGGAACGTAGCAGAGAAGGGCTGCAATTCCGTCAATGAGTTAAACAAGTTTCACCAGAACGCTCGGCAGTTGGGCCTTCTTAAGCATTTTTGTGCTGTTTGTGGAAGGTAGACAGAAATGTAGTTGCGTTTATAGACGTTTTTTCAAAATGTTTTAAAATGCATAAAATATATAGGATCATAAAGGAAATCAGTTACCATAAAAGTGATACGTATACCTTATGTTGTGATACAAGAATATGTGCTTCTTAAGTAAGACCTGACAGAAGTTTGGATAACGACTATAATTTTGAAGTGGTGATGAGCTCCCAACAATATTTCAACTGATGTAAATGTATCTGTGATTTATTTTGGTGACAGTCACAGATGATAACAACTGTAACTTGTTGCCAACATTCATGATCAAAGAATGCGGATTTCTTTGATTAGCATTACCTGGCGTGCTATGATTCATGGGGTCGCAAAGAGTCAGACACTAGTGAGCGACTGAACTGAACTGAATCAAATATTAGCATACTCTCTAATATTCCAGTTAGAGGTTAGTGAAATAAAATATAGTTTTCCCCCCATATATGTTTCATGGGCTTTGTTGTTCTGCCTGTAGGAGCCTGCAGACCCCAGATTTGATCATTAGTACTTCTGAGCGCAGCAGAACTCTGGGCGGTTGAGTAGGAAACAGATCAGACTCAAGCTTCGAAAAGTATTTGGCAAGGCATAAATAACCATTATTCCGTTCAGCTAGCAATTGCTGCTCTATACAAAAAATGTGATGATGTGGTGCAATGGGTTATAACCGTGGAAAATCATTTTGATGGAGTGGACACCAAATTGCAGAGGCTGAGGTCAACACTGAAGGGCAGGGGGCAGTTGAAAATCATCGTGGAAACCTTGGGCTGAGCTGTTAAAGGCAAGGCAAGGAGACATCTCCTTTATTAAGAACTGCTGTATTAAAAGGAAATCTTTTTTTTTTTTCCTGCCCAAAAGGAGAGGTGTTATCTTTCAGTGCTTTGGTTTATAATGGATTCCACTCACTTAGCATATACAGCCACTATTTTATGATGAATATCTTCAGTAATCTCCTATACTCGTGCACCACTTCTTAAAAGTACGTTTGCCCCTGTTATCTTGTGTCTAAAGTAACTGCTATGGGTTGGACAGTCATATACTTTATCAGTAGCAATACTGAGACTAAGGGGGTCACAATTGTGTCAGCGGGGAAAACTGGATGCAGTAAGACCCCCTGGCATCTTAAGTTTCTCAGCGCTGGGTTTTCTGCTGAAGAGCAGCTTTGGTAGAAAGGTGATGTACAGTGAGTTTCTGTAGTGGGTTTAGTGAAGCAAATCTCCCCTAGAAATAAGAAATGTGGGCAGTGTATTACAGCTTTTGACATGTAATAGGCAAGATTCCAGAGCATTTTGTGGAGAACGTAGCTTGGTCCATTCTTTCATTCATTCGAATATAGATTGAGGACCCCATCCGGCTACTGACCAGAAGGGCACGCACACTCACCTCCAGCTCCCCTTCTCCCACTCTTCTTCCCTCCTTGTGCCTGCTACTGCTGATCACTGTCTCCTGCTGCTGCTTAGCAACACTCGCCTGCCCCACCCCCCAGAGGCCGAGTGGGGAGCCCCTTCATATTTGCATTTCTTACTTCACTCCTTCTTGTCCTCTGTTTTCATTTTTGTCGTCTGTTTCAACAGTCAGAAAGCAGTGTCTTCCCCCTGCCTTTTATCTAGTCCCAAGTCTTCATGTCTCAGCTCTGTCTTTTAATGAGACAAAAAAAGGTCCATGCAACTTTGCCCTGAATTATCTGTCTCCTAATTCTCAAAACAGAATCAGCTAGAAAAATTGAGATGGACACATTTTTTTTCCCTTGACTGGCCAGTATTTCTTTTCCCCAGGAGAACCCAGAGCAGACCGCATGTACTCTTAGGCACAGAACTGCAAAGACTAACCCCTATGTAGGCGAGATTAACAGTGATGTCAGACATGGTGACTCTTGTTTCTTTTTTCCTCTTTTTATCAATAAGGTTTTCAGTGAGCACTCAAAGCTATTAAGAAAATATATTGCAATATATTACTACATATGCTTTTTTTTTTTTTTCAGGCCAGGCTTTATTGGGACTCCTGCTGCAGGGTGGGGGTGTATGAGAACAAATCAACAGGTTCCCTTGCTTGCTCTGCACCCCAAGGAAGGCTGAGCTTGTTCCTTATATGGGAAAGGGTAGGGATGTGTCCAGGGGTCAGGTAGGAGGGTAGCTTGCTTAGGTGGTCTGCCTATCCCTTAGGTGGTGGTGTGTGCTGTGGCATGCTTTTGCTCCAGGCTCTTCAGACATGGCAGTTGGGTTTTTTGTTCTCTTTGTATCTTTTGTCCAGAATCTGCCCTAACTGCTAAATGCAGGCAGTTATTTTTCATCCCCTATAGTTTCTTTGTATTTTATTGCTGGAGGAGAGGTTGTTCAGGTATAAGCTTTGCAGCAGTGCAGCAAAGGGTCCCAGATCCCAGACCTGTCTCATTCCCCACTGAGAGACTCTACGTTGTTGTTCTTAAGATGTTGAAGGTCTCTTCTTCTGAAACTTCCTCCTACTAGACAGGGACCATAGACCCTAGAGGTATAGAAGTCCCTCTCTGACTGTTCCAAGGACCTGTAGGGACCTGGGCCCCTCTCCACTGGAATGGGCTGAGTTCCTTGAGCCACCATGAGCCTTACATCAAGCTGTTGGAGCCAAAAGGACACAAACTTAACCAAAAGGTTAAACAAGCAAGGGATGTAAAGGAGAGCAATAGCCATTGAAAGACCTAGAAAGAGAAGGAACCTGGTTAACTTTGGTCTTCCTTAATGTTGATAAGGGAGGCAATATCACCTGGGCTTGTTCAGCTGAAGCCTCTCTGCCTGGGCTTGTGCAGTTCAGTTCAGTCCAGTTGCTCAGTCATGTCTGACTCTTTGCGACCCCATGGATTGCCAGGCCTCCCTGTCCTTCACCAATTCCTGGAGCTTACTCAAACTCCTGTCCATCAAGTTGGTGATACCATCCAAGCATCTCATCCCCTGTTGTCCCCTTCTCCTCCCACATTCAATCTTTCCCAGCATCAGGGTCTTTTCCAATGACTCAGTTCTTTGCATCAGGTGGCCAAAGTATTGGAGTTTCAGCTTCAGCATCAGTCCTTCCAATGAATATTCAGGACTGATCTCCTTTAGGATGGACTGGCTTGATCTCCTTGCAGTCCAAGGGACTCTTGAGAGTCTTCTCCAAAACCACAGTTCAAAAGCATCAGTTCTTCAGCATTTAGCTTTCTTTATAGTCCAACTCTGACATCCATACATGACTACTGAAAAAACCATAGCTTTGACTAGATGGACCTTTGTTGGCAAAGTAATGTCTCTGCTTTTTAATATACTGTCTAGGTTGGTCATAGCTTTTCTTCCAAGGAGCAAGTGTCTTTTAATTTCATGGCTGCAGTCACCATCTGCAGTGATTTTGGAACCCAAGAAAATAAAGTCTCGGACTGTTTCCATTGTTTCCCCATCTATTTGCCATGAAGTGATAGGACCAGATGCCATGATCTTAGTTTTGTGAATGTTGAGTTTTAAGCCAGCTTTTCACTCCCCTCTTTCACTTTCTGATATCAAGAGGCTCTTTAGTTCCTCTTCGCTTTCTGCCATAAGGGTGGTGTCATCTGTATATCTGAAATTATTGATATTTCTCCCAGCCATCTTGTTTCCAGCCTGTGCTTCATCTAGTCCAGCGTTTCGCATGATGTACTCTGCATATAAGTTAAATAAGCAGGGTGACAATATACAACCTAGGCTTGTATTTCCTTAATATTAACTTTTATTTGTTCTGGCACATTGATCCAAGTGCAGCAGGAAGTACTTGTTCTGCCAGAAGAGTATCAAGAGTCAGACAGTTGTCAAGAACCATGTCAGCCAAGGGAACAAGAGCGTTTCCAACTTCCTGTAAGTCTTCAAATAGGAGCCAACCCACTAAATCATTTTTCTTAGCTGTCTGATGGTGCCTGTCTTTTGAACAGGTATCTCAGAGCTTCTTCTGGCTTACAGGTATACTATTTTCTGTTGTGACCTGCAGGGTTTCTGAGGGCAAAAGCTTTAGTCTGGACAAGTGTACCCAACTAGATATCCCCTGCAGTTTGACAGCAATAGGGGTGGTCAAATGTACTCTATAGGAGCCCTTCCCTTTTGACAATAGATGGTCTTGGAGAGATCCCTCTCTCCAGATTTTAAGAAGAATTTGGTCCCCTGGGGTTTTTTTTTTTTTTTTTTTTTGGGTGAAAGTTGTACTCCTTCCTCTGTATTTTTAATGGGGGGTGGCTATGCCTTGTGGGCTTAGTCAGATTGCCTAATTTGCTTTTTTTTTTTTTTCCCTCAACTTTACATTTGCTTTTTAATTTTGCAAAGCTTGACTTTGTTTCTTTCCTGTTCCATGAACTCTGTCTTGTCCTGACAGTGCCCTCAGCTTCTCAGAACTGGTGAACTCTGTCCCAATGTGCTCGCAGGCATTTGGCAGATCTTGAGTATATTCTGTTAATTTTTGTTGGCTGAAAGGAAAACACTAATTTTTTTTAACAGCTTCACTGAGGTTTAATTTACATAGCAATATAATTCATGCTGTGTAATTATGTGTGGTTGAATGGCATTTTCATATAATTTCTTCATGTATGCAATTTACACTTATCCATTTATTTAACTTCCTATCTTTTAATACCCCTACACCTGACGTCGGATTCCCTGCATCCCAAGCCACGGTTGTCTTTGCTCCTTCTCATCCTCTTTACCTCCATCTGCCTAGTGTTTTCTGGGTTCTTCCCAGGTAGAGGTGATACTAGATATCCTATGTACTTTTTTTCTTCACTTTTTTTTTAATTGGAGGGTAATTACTTTATAATATTTTGTTCAGTTCAGTTCAGTTGCACAGTCGTGTCCGACTCTTTGCGATCCTATGAATCGCAGCACACCAGGCCTCCCTGTTCATCACCATCTCCCGGAGTTCACTCAGACTCACGTCCATCGAGTCCGTGATGCCATCCAGCCATCTCATCCTCGGTTGTCCCCTTCTCCTCCTGCCCCCAATCCCTCCCAGCATCAGAGTCTTTTCCAATGAGTCAACTCTTTGCATGAGGTGGCCAAAGTACCATACATCAACATGAATCAGCCACAGGTATACATATGTCCCCTCCCTCCTGAACTCCTCTCCCACCTCCCACCCCACCCCACCCCTCTAGGTGGTCACAGAGCACTGGGTTGAGCTCCCTCTGCTATTTATCTTACTGATGGTAATGTATCTGTTTCCATGCTATTCTCTCAATTCATTCCGCCCTCTTAACACATGCATATGGAATATTAAAAGATGGTACTGATGAACCTGGTGGCTCAGATGGTAAAGCGTCTGCCTGCAATGCAGGAGACCCGGGTTTGATCCCTGGGTCGGGAAGATCCCCTCCAGGAAATGGCAACCCACTCCAGTACTCTTGCCTGGAAAATTCCATGGACAGAGGAGCCTGGTAGGCTACAGTCCATGGGGTCGCAAAGAGTCAGACACAACTGAGCGACTTCACTTCACTTTCACTTCACTGATGAACCTACTTGCAGGACAGCAGTGGAGATGCAGACACAGAGAACAGACTTACAACAAGCATTTGAGATCAGATGGCGTCTCTCTCTTCTTTTCATTGAAATCGGATGGCCTGTCTCTGTTTCTGGTCAACAATGGATTTGTTGTTGAAGAACTTGGGACCCTGTGACAGGGGGACACACTAATGGCAGGAGGAGCTAGCCTTGCAGTTTCACTGAGTTACAACCCTAACTGCTTCTCTTAGACCACCACTGCTGTGTTCTTAGGGCTCAGAGCAGAGTTAGTCATTACCATTTGTTGAACTCCTACTATACAGTGGGTCCCATGTTAAACCCTTGATGTGGATTGCTTCCACACGGTTATTATCCTTATTTTCCAAAGGTTATTTCCTCATTTTTATAAGGAAGGAAACTAAGACTGAGAGATTTTAACAGAGAGGTTAAAAACCACCTGCCCAAGATCCATCTGCAATGCAGGAGACCCCAGTTCGATTCCTGGGTCAGGAAGATCTGCTGGAGAAGGGATAGGCTACCCAACGCAGTATCCTTAGGCTTCCCTGCGGCTCAGCTGGTAAAGAATCTGCCTGCAATTCAGGGGACCTGAGTTCGGTCCCTGGGTTAGGAAGATCCCCTGGAGAAGGGAAAGGCAACCCACTCCAGTATTCTGTCCTGGAGAATTCCACGGACTGTATAGTCCATGGGCTCACAAAGAGTTGGACATGACTGAGCGACTTTCACTTTTCACTTCACAATCACATCGTAAGCAGCCAGACTGACACTAGTTCTTTCGGACTCCGGAGCCCATTTTCTTAACCTGTATCTTCTGGTACTAATTAATGAGAAGCTGAAGAGAAAAAAAACACTGGCCACAGAAACCCAAGAAGCAGAGCTCCTTGCAGCCAGGCAGGGCAGCTGGGACGCTCGGCTCCCTCAGCTGTCCCCGGGCCCTCACACATCCCTGCCCCACGAGAGAATTCTCTTCACTGTAGTCAGTACTGTTAGAGTCCAGTTTTCCTAGCCAAGAAGTTACAGAAACGTGTCATTTGAAGAATGAGTTCCACCTGGAACGTTCTGTTTCCTCCAAGGTAAGAAGCAATTATGTGGGGAGACGTATTCCTTTAGAACAGCTCCTTCCCGGATAACCCAGCTTGGGTTTTTGGTCACAGGATGGTGAATCTTAACGCGCCAGGCCAGTCTCTCTTATCTGCTGAAAGAAGTTATGAAGGGTGGGTTTGTAAAGGTAACTCCCAAAGCAGCTGACGCTCCTCCTCTCGACGGGCTTTTCTGCCCTCGCGCGCATGCGTGTATTCGTTACTCAGTGGCGACTGTTCCCACAGCTACGAAGAAACTTCCCAAGCTGCCTGTCTTCCTGGAAAACTCCTCCTCATGCCCTAAATTCTTCTCAGTCAGAAGCTCAGCTCAAAGCGACAAGCAATGGACTACCTCTCGCCCCTCTGCAAACATTTACGGATGAGGAGATGATGATAAAGAGCACAGGTGAGTGAACCCGGGTTCACCAGAGTTCTCCCCGGGTCACGACGTGGCCTTTGGTATGAGATCACACGGCCTGTGACAGGACTTGCGGAGGTGTTCTCCTAAGTTTGTGAGTGGAATTTTTGTCATTAATTTTAAGTCTTCTTTTTTTTAAATTAATACGTGCCAGATTTATAAAATAAAGACTTATTAGTGTTTTTTTTTTCCCCCTACAGTTAAAAAATTTGCCCAGGAACAAGTTGCTCCTTTTGTTTCAAAAATGGATGAAGATTCAAAAATGGAAAAATCCATAATACAAGGATTATTTCAACAAGGGGTATATAATTAATAATTATTCTAATTTCAAACTTTCATAAATACCTTCCAGTGTTAAAATGTATGTATACTTTTAAATTTAGAAATGATAATGATGGCATAATTTCCTAGTCAGAATTATGTGACTTCTCTTTCAGATTGAGAGCCTAGTTAAAAAAATTTTTTTAGTCAAATTAACTTTTAAAATTAGAAATACCGGTGCCTTATAAGTAAAAGGTTAGAAGCAAGAGTGATTTCTTCAGACCAGTGGTATTCAACTGGGGGCTATTTTTGTTCCCCAGAGGACATCTGGCAATGTCTGAAGATGTGGTAGTCACCACTAGGTGTGCAACTGATGTCCAGTAAGATGCAGGCCGAACATCGCAGAGTGCACAGGATGGGCTGCTGAGACACAGAATTATCCAGCTCAGTAACGCCAAGGTTACAAAACCTTGCTTTAGTAAAACTTCATACCAGAGCATCTACCTGACTCTCTGTATATGTAGGAAACCTAAAAGCAAGAGGTTCGTATCTGAAATCCATCAAATTTAACCCAGGCAACCAATTTCCAATTTTTTAATTGTGCTTTAATAGAAGCACAGTATATAAAATGGATAAAAATAGAAATGTTCTGACTGTGAATATAGGGAGAGGTTATCATCATGGGAACCCCACGGAGAACATTTCAGAATCACCAGACTCTTCGCTTCTCCCTTCTGTACAGGTGGGAAGTTTTTGTCCCCCCCCCCCCCCCCGCACCCGCCCCAATACTAAGGCTATCCCTGATAGCTCAGCTGGTAAAGAATCTGCCTGCAGTGTGGGAGACCTGGGTTCAATCCCTGAGTCGGGAAGATACCCTGGAGGAAGGCATGGCAACCCACTCCAGTATTCTTGCCTGTAGAATCCCCGAAGAGCCTGCTGGGCTACAGTCCATGGGGTCACCAAGAGTGGGACATGACTGAGCAATTAAGCACACACATGCAAGGCTACCCTAGGCAGAGATGCAGGTTCTATCCCTGGATTGGGAAGATCGCCCGGAGAGGGCATGGCAACCCACTCCAGTATCCTTGCCTGGAGAATCCCATGGACATAGGAGCCTGGTGGGCTACTGTCCATGGGGTCGCACAGAGTCGGACAGTTAGCAAGTTAGCACACAAGGCTGTCCCAGAACTAATAGTCCCTATTAGTTCAGAGCCATTGGCTTAAATCCTAACCAGTTATCCTGTTTGAAAATTAGCCTTTTCCAGTAATTTTTTAATTTCTTACTGTTCAAATAATACTACCTTTGTTTTTTTTTAATACCATACAATAGTAGTTTTTCAATTTTCTTTTAGCGATGAAACTGTTGGGAAAATAGAATCTTATGTGAAGTCACGATTCAGAAAGCATCCATTTCTCAGCCAGGTCCATTTACAGAACCTCAGGACTTCTCTGAGCGGTCTTGGGGTCCCACACTTTGAGCTTCACTCTCGCGAGGGGGTAGTTCTTGCAGGCAGCGTCATTTGCAGCGACAGGTTGCCTGCCACGTCACAGTCACTCCTGCCTGCTTGTCACACACCCCTTGGGGGGGTCTGCTTCATTTCACATCTTGGATCAGCTATTCTCAGCCTCACGTGACTCCTAACTTCTGACCTCTACAGAGGTCACCTGCCAAGATAACTGACAAATACGTCCATCGGTGACCTTTTTAGAGAAGCAGTGTCTCTTGACAGCTGTTAAAGATACGATAGTCCAATATTCTCATGCCTCCGTCAGCCTTCAGGCACCTCCCAGTCCTGAATTCTTCCTCATAGAACATCATTGCTGGTTTGCTCAGCCTTTCTATCTTCCCCCTTGTGGTTCTCACTTCCTATCAGCTAAGTTTGTCATCAGCTAAAAACATAACAGCCATACCCTGGCTGTAGCGCATGCAACTCCCTACTACCTGGAGAAGGCAGAGAGAAGCATTCCTCTTTGCCTGGTCACAGCTTTGTGTCTTTTTTTCCCCTCTTAAGTGAGTGAAGTGAAAGTCACTCAGTCATGTCCGACTCTTTGCAACCCCATGGACTATAAAGTCCATGGAATTCTCCAGGCCTGAATCCTGGAGTGGGTGGCCTTTCCCTTCTCCAGGGGATCTTCCCAACCCACAGATCGAACCCAGGTCTCCTGCATTGCAGGTGGATTCTTTACCAGCTGAGCCACAAGGGAAGCCCAATGATGTATTAAGTAAGTATGCTATTTACCCCATTAAATTTTAATAAAGTAGAATTAACCCACAGAAATAATGTTCTAATGTCACAGTAAGTTGGGAATTGCTGATGCAAGCCACAAATATCAGGAAGCAAACTAAAGATAGGTGAGCATGAAAGAATTCTGATGGCCATAAGGCAACCAAGTATGCTAAGTAAGTCTATGCAGTTGCTGAATATAAAAGTTAATATTTGGGAACTCTGGGATTTGCATGTTGTTGTTTAGTTGCTAAGTCATGTCTGACTCTTGTGACCCCTTGGGCCATAGTCTCCCAGGCTCCTCTGTCCATGGGATTTCCCAGGCAAGCCTGGAGTGGGTTGTCATTTCCTTCTCCTTTTCCCCCTTAGTAAAAGGCAGAAGATTTATTCTATGTGAAGAGAAATCAGCAAATACACAGTTTTGGGTCTTGAATTACATACGCACACATTCTCTTTCTGAAACGAGGACACTTAAAAAATGGAATATTGTGGATGTTTCATGTTCCAGGCTGAGGACTGGTTATTGAACAGTCAGGCAGTTACTGAAAAGCCTTGATCAGTTTTGACCGTGATTACCAGGCAGCTGGGCCTTGTCTTGTGTGATTCTAGGAAACACTACCACATGTGGTCTGCTAACCATCTGGACTTGCTGAAATGGCCCCAAAAGGAATGGCCATTCGGTTATTTATTCAATTATTGTCTCAGTTTAAAGGGTCAAGGTGGAGGGGACTGACTCAAAGACATTCTGCTCAATGAGACTGGAGATATTCACTGCTTTCCCCAGTTTCCTTATTACATATTTTATTACTATTCCATTTCAGTATCATTTAAAACATTTTACCTCTCTTATTTTTGTTTTTTAGATCCCCAAAGCAAATAATTGATAGTTCCAGCATGTCATTTTATCCTTTGAAAATATATATTTCTGTTATAGATTTATTTTTGTTACTTAGAGGGATAGAGCCATACCAAATAAAAATAAGAGATATATACAGAATTTAAAAATTAAGAACTTATATAGTTACAAATTATTTTTGAACTCATTCTTGCAAGAAATTGTCCCATATAAAAAATAGCTTTCTTAATATATGTTTCCTTCTTTTTCCTTTAGTTGATGGGTATTGAAATTGACGCAAAATATGGAGGAACAGGAGCTTCATTTTTTTCCTCTGTCCTAGTGATAGAGGAGTTAGCCAAAGTTGATGCATCTGTGGCTCTGGTATGTGACATTCAGAACACATTAATTAACAGGATGATTGGAAAATATGGAACCGAAGAACAGAAGGCTACCTATTTGCCCAAGCTAGCTACTGAAAAGGTGAGTTGACATGAGTTGTTCTGATCTGTCTTGTCTAAATGGATCTGATCTTGTCTAAATGTAGGATGTTTTCAGGAGAAAAGTAGCTACAGTGTTGACTTTTCTGTTTAAGACAACAACACAGCACCACTAATTACTCAGCTCAGTTCAGTCGCTCAGTTGTGTCCGACTCTTTGTGACCCCATGAACCCCAGCACGCCAGGCCTCCCTGTCTATCACCAACTCCTGGAGTCCACCTAAACTCATGTCCATTGAGTTAGTGATGCCATCCAACCATCTCATCCTCTGTCGTCCCCTTCTCCTCCTGCCCTCAATCTTTCCCAGCATCAGGGTCTTCTCAAATGAGTCAGCTCTTGGCATCAGGTGGCCAAAGTATTGGAGTTTCAGCTTCAATATCAGTCCTTCCAGTGAACACCCAGGACTGCTCTCCTTTAGGATGGACTGGTTGGATCTCCTTGCAGTCCAAGGGACTGTCAAGAGTCTTCTCCAACACCACAGTTCAAAAGCATCCATTCTTCGGCAGTCAGCTTTCTTCACAGTCCAACTCTCACATCCATACATGACCACTGGAAAAACCATGGCCTTGATTAGACGGACCTTTGTTGACAAAGTGATGTCTCTGCTTTTTAATATGCTATGTAGGTTGGTCATAACTTTTCCTTCCAAGGAGTAAGCGTTTTTTAATTTCACGGCTGTAATCACTATCTGCAGTGATTTTGGAGCCCAGAAAAATAAAGTCAGCCACTGTTTCCACTGTTTCCCCATCTATTTGCCATGGAGTGATTATTACTCAAGCAGTGCTCAGTAAATTAATGCTAACCTGGTGGCTCAGACAGTAAAGAATGTGCCTGCAATGCAGGAGACCTGGGTTGAATCCCTGGATCAGAAAGATCCCCTGGAGAAGGGTACGACACCCCACTCCAGTATTCTTGCCAGGAGAATTCCATGGATAGAGGAGCATGGTGGGCTACAGTCTATGGGATTGCAGAGAGTTGGACATGATTGAGTGGCTAATACACACTAGAAAAATACACTCGGAAATTTAGAGAATGACCGTTGCACAATTAAATCATTTCTGTTTTATCTATTATTTTGATTGGTGGTTTCATTTACATTGCGATTATGAAAACCAGTTTAATGAAACATAACTTTGAATATGTGCTTAGATCTTTAAGTCTGACCTAGACAAATAGTGGAATATATTTTGGGAAATAATGCTGTCAGAATGCCATTACTATTTTGATACATACAGGCTTTTGGAAGTAGCTGAAAGTTTTTGATTTTCAAATGTTGATTTTGCTGTAAGTGGGTATTTGTTATGCGGAATATAAATACAAGTCTTAATTTGGAATTTTTTCCTCTCATGTGTAGGCATCAAGTATCTGTATTTCAGAGGCTGGAGCAGGTAGCGATTCATTTGCTATGAAGACCAGAGCTGATAAAAAGGGAGATTATTACATCATCAACGGGTCAAAGATGTGGATTAGCAGCGCTGAGATTGCTGGGCTGTTCGTGGTGATGGCAAATGCAGACTTTTCTGCTGTAAGTTTGAGGACAAACGTGCTCACTGTTGCCCCCCTCATCTTTTCTCTTTGTTTCTTTTCCTTGCTTGCATTTTCTTCTTAGGACTTAGTCTTAAATTCTTCATACTCCTCAGAATTGGAAAAGTTAGACAGCCGACATCTTTTCATCCGCTTATTTACTAAACTCCTAAAACAAATATTACAATTAACAGTAAATTTTAGCTGCATGGAAGACCATTTAATTAATCTCCTAATCTGTTAGACAGGAGGCTAAAGTATTGAATTTTATAGAATTTCAGATTTTCTGTTTAATAATGAAGAATTTAAGTAGCTATTTAGTACATTTATTTATTTTTGATGTGAATCATTTTAAGTTTTATTGAATTTGTTACAGTGTTGCTTCTGTCTTATTTTTTGGCCAGGAGGCATGTGGGATCTCAGCTCCCCAACCAGGGATTGAACCCACACCTCTTACATTGAAAGGTGAAGTCTTAACCACTGGACAGCCAGGGAAGTCCCCTAGCACATTTATTTTTTAAAATTCTTTTTCTAGCACATTTATTTTTAAGAATGTTTTTTTACATTCTTAAAACAAGAAAGGCTTATTCTTATTTAAAAGAAAAAGGGCTTCCCAGATGGCTCAGGAGTAAAGAATCTGCCAATGCAGGAGTCACAGACACGGGTTCACATCCTGAGTCTAGGTGATCCCCTGGAGGAGACAATGGCAACCCGTTCCAGTTTTCTTGCCTAGAGTATCCATCATGGACAGAGGAGCATGGTGGGCCACAGCCCATGGGGTTGCAAAGAGTTGGACATAACTGAACACGCACGTACACATTCAGTTGAAAAATAGACATATAGCAAAATGGTAAACATTGCTTTTGTTTTTTCTCTAGGGTAACATTTAATTAAATTAAATTTTGAAACTTTATAAAATAAAGTTAAATTGAAGATGGGGAATTAATCATGTAATACTTTTGTGTTGCTTAATAATTTTAATAGCAACAGTGGTTTCTGAAAGTGTAAAAGAGTAAAATTCTTTATTTTGAATCTACTTTCACCACTCTGGTTTCATAACACACATGGTGCAATTCTGAGTTCATTAGTAATTAATGCTAAAGTCTGCTTTTAGTTTTCTGTTTACTTTGAGCCCTTTGGGAACAAGAGATCTTCTCAGTCAAAGTGGTGATAGCATTTTAAATCTTCATTTCAGGGGTATAAAGGAATTACCTGCTTCTTGGTCGATGGTGATACCGAGGGCCTTCATGTAGGGAAACCAGAGAACAAATTGGGAATCAGAGCGTCTTCCACCTGCCCAATCACATTTGAAAATGTCAAGGTGGGTATCTTAGACAAGGAATACGCTCTGCCTGTATGCATAGTTGCGAGTAAGGTATCAAAATTGTTAGTCCTACACAGGAGAGTATTTTGTAAACCTCTTGAACAGTGATCTTAGTTGAGGTCATGACCTCAGTGTGCTTCTCACAAGCGTTGAGACCAAGGATGGAAACCTGTCTGCCCAGCCGCTGGTCTCAAGTGTCAACCCCGAGAAGTCATCTCATTCATAGTTTAGCAACCTGTTACTTGTGCACCAAACATGGCTTTGGAGGAGGAAGCCCACAGCAAGGCCACAAGGTGGGGCTGTTGCCCAGTAAGAGTGGAAAACAGCCAGGCAGCCCCCCGCAGGTGAGAGCTGAGTCTTAAAAAGAAAAGAAGCGATGACTAGAATGGGGTGCTTTAGACTTGACTGAGATATAGCAGCGATCCATCAGCTGCCAGTGGTGAGAATGTCACCTTTTTGGCTCCCTGGTGACTGTATATGTGCTCCTGGGGTGTCCTTATGGGGTCGTGTGAGCCTCACTGCTGCACCCCAACTCTCTTTCTTCTCATCTCCCTTTGCTTTCCCCACGCTGCCCACTCTTGTCTCCTAACTGCTCATGTTAAGAAGCTAAGTGTATTTTTTTAAATTTCTCTCCTGCTATCTATAAAGCAGGTTTATTTTTGTGGCCATGCCACACAGCTTGTGAGATCTTAGTTCCCCAACCAGGGATCAAACCTGTGCCCCCAGCAGTGAAAGCGCAGAGTCCTAACCACTGGACCACCAGGGAATTCTGCTAAGTGTATGTTTTTTTTAATTGCTGCTGATCTAGATTTTTTTAAGTATGAGTAAACAGCTTAATCTGTTTCTTCACTCCTCCTTTATCTTGTGTCCACGTGCATGTGTCCACACACACCCCTGCATTGATTTTTGTCGCAATAATAGTCTCAACAGAAGAAAGGCTGACTACCTGTCCACGTTTTCTGTTATTCCTGATAGTTTATCTCACATTGTAGCATACAAGTAAGAGTTCGGGGAGGGGGGCGGAAATTGTTATTCATTTATGTTGTTGATTAATTGTATGAGATTTCATTCTTCTAGATCCAACAGATGTCTGTGCTAGGCTCTGGAGAGTGCAGTAGTGAACAGCGTAGACTTGAGTTCTATCTCTCTGAGAGTGCGTGGGAAGCAGTTTAGAAGGAGTTACAGAGACATACTGGACAATTTCCTTGGAGTTTAAAGAATACTATGCTAGAGTGTTATCACAGAAATTGAGAGTATATGTGCATTTAAAAATATATAATCAAAATGAATTATGGCAAATTAAATTGAGAAATAACTGCATATTTTTCTTTTCAGGTTCCAAAAACAAATATCCTGGGACAAGTTGGGCATGGCTATAAATATGCCATCGGGAGTCTTAATGAAGGCAGAATAGGAATTGCTGCACAGGTTAGTCAGATTTTACCCTTTAACTTGACTCTTCCTCACACAGTCAATTAAAATGTAAAAAGAAAAAAAAATCAGTAAAACCAGTGAGTATTTGGAAGTTTGTTAACACAAGATGGCGCCCTTCCCTTCCATGAAGTGAAAGAATAGCTTCTGGCTGATTTCTTTAAAATTCCGCTTTGGTCAATTATGTAATGTCCTGAGACCCAAACAGTGGCTTAGAGCTAACAGTTTTTTTCTGCTTTAAGAGCATTAAAGTATTATCTAATACCTAGATCGATAACTTAAGTACATTGTAGGTTAAATGTGGTATTTTTTTTTGAAAATCAACTTTTCAAAGCATGAAATTCATTTTGCAATTTTAAAAATTAAGAATAAGTAACATTCAGGGGACTTCCCTGGCAGTCCAGTAGCTGACTCCAAGTTCCCAGTGCAGGGGGCCCGGGTTTGATCCGTGGTCGGGGAACCAGATAGCACAAGCCACGGCTGCAGATCACACGTGCCGCAAGGGAGATCAAAGGTGCCAGGTGCCACAACCAAGACCCAGCGCAACCAGATAAATAAATAAACATTTAAAATAAGTAAATAAATCTTTAAAAAAAAAGGAAGACGTTACAGTCTTAGTGAGAGTCTCTGTAGATAATGAAAGATTTTTACTTAGTGTTTTGCATGTGAAAATCAAACAACTTTTTGGCCTGGCACTTAGAGATAAAATGGCAACAATTAAACATATATAAGATAAGAACTATTCAATTTTTTTAACCAAATTTGCCCTTTAAATAGCATATTAAATTTTTGTATTAGATGACACCAGTTGCTTTCTAGAATCACAAAATGAAATCTTTGGTTTTATGAATTCATTTTTGTAACATATTAACTTATAATCAATGAGTGTTCAGAATTCAAAAACTTGCAGCTTTTAGATTTTGAAGATACTGCATATATCAACTATTTGGAGTAGTTAGATTATAATTTTACTCTAGATTTTTCTTCACTGCTGTTAATCTGCTGAAAATATTCTTAGCTCAAAACTTAACCCATATTTCCCACAAAGCACAGATAACATATCAGTAAAGAGAACTGGCTTTTCATTTTAAAGTTTTTCTGTGATTCAGCTTCATCAGATATGGCATTAAAAACTATAGCACTGGATTTTGTTCTTCCCAGACACATAAATAATACAGATGGCTGGCAGTAAATACACAGCCTGGGCTTTAGTCTAATTACTCCAAGTTATCGTATAACCTAATTAAAAGTTAAGGTCAGAAAAAAGAGAAACAAAGAGTAAGGTCTGGTAGTTATTGTTTCTTCATTAATACTGTGAATGACTTTTAGAGAAGGAGGTACCTGTAACAGTGAACTGAAGGCGTCCATCCTCAAAACGCTATAGTTGTAAAGAATTTTAGTTTTTCACTATCTATAGTGAACACATTGTACTCTGTTTTGGAAAAGCCTGTGTTGACTGACAAGTGATTACTACAATTTGTGTCCATTTGCTATATTGTTGGCATCCTGTGAACTTTAGTTGTAAGAGTTTAGCAGCAGCATCTTCTCTCACAGCTGAAAGTGCAGTGAGTTGTTGCCTCATTTTAATTTGCTTTTGGGGTTTTGACTTGGTTTGGGTTTTGTCCTTAATATAATGGGGCATAATATTCCATCCTCCAGAAAGTTCAAAGTAAAAGGCTGAGGAAAAATTTGAATGAACACTAATGAAATATTGATAAGCTTGTAGGCATTTCCCCCAAAAGCTTTAACTATTGATTTTCTTTTTCCTTTTTCTAAAACCTACATGCTTTGATGTAATTAGATAGTGATTTAACAGCTACCTAATGTTGAAATGTAGAAACAGTTTCTAAGCTCAAATTCATTCAGTTCTGATGGAGATGGGGATGGCAGTGAGACAGTCCAGCTATAACTGCCACCATATCCTGATTTGTTCCTCAGATGTATACACTGATATTTTTACTGGCACCTCTGTGTCAGTTGTCCCCAACTCCCGCTGTGCATTAAATCATTAAAGAGTTTTCAGGATGCTAGTGCTCAGGCCTGCTCTCCCTCCCCCTTCCGTCCCACGCCCAGGGTTGGGGTTTGGTTGCTAGACCCTCACATTGTTTGTTTGTTTTTCCACCATTGAAAATAATTTATTGAGGTGAGGTTTGTTTAACAAAATTAGTCATTTTAAAGTGAATAATTCAGTAGCATGTGTTATATTCCCAATGTTGCTTAGCGGTCACCACTCTTACCCTAGAACATTTTCGTTGCCCCAGAAAGAAGCGCTGTGCCTTGAAGGACTCACCCCGAGTGCTGGGTAGACTTACCTTTATGGTCCTTCTCATCAGTTCAGTCCAGTCACTCAGTCGTGTCCAACTCTGTGACCCCATGGACTGTAGCAGGCCAGGCAGATGGAGGGTTCTGACAAAACGTGGTCCACTGGGGAAGGGAATGGCAAACCACTTCCGTATTCTTGCCTTGAGAACCCCATGAACAGTATGAAAAGGGTCCCTCTCATATTCTGCTCTAAGTCAAGTGGCAAGGGAAGGAGGGTGGCTGAGCATTTGTGGTCCTGGAGAGGTTACTGCTCAGGGTGGCCCCACATTGGTATTTTTATTATTTGAGCTCCCCTAGATGATTCTGACGTGCTGTCAGGGTTGAGAAACACTGCTCCTTTACGTTCTGACACCCAACCCACTGAAGCTCTCTGTCATTCAGTCGCTAAGTCCTATCCAACTCTTTGCGACCCCTTGGACTGCAGCCTGCCAGGCTTCCCTGTCCTTCACCATCTCCCAGAGTTCGCTCAAACTCGTGTCGGTGAATCCGTCCAACCACCTCATCCTCTGCCACCCTCTTTTCCTCCTGCCTTCAGTCATTCCCAGCATCAGGGTCTTTTCTACTGAGTCAGCTCATCGTAATCGGCAACCAAAGTATTAGAACTTCAGCTTCAGCATCAGTCCTGCCAATGAATATTCAAGGTTTTCTTTAGGATTGACTGGTTTGATCTCCTTGCTGTTCAAGGGGCTCTCAAGAGTCTTATTCAGCACCAAAGCTGTTATTAATCCTGATCATATACGAAATGGACCGGAAGATAGAAGGTTCAGAAGCGATAAAATTTCTGAGGCTTAGTTTGTGCCTAGAGACTCAAGCTTAAAGAAGAATCCATAAAAGTGGGCATAACCATGCCAAAAAGTCTGCCTCCGTGCTGGAGTCAAATGTACTCCTCTTCATGGGAAATTACTCACATTTTCTCCCAATTCACGACTTCATGACTTCCTAATCTAAGCTTAGTAACAGTGGCAATAGAACACAGAGGGAGATGGAACCCCCTGCCCTCCTGCCTGCTTAGTCACATCCAACTTTTTGCGACCCCATGGACTGTAGCCCACCAGGCTCCTCTGTCCATGGGATTTCCCAGGCAAGCATATGGAGTGGGTTGCTATTTCCTTCTCCAGGAAATCTTCCCAACCCAGGGCTCGAACCCGAGTCTCCTGTATTTCCTGCATTGGCAGGCAGGTTCTTTACCCTCTGAGCCATCAGGGAAGCGTTCTCCCAATTACTAGAACTTAAATTCTATAAATGCAGTGGGTGAAGGTCATTAACATATGCCTCACCATCTTGGTATGCCTAGTTCTTTCTCTAACCCAACTTTTCAATTTGCCTGTAAAAAGAATTTGTAACCTGAATAATTAAGAACATAAACTATTAATAAAAAATAAATTCTGATTTTTTTTAACAGATGCTGGGACTGGCTCAAGGCTGTTTTGACTACACTATTCCATATATTAAAGAAAGGGAACAATTTGGCAGAAGGGTATTTGATTTTCAGGTATGTAATTATTAGCATCTTTCTACCGTTGCATACTCTCTTGTCTTCCTGTTAATGAAAAGTTTCATTACAAAGCCGCAAGGGAATCCTCTCTGGGATTTTAATGGGAGAGGCACAGGGAGGAAGGAATAGGTCTCAGTGTGTATACTTGTGACTGCATTGACCTTCTCCAAGGGTAGTACAGTAGTCTTTGAGGCCTGGTTATGGCATGATTCAGGATATACCGGTGAGCACTTGGGAGCTGCCTCCTCATGGCTTCCAAATTCCAGAGCCTGGGGTTTGTGGTCCGACATCCTGGGTTAGAATCCTGGTTCTTTGTCTTGCTGGCTTAGTCCTTGAGCATGTTACATCACCTCTGCAAACTTCAGCTGCTTCATCTGTAAAATAAAGATAACACTACATACTCTTTAGGATGATTTAGAATCAAATAGATGTTTTAAGGGGCTTCTCTGGTGAATCAGATGGTAAAGAATCTGCCTGCAGTGCTGGAGACCTGGATCCCTGGATTAGGAAGATCCCTTGGAGAAGGGAACAGCTACCCTCTTCAGTATTCTGGCCCGCAGAGTCCATGGACAGAGGAGCCTGGCAGGCTACAGTCTGTGGAGTTGCAAAGAACCAGACACAACTGAGCGAGTTTCACTTTCTTTCAGATGTTCCAAGTGCTTGACACAGTATTAAAAATAACACATTTTTAAACATAATTCTACAATAATTGATCTTTTAAATCTTCACGTGCATGCTAAGTTGCTTCAGTTGTATCTGACTCTTCTCGACCCGATGGACTGTAGCCCGCCAGGCTTCTCTGTTCATGAGATTCTCCAGGCAAGAATACTGGAGTGGTTTGCCATGCCCTTCCTCAAGAGAATCTTCCCGACCTAGGGATCAAACCTGCATCTCCCATGGCTCTTACATTGCAGACGGATTCTTTATTGCTGAGCCACCAAGGAAAGCTTTAAATCTCGGCAGTTGTAAACAATTTACATGAGCTTTGAAAAATTTTTCAGAAGCAATATGTGGAGTAGTTTATTTTAGATTGCAGGTTTTAAACTGCCTTCTGGTGGCTCAGACAGTAAAGAATCCGCCTGCAATCAGGAGACCTGGGTTCAATCCCTGGGTTGGGAAGATCCCTTGAAGGGGATCTTCAAGGAAGAAGCCCCTTGAAGGGGCTACCCGCTCCAGTATTGTTGCCTGGAAAATTCCATGGACTAGAGGAGCTTGGCGGGCTACAGTCCATGAGGTCAAAAAGAGTTGGATACAACTAACTAACACTTTTGCAAAATGAATGTTTATTTTGGGGCAAGTATGTTTTGAGTCTGTCAGTGTTCCATATACAGGCAGGATTTTGACAATGAGCTGTGTTTCCAGAAACTGTGATTCTCTACTTTGGATCTGCCTATTCCAGGGGCTCCAACACCAAGTGGCTCACATGGCCACCCAGCTGGAAGCTGCACGATTACTCACATACAACGCTGCAAGGCTCTTAGAAGCTGGGAGGCCAATCGTTAAAGAAGCATCTATGGCCAAGTACCATGCATCAGAGGTAAAACAAACAAGAGTAATGCAGTCTTTAAAAATTTTTTTTTAACTTTTTATTTTGTATTGGAGTATAGCTGATGAACAATGCTGTGATAGTTTCAGGTTGCAGTCTTTTAATTTTTAAGATATTTATTTATTAACCTTGTCATTTAGGAATGTTGCTCGAACATTTGTTTGTTTTTCAAGTAAAATAACATGGACCTTCTAGTTGCTACACAGGAAATGCAAGAAAGTAAAGCTGCCATAGGAGGTGCTTTAACTCTGTAAGGTTTCTGTGTTCCCATGGCTCTCGGGTGGAAACCAAGTCACCCAGTTCAGGTGGAAACCCCACTGTAAATCCCTAGGTGGGCCTCAGCTGAACACTGGCATCATGGCTGTGGTTCCAAGTTGGGGCGAAGCGAATGCCCTGGAGGTAACGTGAAATAGAAAATAGCAGGAAGATACCATCCTCGTGTTGACTGTACTCTGCATGCAACACATTGGACTTGGGCTGAAACTTGGTTGTATCACAGGGCTCAGTAGTGTGTTAGTCACTCCCTGGCCTCAGATATTACTTTAACCCCTTCAGTCCCCAGGTCTAATCTTGTGCTTCAGCCTCCTTTCTGAGCTCCAGACTAACAGATCCGCTTCTGCTTTACCCACCCCGTCCCCCTCCCCCGAACGCCACCCTCCCTCCCCACCCTGCACAGTCACAAACCTGAGTCCCCTCAACGCCCCTCCTTTGCTCCCACTCCCTGTTGAATCCGTCATCCGTTACGAGAATTCTGCCCCTCAATTTGTCTTGAATTTGTTTCTCTCTCCCCTGGTATTTATTACCAGTCATCTAGTCCAAGCTGTGCCACGTCTTTACCAAACCACCGGAGGCAACTTCTAACTTCTCGATGGTCCTTGTGGCTTCCTCCAGTCCAGTGTCCCTTTCAAGGTGTCCATGAGGCCATGCTACGCTCCAGTTTTAAACCCTTCAGTGACTCTTCACAACAAATGGGACCTTTTTATTCACCTATTGTTGCTTTGAACAAATTACCGAAAATTTAGTGCCTGAGACAGGACAGTTCTATTGTCTCACAGTTGTGGGGTAAGACATCTGAAATGAGCCTCACAGGTGGTGCAGTGGTAAAGAGTCCACCTGCAATGCAGGAGATGCACAGAGACTCGAGTTCAATCCCTGGGTCGGGAAGATCCCCTGGAGGAGGACATGGCAATGCACTCCAGTACTCTTGCCTGGAGAATCCCAGAGGAGCCTGGCAGGCTACAGTCCATGGGGTTGCAGAGAGTTGGACACGACTGAGTGACTGAGCAGACACACGCACATGCATGCACGTTCACACACACGTGTCTGCACACACGTGTGCATGCACATACACATGGGGTGAAATTTGAGTGTCAGTGGAGCTGCCTTCCTAGGGGCTCTAGGGGAAAGTCCATCTCCTCTTCTTCCCCAGCTTCTAGAACCCACTCGCTTTTTGAGTCTCAGGGTCCCTTCCTCCGTCTTCAGAGCCAGCAGTGTGTCGTGTGTTTAGCTCTTCCTGTGTCTGTGGTCACATCACCCTTCTCTACTTCCCTCTTTCCCTTATAAGGACCCTTGTGATGGCACGGGACCTCCTGGGATCATCCCTTAACTTAACCGACCTGCAAGTTCCTATGCCATGTAGGTGATACACATTTATACTTTCTGGGGATTCTCCTGTGGACACCTTTGGGGGCCAGCAGGTTATTTAAACTGCTCACATCACATGAGGCCCACTGCTGCCCACACCCATTCCCTGTTCACAGCTTACCCCGATCCCACCCCACTGGTCCTCAGGCCTTGGAGCTCAATGAACCCACTCCCTCCTTGGAGCCTTTCTACGTGTCAGTCCTCAGTTTGAAATGTCCTTTGACTTGTCCTTTAGTTGTCAGCGAGGCTGTACCTTCCTCACCCATTGCCCCATCTAAACCGTGGAAGCTTCTCCTACAGGCTTTTCTCTGACCCCATACGTTTTTCAGTTTCGGTGATCGTGGTTCAACATTTGTCTCTCTGAATGACCAGCAGGACCAAAAGGGCCGTGACCGGTCAGCACCCAGACATTGTGGCTGGCAGAGTGGATGATACAGGAAGGCCCTTGGTTAACATTTGCTGAGTAAATGACACCGTTGACAAGTGTACGAGTCTAAAAGAAAGACCCTAATTGTCTTAAGAAAAGAAGAATTTTATGAACTAATAGGAAATTTTCCATAAATGGTATAGAGACTGGGACAAAAAATGTTAATTTACAAAATAACCTTGATCCTTCCAGTTGCCAATGGCAGTGAATCCATGTTACTAAGAATATTTTAGAGTGTTGGTCATGTGTAAGTTATGTGGTTTCAGCGTCATTTGTGCTTCTTTTTGGTAGCTTGCAGGCCTCATTACCAGCAAGTGTATCGAGTGGATGGGAGGCGTGGGCTACACCAAAAGTTACCCTGTGGAAAAATATTTCCGAGATGCGAAGATTGGTAAATAGAGTTTTTAACATTTATTTTGTTTTATTTGACTCTGTAGGTGTTTTAGGCTGTTGTATTGGTTTGATATTTTTGTTGTTGTTACTGGTACCTAGGCAGAGGCAGTTTTAATCGCTTCAGTTACTATGTTTCTTGGCTCTCCTTTTTTTGTGGCTGGATTTTTCCCCCTCTATTTCTTCCTTCAAAAAAGTAGGTTTATTCTTTTTTAAACATCAAATTGTCTTTTTAAATGCCTCATGGCCTCTGAAGGCCTTTCAATAAAACCACAACAGATTCTACTGTCTTAATTTTTCTTTTACTGAAAATGTTAATATTTTTGATTGGCTTAATGCTGTTGCTGGAAGCTCAGTTCTAATTTTAGACATTAAGTGGGTAACCAAGCTTGAGCGTTCCACTGCTCTACTGCCAGGTAGGAAGATAGAAACTCAGCAGTTATAAAAGCTGCCTATTCCCAGGAAACCATACAGGCTGGTGCATTGATAGTTTAGTAACGGGAAACTTCACCTGTTTAATACTGATTCTGAGAATCTGTAAATCAAATGGAATATTGTGATCTCTTAGGTAGAGTTACCTTGTCAAATAATACCACATTGAGGGGACATTGGATAGTGTTCCTGGTAAAGTTTTATAGCAAATGCAGAGGTGGTGTTTGCAGACCTGATTCTCATACAGACTCTTTTACTGTGGCTCCACTCTTTTATGTTCCTTTTCTCCCCTTTCTTTAAGGCACAATTTATGAAGGAACTTCAAATATCCAGCTGAACACCATCGCAAAGTGCATCCGTGCGGAATACTGACAGGACAGCCAAAGAAGTGGGCCCTCCCTGGTGCCACTGGTATTAAACTTTAAGCTCTGTGCCTTGTTGGGGGCTGTGGACCTCCATCTCACTGAATGATCTCATTTGGGCCCTTCATCTTGGATCTGAGACCCTTTCTGTCTTTTCCTTACAATCTGCTTAATTTAGGCACAGAAAATCATTTTTAAAATTTGGGAAGAAATGTACCCGTATTTTCTCCAAAACTACTTTTAAAGCTCTGTATGCATTATCATTCTAGCTTCAGTATACAGAAGTTTCACTTTATTAGAATTTGGAAAAATAAAGACAGTTTAAGTCTTTCTTACAGATATGGCTATTTTATATTCTATCATTATATATCATCAGTCAAAGAGACATTTGTGATCTTTGGCAGTTCTATAGTACAAACAGATTCAATTCTAAGTTGCTAAACTAGGCAGACACTGATAAAAATTTATTTAGAAAAATCTAAAAGTTTTTGGAAAAGACTCATTGGAAAAGACCCCAATGCTGGGAAAGATAGAAGACAGGAGGAGAAGGGGACGGCAGAGGATGAAATGGTTGGATGGTATCACCAACTCGACGGACATGAATTTGAGCAAGCTCTGGGAGTTGGTGATGGACAGGGAAGCCTGGTGTGCCACAGTCCATGGGGTCGCAAAGAGTTGGACACAACTGAACTGAAAAGTGTTAGTTCTAAATATAAGAAAGTGAGTGGAACATGAGGGTATAACTCTATAGTTTATATAATTGAAGAAAACATTTTAACAAAGGAAAGCAATATAATTTGTTACTGTAACTGACCAGTGTAAAAGGTGTCTTTTATGATGGTTGCAGTAGACCATTTTGAAAACAAGTCTTGAGGATTTCTCTGATGGTCCAGTGGTGAAGAATCTGCCTTGCAGTGCAGGGGAGGTGGGTTTGAGCCCTGCTAGGGGAACTAAGATTCCATATGCCATGGAGCAACTGAGCCCGTACTCGGCAACTACTGAATGTGCATGCTCCAGGGTCCCCGTGACCCAACTAGAGAGCCTGTGGGCCTCAGCCAAAGATCCCAGGTGACAGAAGAGCTGACAGCAAAAAAAAAAAAAAAAAAATTTAAATAAATAAATAAAAGATGATCAGACTTAAAAAGAGTAAGAAGTCTCTACATTAGTTTTCAAGTATGAAGTTTGAATAATTTGATTTAATAATCAGAATATACTCAACATTGTAATATTAATTTTACCAATGATGCTGTTTACTTCTGTTTATATTGAATACTTAAGCTTCAATTTAAATTGAATACTGAGTAAAATTGTTTACTCAAGCTTAGTTATTGAGCTTTATCATGATAGGTAATTCAGAAATTATACTTTAGTTTGGTGATTCTCCAGAGGGGTTGTCTTACCCTCTTAATGAAGTGTATTAAAATCTTGTAAGGAAGGAGAAATACAAGAGAGCTGTAGGGTTTGAAAAGCATATTGAGATATTATAAAAAAGGACATATCTGGGAAGGCAAAAATCTGTTGTTTTACAAATTATGGAAAGGCAAAGCTCAACAAAATATCTAGCTGGTGATGCCACTTCTTCAGTATCAGGGATTCTCGACCAGAATAGGATCTAAGTCCTCTGTCCCCTAGCGGGGAGGTGGACAGTGAAGGGCTGAGTGTGTTATATTTCCTGAGACAGGGCAAGGATTAAAGGTGTTGGAGAATGTTTCAGCGTTCATCCAGTTGTTTAAAGCAATCACTGCTGTCAAATGGGAAGCACTTTAGTACTTTAATGAAAAGATGACGTTTATTAAGAAAATGACATTTTCAAAGTAATTTTGCTTTACACGTTCATATTCTTCAAATTTGTATAATGCGTATCATGGTTAAGTATTCAGAATTGTGTAAGGACAGTGGAGATAGTTACGTTAGAATGTTAAAAAGAAATATGGACAAATTTAGACCTCCGATCAAAAGAGATCAAGTCTACTTAACTTTCAGATAGGGAGCTGACAGAAACTAGTCATTCAGTCTTTCAGAACAAAAGGATAGTACTCTGATAAGGAAAGTAGGGGATGGATGAATCGTCCTAAAGCGGGGCAGGGACACCTTTGATTTCTGTGGTTATTTGAGTGAGGTGGGCTTTTCAGATGACAGAGTAGAAACCAACATCAGTAATGCTAACTACCTCCCCTAGAGTTATAAACATGTGAAGCTACAATAAACCTTGTTCAGATTAGCAGTGCGAGAGAGGCTTCTGTGTATACCTGAACCTTGAATTTTTATTTCATATTAATACAGTTCTAGTTGTGTGTATACTTTTGTGCATGTTCACAAATAACAACTGAAAATCATGTATTATAGTTCATATCTGTCCCTGCCTTCTTCCATTAGTGAATTTTGTTATTGTACCATTTACCAAAGAGGATGTGGTGGCTTTTCCTCATAGTTCTTCCATGATAGCTTTTCTTAATGACCATGACTTTGGGGGTTTTGAGTTTGTGTCTAGTGGAAGGACAGGCTTGTTTACTTCCTGAAACCTGTCATTACTGTTTGTTAATTTGAGGATAGGGCCATTACAGGGCCCAGAAGGAAGAGACTTGAACACAAGCACCAAGTCATATTTATAGGGGCAGAGCTGGACTCACCCCAACTGCCACATCAGTGTTGTCAGGAATTTCACTTTACAACACAAAAATGAATCAGTGTCAAAGATTTTAGAATTATGGAAAGCTCCCAATTCCTGGTGTCTCGGTAAAGAATCTGCCTGCAATACAGGAGATCAGAGTTCAGTCCCTGGGTGGGGAAGATCCCCTGTAGAAGAGAATGGCTACCCACGCCAATACTCTTGCCTGGAGAGTTCCATGTACAGAAGCGGGCTACAGTTCATGGTGTCACAAAAAGTCAGACACAACTAAGTGACTAACACTTTCACTTTCAAATCTAAGAGAACCATCCAGCCAACTCTCTTGTCAATGTATGGCAAAACCAATACAGTATTGTAAAGTAAAATAAAGTAAAAATAAAAATTTTTTTAAAAAGTAAAATAAATAAATAAATAAATAAATAAATAAAAGTGAAGGATTCATATAGCCCAGAATACTTACCCAAGATCATCCATCCAGGGCCAAAGATAAGACAGAAATCCAAATGTACTGGCTCCCAATTCAGTGCTCTTTCTCCTGTTCACCACTGTCTCTGTTCAACACATTCTGGATTTCATCCTTGTTATATTTTAGTCCTCTTATTGATCTGTTTTAGGTTTAACTGATAAAGGAATAACATTTCAGAAGTGTTAAGACTGATGGGTGTCATTACTTATACTTATAAATCACCTGCCGAATATACCAGCTCTCCTAGGATGTAGCTGGTATGTCAAATGTGAGGATGATTGTAATCACTTGGTTTTATGATTATGGTGTGTTTTAGTAAATGTCCTAGTTATATCCTTGCTGATGTATTTTTGCTGATCTTTCAGAAAGTAAAACTTTTGTCATAATGGTACGCATCAGACTGTAATCAGTGTTACAAAATCAATATTCTGCAGAGAATGAAAAAATAAAGCACTACCTGGAGGTTTTTGCTACTTTAATAAAGCCAAATTGTCTGTTATGCATACAGAAGTAAGAAAACATGTACTCTTCCCGCAAGACAGACACTGCACCTTTGTTTACCAAGCTGGTAGCTTGCCTGTCACGTAAGCCGATTTTGTTTGTTTTCAGGGAAGAAACCAATTTTAAATTCTTGATGCTAAATAAAATTTTTACCAGATTGATCATCCCCCTCCCCTGCTTCTTTTTAAGGCAAAAAAAAAAAAAAAAAGCAGCTCTTCAGTGGAGAGGTCACTTCTTTTGAGCACATCTTCACAGTATGTATGGGGTTTCCCTGGTGGCTCAGACACTAAAGCGTCTGCCTGCAATGCGGGAGACCCAGATTCAATCCCTAGGTCGGGAAGATCATCTGGAGAAGGAAATGCCAACCCACTACAGTATTCTTGCTTGGAAAATACCATGGACGGAGGAGCCTGGGAGGCTACAGTGCATGGGGTCGCAATGAGTCAGACACAACTGTGACTTCACTTCACAGTATAGCTCACATAAATATCTAGCTGATATTTATGCCTGTGTTTGTAGTATCACTTCTGGAAATCTTGTATTGTCGGACCTTTTCCTCAGTGATACGCTGTTGTCTAAGCTCATAGGAGGTTTCAGCCTATCTCTTCCCCATCATTTCCTACAATGTTTTGGAAATCTAAGTATCAGTCCGTCTTTACATTTCTCATTCAGCGATGTGAGTCAGGCAGTCACTGCGGCCAAGGGCACAAGGTGCTGTGCGCTCCAGGCTGCCATGTAAAGATGCGTAAGACCACAGTCTTATCAAAATGTTTATGTCAGGTGTCTTTTTTTCCTCTTCTCATTAGTGAATCCTCACACATAGAAAACCACCAAGGCCAACCCTATGCAAAAGTATTTAGGGACTTCCCCGGTGGTCCAGTGGTTAAGACGCTATGCTCCCAATGCAGGAGGCCTGGGTTCCATCCCTGATCAAGGAACTAGATCCCACAGGCCACAATTCAGAGTTTGCATGTGAACCAAGACCTATCACAGCCAAATTAGTTTTAGAAAACTCATCATTTAGAAAAGTATTTTTTTAGATCCATTAGAATGATAACAATAGCACTAAAGTCTCTCTCGCTCTTATCACATGCCAGCCATTATTCTACACTCTCGACACGTTTTTAACTCAGTCCTATACAGTAGGTGCTCTTGTGAGCCCATTTTAAAGGCAAGGAGACTGAGGCATGGAGAGAGAAATAAGTTGCTTATTGATACCTGACAGAAATGATTCAGACTCAGTCTGGTGAAGGCCCCATCAGATTCCTTCCTTTGGGTCGTTAAGGTTTGTTCGTTTTTAGCAGTGTCCTAATAAAAAGGTCGCTGCCACCTAGCCCTTTACTAGCTAATAATTCTTCAGAGATTGTTTCAGATCATTTCAAGCAGAGAAACTAGCTGAGAACATGGCCTGTAAGACAAATAAACCGGTGTGGTTGGGAGCATGTGGGTTTGGTGAGAAAGAATGGCGGGTGGGTGGATAGGGCAATAGGAAGAGGCAGCAGAGGAGTGAGAAGGGTACTGAAAGGGAACTAAGGAGATTCCAAAAGAAACAAATCATCTCCATCACAGCCCTCAAAGAACTGCCCCGAGGAAGGAGGAAAGATGGAGCAGAATGCAGATCTGGGCGGGAGTGGCTGCAGGATGTTCGACTTGGCATCACTTGTATGGGTAACTCACAATATAAAGGGAAAAAAAGACATGTAACTTTGAGGACTTCCCTGGTGGTCCATTGGTTAAGAATCTGCCTGCCGATGCAGGGGACATGGATTTGATCCCTGGTCCAAGGAAGATCCCACATGCCCGAATGCCGCAACTAGTCAGCCTATGAGCTGCAGTTTCTGAAGCCCATGAGCCTGGAGGCCAAGCTCCACAGTAAGAGAAGGTACCACAATGAGAACCTCGTGCACCACCACGAAGAGTAGACCCTGCTCACTGCTAGAGAAAGTCCATGAGCAGCAAAGAAGACCCGGTGAAGACAATACATAAAATACAAATTTTAAAAATAAATTAAAAAACCTTAACTTTACACAGCTTTTTTCCCCAAAGAAATTATGGTAAGTGGAAAACAAAGCAAGGTAGCCAAACATAGTAAAACTTAGAGGTATAAATGGGTTAACCTCACCCATTAAACTATGTTAAGATGGGACAGAAGAAAAATTGAAATCCCAGCTACGTAATGTTAGTAACACCTAAAAAAAACAGCAGCACAGGAGAGCTGAAATGAAGAGGAGAAAGCCCATTCACAATGCTACCAAGAGGGAAGCAAGAACAGCAAACAGCATCAAAATGGAGTTAAAGACAAAAATAATTTAAAAATGGCAGAAAATAATATCTAGTAATATAACAGGAAGCCTTCACCAAGAAGGTCCAGTAGTCATGAAGTTTATACCTCTTACAGTGTCGCTGGGAACTATAGACAACCAGACAAATAATAAAAATACAGTGAAAACATTGCTAAAGTCATAATCACAGCCTCCGACTTAGAAATCAACAAGTAGGAAATGGTAAGAACAGAGAGGGACTGGGTAGCATAATCAACAAGTTTGACATAGTCATATACAGGGAGAAGTTTTTCTTTTCAAATGCAAGTGATTTATCTAATTTTGAATTTTTGCCATAGAGGAAGCTTTTGTAAATGCCAAAAAGACAGACTTATAGGCAACATTTACTGTACACAATGAGAAGTAAATAACCAAAAGGTAGGCTGCAAAAGAAACTCATCATAACTTGAAATAACCTTGGTTAATTGGAAAATAAACATATAAATTACAGATTGTTGACAAAAGAAACCCAGCTGTTGTGGTCAGTGCCTCTGGGAGGATGGACAGGAAGGCATGTCAGGGACTTTGAGGGCAGCAGAGTTTGCGGTAGTGACAAATTAGAAATGGCTAGGTGGGAGAATAAATTGTGGACACACACACCATGTAATCCAGTGCAGCAGTTTAAAAGAGTAAGACCCATGTTCCGAGATTAAATCATCACCAAGTTCCATTGTTTAAGAAAATAACACATCATGTAAGATTTGTGCACAACAGTACAAATCTATATATTCTGTAAGTCCAAGCATGTATATAAATTCTTGGAATAAACTCAGAAAATACAGTCAACATGCTGGGGGCTGCCCTGGGGCTGGGGGTCAAGAGGGCAGCCACGGGAATCACTGGTATCATCCTGACTATTTGAATTTCATAATTATATTAGAACATACAATTGTAATAAAGTAAATATAATCTTGTGTAATTTAAAATAAAATTAAAGCTACCTATGGGGTTACTGAAAGTTTTCCCTTTGTGCATTCGTTTACCTTTAACTGACTGTTCTGCCTTTGTCAAATAGGCACAGCCATGCAGTCAGCTGCATTCAGCCACGCGGGACTGAGAGGACAGAAAAGGGGTCTGACACCTGATTCCTTGAAGGTTTAACCTCTGTGGATAAACGGCGCTGACCACTTTGAAAGACCCTCCCTCACAAAGCAGTGTGTGTGTGCTGAGTGGGAAGACTTCCCTGGGGGGGCCTCTCACATGAACTGGACCATCCACCCTGGCCTTGGGGTTAGCAGCTTGTCTTTGGTTGTAATTTGTAATATGTGATTTGACTTGAAGTACTCAAACATAATATTTTCTTGGACCCAAAAAAAAAAAACCCAAAAACTAACATTCAAAGCATCTCAAGTCCAAGGACCCAGGTTTAAATTGGGTGGGCAGAACCAGGGCCTGGGGGTTAAATCTGACATGGTTTTATTATGACCTGCAAAGTAATTTCTTTTTTTACATTTAAAATGCTAGATACACATGGACCTGATATCCCCAAGTGTGCTCCTTGCCCACGAAGCCTAAAGAAAAACTGGCCAACGAGTGTTACCTCGTAAGTCAGATGCTACCAAAGCTGGGCGGTTCATCCGGGTGTCACATCATAAAAAGAGAGAGAGAAGAGCTTCCCTAGGAACTTGGACATTATTCTCTCATAATTTCACTTGTAGTTGGTCTAGGCCAATTGTATGGAAATGAACAAACTCCAGGACAGAGGAAGCCTGGTGTGCTGCAATCCATGGGGTCGCAGAGAATCGGACATGATTTAGCGACTGAAAAACCAAGCCCGATTGGCTCCCTCCTTCAGTCTCCAGAAGTGCTCTGGTATCCGCTCATCCTTAGCTCCTGTTCCTTTAATCCCTTTTTGGTTGGTGTTCACTTTTGTCAGTGAATGTAAATGATTTTCTTAAAGTTATCTTTTTACCCATAATTGGTGACATTATAGTGTTGGATACCCCTCTTCTCGGCTTCCTTTGCTTTTTGACAAACGTCTACTTTTGATCCACTCTTGGTTTTTTTCCCTTACGTGGACATTCTTTCATTTATCAAGATTCTACCATGACTCATCTTCTATCCTTTGTATCAACATCCTCACTGTGCTTTAGAGTAACTTCTGGAGTCTTAAAGTGCAGACCATGGAATACCAGTCCCAGAATTCCTGAGTCGTTAGACACAATGTTTCTTTTCAGGTCTGTCCCAGTTGGATGTCCAGCAGGCTCTTGGAAATTTATATGTAAAGTGCAGGAGGGGACATTCCTGGTGGTCAAGTGATTAGGACTGTGAGCTTCCATTAGAAAGGGCATAGATTCGATCCCTGTTCGGGAAACTAAGTGATTTGGCACAGCTTTAAAAAAAAAAAAACAAACATAAAATATGGTGGGAGGTTGAGGTCTGAGAGACAATGTAACAGTTACTAGTGGTGTAAAGACAGCCTTCTCCTGGGCTTTCTGTCCTGTATCACCTGCAGTCCTTGTGGAAAGAGACTTCCTGACCTACCAGTCAGATCCCTGGGCCTGGGATCTAGAGTCTGCCTTTGTCAGGAACCCTGCCCCTCAGCATTTTCATCACACGCTCAAACTTGAGTAATGTTTGAGTAATGATTCCAGCCCCAAAGTCCAAATTCCTTTTCAACTTGTACAGCACCCCAATATAACAGAACTGACTAAGCAAACCCAGAAGTCTCCAAGCACCCACCTGATCAGAGGGGTAGAGCAGAAGGAACGAGAGGGGCACCTCCTACCGAATCCAGAGGTGACTTCCTCATTCAGAGTGACCAGTCACTCTCCCAGGGCTCCAACTAGAAGCCGTGCACATAGTTCTGTGGAGCCAAAAGCAATCGTGGGCAGTGTGTTCACTGAAATTCTCCCGCCCCAAAATAGGAGGCTTGGTGAGGCTTGCCTTAATGAGAGTTTACCTTTGTTAGCAGCAGAGTTAATGATTAGATAAATCACTTTAGATTTGGTGTTTGCAGCCTTGAAATTAAAAGATGCTTGCTCCTTGGAAGAAAAGTTACAACCAACCTAGACAGTATATTAAAAAGCAGAGACATTATTTTGCCAACAAAGGTCCGTCTAGTCAAGGCTATGGTTTTTCCAGTAGTCATGTATGGAGAGTTGGACCATAAAGAAAGCTGAGTGCTGAAGAATTGATGCTTTTGAACTGTGGTGTTGAAGAAGACTCTTGAGAGTCCCTTGGATGGCAAGGAGATTCAACCAGTCCATCCTAAAGGAAATCAGTCCTGAATATTCATTGGAAGGACTGATGCTGAGGCTGAAACTCCAATACTTTGGCCACCTGATGGGAAGAACTGACATATTTGAAAAGACCCTGATGCTGGGAAAGATTGAAGGCAAGAGGAGAAGGGGACGACAGATGAGATGGTTGGAATGCATCTCCAACTCAGTGGGCATGAGTTTGAGTAAACTCTGGGGAGTTGGTGATGGACAGAGAGGCCTGGCATGCTGCAGTCCATGGGGTCACAAAGAGTCGCACATGACTGAGCAACTGGACTGAACTGAACTTGGTGTTTTAAAATCTAATCATTTCTCTTAGAGAGAAATTGTTCTTTTTTTCCTCTTGGAGATGTAAACGCAATAAAGTAATACCAGAATTGTAAGGTTTTGCATCTTTGGACAGTTGGGGAGTCTGAGGGGAGCACCTCTGACTGAGTAGACAGCTTCTGTGGGTCCTTTGAGTTATTTTGCACTCGGTCATATGAAGAAACCTGTCACTGTATAATGCATGTACAGTTCCTTTGAGTATTAATGCTCCATCTTTTCAACCCAATTGATTTTTCCAAGTAGACAGAAGAAACTCAGGATATGCTGCTTATTGATTGCTGCTAAGCTCATTTTAAGTGTATTTCATAATAAAGAGCATCTTGAGGCTGAAACAAACCTGCACTTGTACAGCGGGCAAGAATTCTTGGGAATTACTCAGGTTGAAATGTACCAACACTAAAAACTGACTAGATACAGAAAGGCGTTGATGTTGCTTTACTCAACACTAAAAGACTGAGGCTCCATTCATCTACCGTCATGTTCTAACAGGTCATCATTTGGTGTGAACCTTCCTGCTGTCTTGGAATTAACACACTTCTCACTTCAGCTGGCCTTGTGTGTGAGTGTGGTGCTCAGTCATGTCCAACTCTTTGCCATCCCATGGGCTCCTCTGTCCATGGAGTTTTCCAGGCAAGAATACTGGAGTGGGTTGCCATTTCCTATTCCGGAGGACCTGCCCAACCCAGTGTTTGAACTCATCTCCTGCATCCCTGTATTGCCAAGCAGGTTCTTCAATACTGAGCCACCTGGGAAGCCCCCAATTGACCCTGGTGGTGGTGGTGGTTTAGTTGCTAAGTCGTATCCAACTCCTGCAACGCCAGGGACTGTAGCCCACTAGGCTCCTCTGTCCATGGGATTTTCCAGGCAAGAATACTGGAGTGGATTGCCATTTCCTTCTCCAAGGGATCTTCCTGACCCAGGAATCAAACCCAGGTCTCCTGCACTGCAGGCAAATTCTTTACCGACTGAGCTATGAGGGAAGCCCCCAGTTGACCCTAAATTCATATAGATGTTTGCAGCCTCCCAGCAGGTTTTTTGGTCTAAAATTTCCACCGGGCCTCAGCAATCCATGGCAAACCCCAGAAGAATAAAAATTTCAAGGGACTTCCCTGGTAGCCCAGTGGTTAAGACTCTACACTTCCACTGCAAGGGCTGTGGGTTCAATCCCTGGTCAGGGAACTCAGGTCCTGCATGTCACATGGCTCAGGCTAAGAACAGAGAAGACAAAATTTCAGAACAAGTTTATACAAGTTTCAAAACAAGCCTTTGCTTCTAGTGTTTTTTGACCCCTAATCCCTCTACCATTTTTACTGCCCTACTTTCTGACTTTCCCACGATGATTTCAGCATGCATGAGACAGAACATGGGCCCATGCCAACATCTCTGCAAATGTTCCCTGAAGGCGAGGAGGCCAGGCTCTGATAGCCCTGGGCCTGGAGCTAGCCTACCACCAGAGGGGCAGCTATGGTCTCGTTGGGGTTTTTTAAATAATTAATTAAGTTTTTGGAGAAGGAAATGGCAACCCACTCCAATATTCTTGCCTGGAAAAACCCATGGACAAAGGAGCCTGATGGGCTGCAGTCCATGGGGACACGACCAAGCGACTTCACTTGGTTGTACCTCACAGCTGGTAGGACCTCAGTTCCTTGACCAGGAATTGAACTTGGGCCATGGCAATGAAAGCCTGGAATCTTAACCTCTAGGCCACCAAAGAACTCCCCTGGTCTTACCGTTATTACTTTGTTTATCTAGGCTCTGCTGGGTCTTCCTTGCTGCAAAGGGTTTTCTCTGGTTTTGGGGAGCAGGGGCCACTGTCTAGCCGGGGCGCAGAGGCTGCTCACTGCCCTGGCTTCTCTCGAGGTGCAGCATGGGTTCTCCGGCTCGCGCGCTTCAGGAGCTGCAGCTCACAGGCTCAGTAGTTGGGGCGCACAGGCTTAGCTGCTCTGCGGCATGTGGGATCTTCCAGGATCAAGGCTCAAACCCGTATCTCCTGCACTGGCAGGCGGATTCTTTACCACTAAACCATCAGGAAAGCCCCAGTAATTATTTTTTTAAATTAATAAACAGGGTGAAATTGCAGAGATTTCAACCTTCTCATGGTGTGGATTTGATGAGAATGGTTTTCACATACTTTACATTTTGTAATCAGTAATTAAATCTTCTTTAAATAAAAAATGTGTTATATCTTGCTTGTGCCCACTTGATATTATGGAGTTTTAAAGTTTTAAGCAGACTATCACCACCTCACTGAAGATTTTCTATTTCTAGTTTGTTTCCACTTTTGGCTTCTAACCTCTGTTTTTGTACTTCCTGTTTCTACTATGATCTTATCTACTCAGAATCTACAGGATTAAAAAAAAATTATTCAAAGTGTACAAAAGTAGACTGTACCTTCATAAAAAATGTAAATTGAAGTTACTGCAGGATTCATGTTGATGTATGGCAAAACCAATACAATATTGTAAAGTAATTAGCCTCCAATTAAAAGAAATAAATTTATATTTAAAAAAAAAAACAAAAGAATTTAAAATTCGAATTCTTTTTTCATCTGTTTCCAAAAGTTAGCTTTTAAAGTATTCAAAATTGACTCGGCGGCAGCCACGGCGCAGACCCGACTTCACTCGCTCGCAGGTCGCTCTGCCCCCTCTGCAACCGTGTCTGACAAACCCAATACCGCCGAGGTAGAGAAGTTCGATAAGTCGAAATTGAAGAAAACGGAAACGCAAGAGAAAAATCCACTGCCTTCGAAAGAAACGATTGAACAGGAGAAGCAAGCAGGCGAGTCGTAATGAAGCGTGCGCCACCCGTATGCACTGTACGTTCCACAAGCATTGCCTTCGTATTTTAATTCTTTTAGCTGTTTAACTTTGTAAGATGCAAAGAAGTTGGATCGAGTTTAAATGACTGTGCCACCCCTTTTCACATCAAAGAATGGAGAACTGCTGACGACGAAGGCGGCGCCTGCCTCTCCCATCTGCCTGTGTGGCTGGCAGGGAAGGAAGAGAACTTGCATGTTGGTGAAGGAGGAAGCTGGCTGGGACGACAGTGAAATCTAGAGTAAAAAGCTGGTCTAAGGTGTTCTGCGGACTGTAAAATGTAGTTTAATCAGAGTGCCATTTTTTTGTTGTTGTTGTCCAAATGATTTTAATTATTGGAATGAACAATTTTTTTAATATGCAAATAAAAAGGTTTAAAACCTGAAAAAAAATATTCAAAATAGTTAATATTAAAAGGCTAAATAAACTTCCAACCTATATAAAAGTTTTAATTATTTAAACAAAACTCACTTTTTAATTTTGATTTTTGAAATTTCAGTTAGTTATAAATGTTTTTTGTAAACAAGAACATTCATGATTCTTGTATTCATCAGCTAATGTAATGAATTGCTGTCACGTGCCATGCATGTTAATTCTAGACCTTCATACACAAAGTCAAAAGTCATGTGAATTATTACTACAAAGTGTGGTCCACCACCATATAAAACTGTTGGAAAGCTATGCCAATTCATGGGAACTTCTGGAAGTCTCCACTGGAACACAGAGGAGCCAAAGAAGGGAAGCTCCCTACTTTAGGAAATGATCTCTTGTTACTCAAGAATCTCTTGCACTCTTGTTTTCTGAGAGGAAAGATTTGACAAGTTAATGAATTTGTCTTTTCCCTAAGCAAAACCCTCCTCACCCCCCTAAGCGGTATCTCTCTCTGAAATTCTCATCAGGATTCCTGCTCCTTTTGTTTCAGGCACCTCAGGCAAAGGAGATGAAAAAGAACCCATGGTTTGAAAGGTGTTCATCATGATAGTGGATGCGTAGGGCTCAGGTCACAGGAGGCCAGCGTAGCACCAGATCCTGGTGAATACAAGGACTGTTGTGTGCTTGTGAAATTCGAGGGCCCCGGGCAACAGCTCCCCTGCCCACGTCTAAGTTCAGTACTAACTTTGAGAATATCTGTACAATACTTGTACAATGCATCATTCTGAAATGCTCTGAGACGACTAACCAAATTCTCAGAACTGTGATGAAATGTTACACTCTTCTCTACTTGTAAAATTGCTTTTGTTGCCACATCTTCGTGTAAGTTGTTAGTTCTGGTTTAAGATTTGGCTCCTGACAAACAAGGAAAGTAGAGTTGGGTACCACCAAGGCCATTCCCAGTGTATCAAGTAGGCACCTCTTGTCTGCAACAGAGCTTCTGCTTCTCAACCCTGACTGGAAGATTAGGTTCAAGACCGGAGGGAAGGTGCAGGCTCTGCCCACTTTTCCCACCCAGTTTAATCCTAAATGCAGCTGATACCCTTTGGGTAGGGGTAAAGGTACTGTGGCATCCGGTCCCATCACCTCATTTCAAATAGATGGGGAAACAATGGAAACAGTGACAGACTTTATTTTCTTGGGCTCCAAAATCACTCAGATGGTGACTGCAGCCATGAAATTAAAAGACGCTTACTGCTTGGAAGAAAAGCTCTGACAAACCTAGACAGCATATTAAAAAGCAGAGACATTACTTACCAACAGAGGTCCGTCTAGTCAAAGCTGTGGTTTCTCCAGTAGTCATGTATGGATGTGACGTTGGACAATAAAGAAAGCTGAGCGCCGAAGAATTGGTGCTTTTGAACTGTGGTGTTGGAGAAGACTCTTGAGAGTCCCTTGGACTGCAAGGAGATCAAACCAGTCAATCCTAAAGGAAATCAATACTGAATATTCATTGGAAGGACTGATGCTGAAACTCCAATGCTTTGGTCACCTGATGTGAAGAACTGACACATTAGAAAAGACCCTGATGCTGGGAAAGACTGAAGGCAGGAGGAGAAGGGGATGATGGAGGATGAGATGGTTGGATGGCATCACCGACTCGATGGACATGAGTTTGAGCAAGCTTCAGAATTTGGTGATGGACAGGAAAACCTGGCATTGTAGTCCATGGGGTTGCAGAGTCTGAGCAACTGAACTCAGCAACTGAACTGAACTGAAGGCACTGGAAGGAAAGGATTTCAAAGTTTCTTTTTTTTTTCCCCCAACGTTTTCATTCTCAATGAAGGAAGGATGAGATGAGTCCTGGCGCCAAGGATTGTTAGGGACTGACTTTCAGATGTGGGGCAAAAGGGAACCAAAACCTTAAGAACAAGAAAGGAAGCAAGTTCAGGAAGTCAGAAAGAGTCCAAAAGTGCCCAGTGATGCTCGCTGTGGAGCTGGGAAATCTCCAAAATAATTCTTAGTGTGTTTAGATCTTCTGGACTTCCCAGGTGGTGCTAGTGGTAAACAGTCCATCAGCCAGTGCATTTTGTTCCCACCTGGACACCTTACTTAGCCAGGTGATTGTTAATTCTTCCCATAAAAGCAGAAGGAAAGCACTCAGGAAACCCTATGGCACAATGAGGGAATGCCCAAGAAGGGGTCAGAATAACCTCATCTTGAGTTCTGTGTTCCAAAAAGTTAAGGAAGACGGATCCTGCTTGTGCGCTCAGGCCTGAGAGTTGGCACAGGAGGTAGAATGGGATTGTAGATGATATGCTTTCTACAGGATCTTTTCCCTTGAGGACAAAGAAGTATGCAAGGAGAAGGAATGCAAAGAGCCAGTGGTGAAATGTAGCCACTTTTGCCAGAGACCCCTAAGGCCCAAGAAAACAACTCCCCTCGACAGTCAGTCCTCATTCATCACATGCACATAGAAAAGGAGATAGAACAGCGAAGGCAAGGGGAAGACAGCACCTGCCCAGTTCTCCCCCCATCCATTCTCAAGCCACAACCAACCCCAACACCAGAGGGAAAAAGGAAAAAGTCAAGAAAGACCCTGAACTCTTCCCCATACCATGCACACACACACACACACACATGTGCGCGTGCACACACACACACATGTGCGCACACACACATGTGTGCACACACACAGATACATGTCATAAGCTGTTAGAGACAGAAGACAGATGGGGCCACTGCTGGGATTCTGTTCACAGGAGCCTCTGAATGGATATGAAGGGGCTGCCCTGGTGATCGAGTAGTTAAGAATCTGCCTTGCAATGCAAGGGACACTAGTTCCATCCCTGGTCCAGGAAGATCCCACATGCCTTGAGGCAGCTAAGCCTGAGCACCACAACTACTGAAGCCTGCACGCCTAGATCCTGTGCTCGGCCACAAGAGAAGCTGCTAGAACGAGAAGCCTGTGCACCACAGAGAAGAGTAGTCCCCCTGCGACTAGAGAAAGCCTGCATGCAGCAACCAAGATCCAGCATAGCCAAAAAATAAACAGAAATAAATATATTTTTTTAATGGACATGAGGCTGCTGTTTTTAAAGGAACCGAGCTATCTTTTGTGGAGTAGGCGCTGCAGCGGGTCTGAGCTGCGGCCCTCAGGACCTTTCGCTGAGGCACACAGACTTTCTAGTTGCAGCACATGGGCTTCTGTAGTTGCGGCACTCAAGCTTGGCTGCTCCGTGGCACGTGGAATCTTAGTTCCCTGACTGGGATCGAACCTGCATCCCCTGCATTGCAAGGCAGATTCTTAACCGCTGGGCCACCAGGGAATTCCCAACAGGGCTGTCTTAAGAACGAACCAAGGCTATTCAATGAACCAAAAAATGATTTTGAATTTCTCGCGCTGAACTGAGATCTACAACCGTCAAGAGAGCTACACCTAGCAGGAGAGAGGGCTTGGGCAGAGGGTAATTGGGGATGGTTATTGGAAAACATTTCCACTGAGCCTCAGTGTGCTGTTTCCTTCCTGTTCACATGAGTCAGTGGACCAAGGTCCACACCCGTCACCTGTCTTTGGACCCCCTCCCGGGAGCTTCAGCTGCCCATGATCTTTGGGTACCCAGCTCTGTCTTCTCTCAACTCTGGGGGCTACCTATAGCTTTTCAAAAGAAGCCCCAAAAGCAAAGCAGCTGCTTCGACAAGATAACTTGAAAGGTCTCCTGAAAAATCTTTTAAATGTCCAGCTGCTTGGGACCCTAGGGCTTTGTCAGCTGCCCCCTTATTGACATCCAGGGAACCTGAGTCTGAAAAGAGTAAATTCCCTGCTCCCACGATCATGAAGTCAATGACCAAGAGGGTTGAGCTTTGAAATCAGACTGCTGTGTAGGGATGTGTGTTCCCCGATGCCTTAATTATGCAAACCGAGGTAGCTTACTTGACTTCTGTAAAGTTTTATTTTCTTAATTGGAAAATGAAAATGGTAGTACCAATGCCCTCCTTGAAGACTTGCTACGAGGAATGAGAGATACAATGTGTGTGAACCGCAGTGAAATACCTGTCAGATAGTAAGCCATTCGACCTTAGCTCTTATCACCAGCTGGGACCACATGCAGGTCTCCTGGCTCCTCATTCAATACCCTTGTCAGATCAACTGCCAGAGAGTAGGGCAGAAAGTAAAGTTGAAAAACTTCTGAAGTCTCGCTTTTTTTCAGATTATAGCAGCTCCCCTACCCTGACCCGCTTGGTTAGAGGTTGGCCATCAAGGCCACTGCCACATCTGGCTGTGCAGCCAGCAGAAAATGCACAGGCCATTCAAGCTCTCGGCTTCCCACTCCAAGATGGTCTGCATGACATTTGGGTCAATCAATTTACAGATAATGATTCTTGCCGCAGAGCGGTGCATGTCCAATCACAAGAAATAGGGGTCCCCAATTGATTTTTGTGGACTGGTTTCATTTTCTCAGAAAGCTTTTCAGGTCAAAACATTGGCCGGAGCTAGGGTGCTGATAGGAGGTGGCATATTTCCATCTGCTTTTGCCCAGAAATGTCTGGCTATCATTGTGCTCTGTTGAATAAAATTGAAATCATCAAGCCCTTTGAGGCATTGCAAGGACATTTTTCAAGCAGGACTTTTAAACCAGGGGGATGGGGTGGGGGAGGACACAGAGCATCTGCCTGGAGGAGATACACACACACAAACGCATATACATATACATGTGTGGGATCCTTTTTTCTTCAGGATAAATTTCTCTCAGCAACATAGTGATGTTCAAGAACCTGAGTGTGTATGGAGAGGGGACTGTTTTCCTGAACCGTGTTTTCTACCCTCCACGTGTGGACTTCATTTTTAGCATCTTTCAAATGAAAGTATAAGGAAGCCTAAATAAATAGTTAAAGGATTAATTAAAAATAGGCAAATGGCTCTATTTCTCTCCTAAACTGGTTGATTCATGCCTTGTTGTAGCTTTTTTTTTTTTTTTTGAGGACACAAAACTATTAATTTATGTGTGCGAAGAACAGTGAATTAATCCTAAAGAGCCCTGCAGCCTTTAAAGACCTGAATCATATGTTGAGCTCGTTTAAAACTTGCATAGGAAATTAAGGGAGAATAAAACCCTTTAATTTGAAAAGTGCATCTATAGTTGACGTCCCTAGGATATCTGCAGGGTCATTATTCAGAAAGGTTAAGGAGGACTTTATTTTTTTATATGCGCTGTGTATTTCCCAGTTCCAGCTCACCATGGTGCATTTCAACTTATAAAGAGTAGGAGATAACGGGGGGAGGGGAGCTTTTTATTCACTTGCCACTTAATTTCCTTGCCGCCACGCCAGTCCCAGCTTAATGAATGTAATTGCTACCTTTGATGAAAATACTATTATCAAGATCACACATTACATTGGAAAACAGTTTTTCTTTAAACACAGCTACTGCAGTCTCTAATTATGCATGTAACAAGTGTCTCCCGAACAAAAGAGCATGTTGTCTACAATTGCTAGGAATTGGAGCAAGGCAAATTCGAACAAAGAACAGATTAGATTTGCTCCCGCTCCACAAAGCCCATCCCTCTGATTAATTTCCTGCAAAAACTAAAACAATTCTCTTAAAAGGCGCTCACCCCCTTCTCCAGAATGATCCATATGCCATTTGGATCTTTCTATAGGGTGATAATGGCCCCTGATTTGAACTCGTGTTGGAAAATAAGAAAGAGCTTTTATGAACTTCCTCTTTCATATGCAAATGAGCAGCACAGGATCTTGAGGGATAATGAGCCCCCCCAAAAAGTGACTTTTCAGTAGCTATGAAAGAGCTCACTGCTAGGGGAAAGACAGCTTTGAGCATTTGCAACCCAATTATTTTATTAGTTTCAAGGAACGAGGCATCTTTGGGAAAATGCTTCCTGTGCCTGAAACTGAGGGATACCTGGTTTTCTGGGGTTGGCGGTCCTAAAAGACAGTTTCTTGACTTATGCACAGAATTTTCAAAATGAATCCATGATTAAACATAAAGTACACTTGTTAGTTTTAGTATGGCACTTTGCTATTGATTTTGGAGGCTGCGCTTGGCAAGTTTTCTTCCCTCAGATTATCCTATTATCCTGTAATATATCAATTCTACACGCACTCCCAGCATCATTCAAACCCAGAAGAAAAAGCCCATGTTCGTTTCCAACACATTACTAGTTATGAATACGAGGTCTAGAGTCAGACTGCCTGGACTCAAATCTCAACTCATGATTTATCATTTTTATGGCCTGGAAAAAAATAAGCTTTCTACGTCTTTATTCCCCAACTGTAAAATGGGGGTAACACTAACCAGAGTAGTGAGGATTAAGTAAGGCAATACTTGTGAAATGTTTACATCAATACCTGACATATAGTAAGCAATCACTACATTTTGCTTATTACTATTATTAAGACTTGGGAGACCATGATGATTTTTGTTTGTTGTCATTTCATTTACTTTATTTTACTATAGTTTTAATTTAAATTCATTTGATTTTTTAAAATTATGAAAATATGATAACACATTTACAGGAGACTTGGAAAATACAGAACAAAAGTACATATCAGTTCAGTTCAGTTCAGTCGTTCAGTCGTGTCTGACTCTGCGCCCCCATGAATCGCAGCACAACAGGCCCCTCTTTCCATCACCAACTCCCGGAGTTCACTCAAACTCACGTCCATCGAGTCCGTGATGCCATCCAGCCATCTCATCCTCGGTCGTCCCCTTCTCCTCCTGCCCCCAATCCCTCCCAGCATCAGAGTCTTTTCCAATGAGTCAACTCTTTGCATGAGGTGGCCAAAGTACTGGAGCTTCAGCTTTAGCATCATTCCTTCCAAAGAAATCCCAGGGTTGATCTCCTTCAGAATGGACTGGTTGGATCTCCTTGCAGTCCAAGGGACTCTCAAGAGTCTTCTCCAACACCACAGCTTAAAATCTTTCTTCGGCGCTCAGCTTTCTTCACAGCCCAATTCTCACATCCATACATGACCACTGGAAAAACCATAGCCTTGACTAGACAGACCTTTGTTGGCAAAGTAATGTCTCTGCTTTTCAATATGCTATCTAGATTGGTCATGACTTTTCTTCCAAGGAGTAAGCGTCTTTCAATTTCATGGCTGCAGTCACCATCTGCAGTGATTTTGGAGCCCCAAAAAATTAAGTCTGACACTGTTGCCACTGTTTCCCCCCATCTATTTGCCATGAAGTGATGGGACCAGATCCCATGACCTTCATTTTCTGAATGTTGAGCTTTAAGCCAAATTTTTCACTCTCCTCTTAGTTCCACTATATATTACCATTATTTTTTAAAGTAGGTAAATTAAGATTTTTAGTTTGAGTTTCGATATCAAACTCTCAAAACTTAATAGAATGAAATGATAATATAATAATGAAATATAATAGAATTAATAGAATGAAAAGTAGAAGACTATAGTAGACCTGAAAAGCACTATAAAACAATTCAACATAACACACAAAAGCAGGATACAAATTCTGTTTAAGTTCCAATAGACTATAAACTGGTTTCCCTGGTGGCTCAGACCATAAAGAGTCCGCCTGCAACACCGGATACCCAGGTTCGATCACTAGGTGGGGAAGATCCCCTGGAGAAGGGAATGGCTACCCACTCCAGTATTCTTGCCTGGAGAATTCCGTGGACAGAGGGGCCTGGCAGGCTATTGTCCATGGGGTCACCAAGAGTTGGTCGCGCTGAGCGACTGACCACACAGGCTATAAACCAGGAGACAATGGAACGTAACCAGGGATGAAAAACAAGGTGCAAAAATTTCATGGTCTTAAGGTATTAAAATCATACAAAGTCTGTTATCACTGTGGAATTATGTTAGAAATCAATATCAAAAGATATTTGAAAATAACCCACATATTTTCAAGTGTAAGGTGATATTTACATAGAGATCTTTGACTTAGCCATTGAAAGCCTCAATAAAAAGACTGGAAAAAAAAAACCCAGAGTATGATTTTGGAAAATAAATATTTAAATGAGAAATTAATATCAAAAATACTTTAGAAACCCCATGTATTTGGAAATTAAATGTCCGCTTATAAATGATGTGTGTATCTAAGAAGCCATACAAAGGAAATTTAGAAAATATTTTTTAACAGATTGTGGAAACAGGTAGGCATCTTTTACTATTGTGATTTTTTAAACTATTACTCATTTTAATACCATTGTACCATGATTGGTCAACAGAAAATAATAGAATTCTATACCACTAAAACTGCCATTTAATAGAAAAATCTATAATCACTTTTTAAAATCCAGATGCACATTAGAATTATCTTGGAACTTTTAAAAAATAGCACAAATGTGCACGTATCTTTTTTTTTCTCCGAAGCTCCAGAGGTGTTTCTAATGAAGAGCCATGTTTAAAAACAACTGGACGATATGATGATCTTTTACTTTTATCTAGTTTGTTATACTTTTTCTATTTCATATTCATTGCTCGCATTTTAGTTAGTTAACACTTTCCAATTTCTCTCTCTTTTTTGTTGTTGTTCTTTCTCAAGCCTTTATCAAGTATAGTAGAAAAACTTGTATATACATATATGTAGTATGTATAATATAAATGTTTTAGAAAACATGAATTTTTGCTTAGCTAAAAAATTTATGACATTTTGGTTCCACTTGTTTGACTAAGTATGAATAGAATGCTAGATTTCTAATTTACGTTCATTCAGAACTTTGATGCCATTTATTCTGGCTTCTAGAATTACTGCTAAAAGTCTAGAAAGCTTATTATTTTAGTGACTAAAAAAAAATTGAATGAGGCTTTAAACTTCTAATCTGAACCTGAGAATATAAAGAAATACTATGTTGTAAAAAACAAAAAAACAAACAAACAAGCAGGAAATTAACACGTGATATAGTTTTATTAGCTAAAGTACAGATTTTGTTCAAATTTCACAAAATTTTATGTTAGTGCCCATTATTTATGTTCAGACCTTATTCAAGATTCCACATTTAGTTGTACTGAGCAGCTTCAGCTGCATGTAACAAATTCTGACAAATTCTTTTTTTCATTTTTTTTTATCCTGTTGATGACGTTTAATGAAATGGATTCCCTAAGTACTGCACACCACTTCCTTGGATCCTGCAGCCTCTTGCCCCCAGGTAAAATGGCAGGAAAGTGCCATCTTAGATTGAATCCTACACCCTGTCCCGGGATGAGAAGGCTGCTGGGACCCAAATTAAGGAGGGTACAGTTAAATCGGGAGCTCTTTTTGATAGAGTTGGCTGGTCCTTTTCAAAGGCTCAAGTCCCCTATCAGGATGAGTCCCCGACGTGGTCCAGGAAGAGCCAGCATAGACCAGGAAGATGAAGCATGTTGCCTCCACTACTCCTGGCCAGGAGAAGAATCTGGATACATAAAAGAAGGGGCACCACACAGGGGTCCTTGTTATCCTTGGACTCAGTATTTGAGTCCCCCAGTCACATCACTTCCTTAAGGCAGTGAGAGTCGCCATAACACTGTTTGCTAAGAAATGTACCATCTATAAATGTGGTGCCCAGCCCAAACCCCCTTCTGCTAAACTCTGGTGTCCACCTTTGCCCACTTACACAAAACTCAGATAAATTGATTGCAAAATAAAAATGCAAATTGTACTAAAGTTACAGGATTTCAGGAAGTGAAAATGATGCTGAAGAAGCATCAAATTCTGTGCAAAGCCACTGACAAAGAAGGATCTGGCCATTCTTGATTTGAAGGAAAAAAGGACAAAGCTGATAACACAGCAGACACTCAAAAGGGAATGATTTGAGTGTCATGGATAACGAACAGCTTTGTGAAAATGTAGAAGACTTTGGATCATTTTGCAAAAAATGACACCTGGGAAGATCATGCTGTGAAAATTAACCGCAAAGAATGGCTACAGTCATCGCACAATTTTCTGCTGAAAAATTTATACCCCCAAATCAACATTTGATTCATTCTTTGCTCAAAGATTACAGGTGGTATTACAGTCATAGATTAAAACACAAGACAAATTAATTTTAATAAATTGGAATACCATTTATAAGTTTTAAGACAAATTTAAGCTTTAAGATGAATTCCCCATCTTTTTAGTTTTTACCATTTACTAAGAAAGGAGATCCCTGCTTAACACAGGTCCATTTAAAATGGGCCTTTTCTAGCACTAATTTTCCTAGGATGAATGGACCTGGTATACCCCAGGTGAAGTCCCAGGATCCCCAGGACAAAAGGTGGACATTCTTTGTGTTATGATTCAGAGCTGCTGATATTCATCACTTATATGCATTTGCCCAGCATAAGTGAGCAGGGGAAACATATACACATACACACACGCACACACACATATGAAAAAGAGAGAGAGAAGAATAAGGAATCACTTCCCGTGAGCTCTCACCCTCAGGTTCCATGTGGGACCAGCCTCTCCAGGTCTCTGTTACCTTGGTAGGGAGGGCTTTCCCAATATGAGTGGCTTCTCCATGGCAAAGGACCATTGGTGGTTGGAGAGAAATTTTCCCAGGAGGACTGCACTCAAGCTCAAAGTACCAAGGCTTCAGGACTTGGACATAAGAGGGATAAAAATGGGCAAGTAGGCAGCCCTGGTTTGGCCTCAAGCATGTCCCAGAATCTGAGAACAGAGCTCTGCATGTACCAGGCAGTGTTTTGGCCCTACCCTTATCCACGACCCCATGTGCAAGGATAGAGGCCACCTGGGGGCTGAGAGCCAGCAGCGAGTCCAAAAACACCTGCTAGCAACAGGAACTCAAGATCAAACCAGTCCATCCTAAAGGAAATCAACCCTGAATATTCACTGGAAGGACTGATGCTGAAGCTGAAACTGCAATACTTTGGCCATCTTATTCGAAGAACTGAGTCCTTGGAAAAGACCCTGATGCTGGGAAAGACTGAAGGCAAAAGGAGAAGGGGCGGGGGGAGACAGAGGATGAGATGGTCAGATGGCATCATCAACTCAGTGAGCATGAATTTGAGCAAACTCCGGGATATAGCAGAAGACAGAGGAGCCCGGCATGCTGCAGTCCATGGGGTCGCAGAGTCGGACACAACTTAGCGACTAGACGACAACAAACAGGAACTCGGTTCTTTTACAGGAGACTGATGGAAGCAGCCTGCCTGCCTCTTGGTCCAGGCCCCAACCCCGAGAGGGAGGCCCTGTGGGCAGAGAAGCAAAGGTGGAGATGCTGGCACTGCCCCAAGAGCACCCGGTGCCTGCTGGGACCCCAGGCAACCTGAGTGCTGGTGGAGGGCTCCCTGCAAGGCCCGCACATCCATCACTCCTCCTGTCCTCCGGCTGCCTGCATCTCTGGAAATTGGCTGGAGCGATCGCTCTGAGGATCCCCAACAGGGGGACAGCATTAAAGACAAGTGAGCTTTGAGGCAGCATCTCTGACTCTAGATGGCGGCGCAAATGACCGGCCATTTCTTGGTCCACTGGTTAGCGGAATTAGCATACTGTGCGTGGGGCAGCCTCCATCCGTCTCCTGCGCTCTTCATTACCAGCAGCAAGGTGGAATTGGCAGCTAACCTTTGAGTCCATGAAGGGTAATGTCCCCCGCTCCTGAGAGGACACTCTCACCTAGGACGGGCCCATCCTCAGTGGGCCATCCGGGCGACTGCTGCGTCTGGAGGAGCTGACCTTTGTGGAGGGCTTGGGGTGAGGATGAACCCCAGGGAGCTCTGGGTAGTTTTGAAGTCAGGAGGCCTGGCCTCTCTCTGGCCTCATCAGTAACTCGGGGGTTGTCCAGCAGGTCTTAGAAGTCCTCTAAGCTTCTGGGCTGTCCTCACTTTCCCCAAAGCCTGGGGGAACCAGCCACACCATGATCCATGATGCCTCCCTCTAAAGGTAATTGGAGGCTCTAGCCCTGCCAGGCTGCAACCCCAAATCTGTTCATCGGGAGTGATTGACCGTAGCTCCCTCCCAATTTGCTTGTGGCCAACGCACTACAGGCTGGTTAGGGAGCAGAGTCCCTACGGGAAGGAAAGAGAGACTAGCTTGGGAGAGGGATCCTTCCTGTGGCCCTGTAAAAAGAATCTCTAGGATGCTCCGGCTGTCTGCCCAGAGGCACCTCCTAGGTAAGCTGGCTGCTGAAGCTGTGGCCTCTACCCTCTCAGGTGGCCATGGGTAGCAGTCAAGCTGAGCTGCCTGGGGCTTACGGCCTGGCAGGGCTGGGTCTGTACACAGGGGATTAGATCACTGCCGGGGTGCCCCGAACAATTGGTTGCAGGGTGTTATTTATATATTTTACTGTGTGACTTCAGCTGTTAAGGTCAGGGAATTGGGATCCAGCAGTGCTGGACTGGACCAGGCCGTGGAATGTGACCTTGGGTTTTTCCCCACTCTGGGACTCAATTTATTCATCAGCTAAATGGGAGGTTGGGCTTCCCTGGTAGCTCAACGGGTGAAGAATCTGCCTGCAATGCAGGAGACCTCGGTTCAATTCCTGTGTCGAGAAGTTCCCCTGGATAAGGGATAGGCTACCCACTCCTGTATTCTTGGGTTTCCCTGGTGGCTGAGAAGGTAGAGAATCTGCCTGCAATGTGGAGGACCTGGGTTCGATCCCTGGGTTGCGGAGATAACCCCAGGAGGAGGGCATGACAACCCACTCCAGTATTCCTACCTGGAGAATCCCCATGGACAGAGGAGCCTGGCGGGCTACAGTCCACGAGGTCACAAAGAGTTGGACACGGCTGAGCGGCTAAGCACAACACAGCACGAATGAGCAGTTGGACCAGATATGGCTAAGAAACCTTCCAGCCTTGACCTGGAGGACTCCATAAACGTTCATGGGGCCTGGAAAATGTGCCCACTCGGGGGCCTTCCAACCGTGTTTTGTGGAGTGTTGGGTTTGGGGTGGAGGAAGCTGGATGGTGTGACTCAGATCCCCTGACTCAACCTTCTGCTTCTGGAAAGGGCTCAGGGCATGACTGCATAACCAGGGGCAGGGAAATGCCATCTGGCTCCCAAGAAGTGCTCTGTCCACCCTGCGGGGACACCAAAGTCTCCCTGGATCTGGCTTGCTCCCCAGGAGAGGAGAGGTGGGGCTGGGGCCTGCTGTGAAAGGGGGTGGCCTTTGTGATCAGTTTCATCCACCTGTACATTGATTACGGCTGTACTCACACCTCACATGTGTACTGAGCTCCTATTTATCCCTCAAGACCTCACTCTGTTGCTGGCCTGCCTTTCCACCTCCCCTTCTCTTCCTGTCCCTGCCCCACCATCATCACCCAGTCTGACCTCTAGCTGGCACGTGGAGGACTCATCAGTGGGCAGTGAGTCCATAAGCCCCTGCAGAGCAGGCACTCTGTTCCCTAGTACATGGTACAGAAGGTTCTTAACCAAATTCTGCTCAATGAATGAATGAGTAGAAGAAGTGAAATGAGCAGATGTGTTGATGAGGACATTCCAGGATGAAGGGTATTGTGGGCAAAGGTCAGGGGTGGGAACAGCCCAGTCTTCAAGGCATAACCAGTACGGACAAGTGTGGGGAGGGGAAAACCTAAGTCCCCTTTTCACTACTCATTTTGGTACTTGGGTGTTTGTCTTAATATTGGTATTATGCACTAGACTGTGAATCCCACGTGTCCATCTGAATGTTTTCACAGGACTTTGCCCAAGACTGAGCACAGAGTAGGTATTTAATAGGTGCTGAATAAGTAAATTAATTAGATAAAATGGGATATCTAAGTGGACAGTCCAGTGCTTGTATGGCAGGTCCACAAGCTCCAGAGACCCAGGCCCATTACAAGATTGCCATACAAAATGCAGGATAGCTAGTTAAATTTGAATTTTAGATGAACAATAGATAATTTTAAAATTACAAGTATGTCTCAAATTTTGCCTGAGACATACTAATCATTCAATTTTATCTGAAATTAAAATTAAACTGCTGTTTGGGGATTTTACTTTTTTCTTTATTTGCTCTTTGGGGGTGGTTGTTTTTTGGTATCTTATTTTGTTAGTTTTGTTTGATTTTGCTAATCAAGCAAGCTATCCTTCCCTCTTTACATTTTGTCCTACTTATTCTTGGCTTGTATCCTCATGATGGCTTCAGAATCACAAGATGGCTGCTGGGGTTCCAGCCTTCTTGTTTGCGATTTAGGAGAGAAGAAGGCTAAAGCAAGGATGGACAAGGGACACCTGTCTCCTGTTTGAGTCAACTTCTTAAAAGAGATTTCATAACTTAAATTACGGGCTGGTTAATGTATGGGTTACAAAAGAAGACAACATGGCAAAATATTAACAAGCATTAAATCTGGGCTATGGGTGTATATAGGTGTCCATTACCCTGCTCTGCCTTTGTTTCATGCCTGAAAACTGTCTTAATAAAAAGGTTGCTTCTTTTTAAAGATCCGTTCCCCATAATCCTTGCCCAGTAACTTTTGCTTTGTTTCATTGGCCAGCCCTTGTAAGAAGGGGGTCTGGGAAATGTAGTCTTTGAAGTGGATATACCAATGCCTGGATGTAACTGAGGTTATGTCAATGAGAAAGAAGGGAGAGCAGACATTAGGCAGGAACTCACAGCCTCTGTCCAGGGCACGATTCCTCAGCTTTCTCTGCACAGGACACAGAGAAGCTGGGGCTGCAGTACCCAAATTTCTGTTTTGGCTTCCTGTTGAATCCAGCTCCTCCTGGTCTCACCCAACCTTGTGATGGGACTTCTACCCTTGGAATGGTGACTAAATCACAGTGAATCCCTCTCCCAAGGGCAGGTATGGAGAGGAGCCCTGCTGAAGCCCCGACCGATGCATTCCGCAGCTTGTCCCCTGTGTGGTCTTTGCCAGGGTGCTGAAAACGCTGGTGACCTGTGAGGTGGCCTCTAAAGAACATGCAGCCCAGCTCCTTCCCTCCCTCAATGGGAGGGGCTTGCATTTCTCAGGGCAAAGACCCCACAGGAAGTGTATCCATCCTGTGTGGGAGGAAAATGCTTGAGCAGAAAGCCACATTCTGAGCTGTTGTCCCAGGTAAGATGGCTGTGTAGTCCCCAGCTGTCAACTAACCAGGAACTAAGAGTACCAAGGGTGATGCTCGGGGTATACCACAAGCCCTCAAAGCCACGGATAAACTCATGCTATACTGTCCTCTGCGTGCTTACAGCATAGCAGGCCTGCTATGACTGTTTGGGGAAGGGGCGAGGGAGGCACTCTGGTCCATCCACTAACGGGTGAACTGTGGTCTATCCATGCAGTGGAATATTCAGTTCAGTTCAGTTCAGTTCAGTTCAGTCGCTTAGTCGTGTTCGACTCTTTGCAACCCAATGAATCGCAGAACACCAGGCCTCCCTGTCCATCACCAACTCCTGGAGTTTACTCAAACTCATATCCATCGAGTCGGTGATGCCATCCAGCCATCTCACCCTCTGTCATCCCCTTCTCCTCCTGCCCCCAATCCCTCCCAGCATCAAAGTCTTTTACAATGAGTCAACTCTTCGCATGAGGTGGCCAAAGTATTGGAGTTTCAGCTTTAGCATCATTCCTTCCAAAGAACACCCAGGGCTGATCTCCTTTAGAATGGACTGGTTGGATTTCCTTGCAGTCCAAGGGACTCTCAGGAGTCTTCTCCAACACCACAGTTAAAAAAGCACCAATTCTTCGGCGCTCAGCTTTCTTCACAGTCCAACTCTCACATCCATACATGACCACTGGAAAAACTATAGCCTTGACTAGACGGACCTTGGTTGGCAAAGTAATGTCTCTGCTTTTGAATATGCTCTCTAGGTTGGTCATAACTTTTCTTCCAAGGAGTAAGCATGGAGTATTACCCAGTCATAAAAAGGAATGACATATTGATCCTTGGTATGTCTCAGGTGAACCCTGGAAACATTATGCTGAGTGAAAGAAGCCAGCCCCAAAGGATCACGTACTGTTTAATTCTATTTATGTAAATACACAGAATGTATCTGCCCATTCTACAAATCTCCAGGGCAAATCTACAGAGACAATAAGTAGGTTCATGGTTACCGAGGCTTGGAGGATTGAGGGAAAATAAGAAGTGACTGCTAATGAGTTTGAGGTTTCTTTGGGATGATAAAAACGTTACGAAATTGTGGTGATGTTTGCACGTATCTATAGATGTATTGTGTTGTGCTTAGTTGCTCAGTCGTGTCTAACTCTTTGCAACCCCAAGGACTGCAGCCTGGCCAGGCTCCTTTGTCCATGGAGATTCTCCAGGCAAGAATACTGGAGTGGGTTGCCATGCCCTCTTCCAGGGGATCCTCCCAACCCAAGTCTCCCGCATTGCAGGCAGATTCTTTACTGTCTGAGCCATCAAATCATACACTTTCAGTGGGTGAATTGTGGGACTTGCCTGGTGGTCCAGTGGTTAGGCCTCTATGCCTCCAGTGCAGGGGGCACTGGTTTGAACCCTGGTCGGGGAAATAAGATCCCACAAGCCATGAGGAGTGGCCAAAAAGTAAGTAAGCAAATAAATAAATGGGTGACGTGTATTTGTGAATAGTATCTCAGTAAAGCTGTTTAAAAAAACAAAAAAAAAACAAAAACAAGCTTCTGGAAACAGGAGATATTATTATCAACAGCAACAATATCACAGGAAGTTAAACCTGGCTAGGACTCAGCGTATGGTGGACTCCCAGGAAGCCAACCTGGAAGATTCCCAGCATGGACTGGAATTCCAGACGCCGTGTCCAGCTGGCACGGAGTGGGGAGGAGTCCTGCCTGGTCCACTGAGCAGTGAACGGCTCGAGTGAACACGCCTCCACTTACATATATCGATCGTTTACCTCCCTCTGTTCCCAGCGCTAGATCTATGAGCAAGAGGAAAGGAAAAAGGAGTGAGGGCTTAAACTCTTATCACTAAAGTGAGTCCCCTCTACATTAAAAAACTATACAGACCCTGTGGCAGGAATGGGTTCTAGTCTTGGGGCATAAATTTGTGTGTGTGGAAAAAAGACTTATTGGTGAATTTAGCAGTATTTTTCGTTGAACTGGCAGTTGCTAACCATTACACCAGTATTTATTTGATTCTTAAAGAGTACAAAACCATGGACCACAAATAAAGAAGATGGAGTAATAGTTTGTGGCTGGGCCACTAGCTTTAAACTTGAAATGAAGTGTCCAGTTTTGAGTTACTGTGTCCAACCACCATTTGTACAGTTTGAAAAGTGGGAGCATTTTTCCAGGCTGTCAGTGAGACTGTAGTTCATTCCCGTGAATGATATCGCTGAAGGAGCAGTTGTTCTGCTGTGAGCACTTCACTCATGACCAGAATATATTAAATGTATTAATCTGGGCCTCCCGGCGTAATTTAGGAAGGGCTTCTATTTGACACATCCCTGTACATCCTTGTTTTATTGCTTGCTCCCGCAGGTAACAATGTCTCAAAGGTCTCGCTCCTGAATGAAGTTAAAACTGCAGGTCACCCAATAGCATATGCAGTTTTGTAGCTCATTTTGCTGTCAAAATTACCACCCTGCAACAACATGACACGTTAATGGGGACGTGGCGTGATTTACCTCGCCGGCTCTGGGCCCCGTGGCCGGAGAGGATGCCCCACATCCAAGCGGCCATGTGTTTGGGAAAGCTGATACCTCAGCCCTTCAGCTCTGCCTTTGGTACCCAAACTACGTCACCCCATGTGGCAGGCCTCTCCTGAGATGAAAATAAGCGGTGGGTGAGATTGCCAAATAATTGTTAGGCTTGTTTTAAGTCACTAGGGAAGAAAATGTCTATTTCAAGCAAGCTAGTCCTCCAGGGACAGAGAGGACTCGGCCAATTTCTCCGTGAGCCTGGAGACTGCGGTCTGTTAAGAGCATGTCCAAGGCTTATGTAAAAACATCTAATTTTAAGGCTAATGGGTGCCTCCTTGACTTATGATTTTTTTAATAAAAAAAAGATGTTTTTAACTGGTGTATGATTGCTTTACAATGTTGTGTCCGTTTCTATGTGCAGCAACGTGAATCAGCTTTATATATACACGTATCCCCTCCTTCTTTTGACTTACAATTCAACCCAACATTTTCCTACCCCGTAAAAGCCAGCATCTTTGGAATGTTTGTTTTCTCAAGGAATAAGAGGAGCCCACAAAGCTGGGCTGTGCCTTTAATAAAATTATGGCTTGCCCATATGGGAAGAATGTTGGAGGCAGCTCAAAACCATCCGGAAGACTGAACTGGAGGCTGGGCTGCATTTGAACTCTCAGGGTCCTAGATGCTTTTGCCTTTGTGTGCTCCTCCTGCCATTAAAAATAAGTTTAAAAATACATCATTTAAAATACTTGTAAACTATATAAATATGTATATAAATATATAATGGACTTATGTGTTTTAAATTGCATTTTATGACTGCATTGGTATGAAGACAAGTAAAAGTTGGACTAGATTCATGATTAGAAAGACTTTACTGCGATATTAAATTTTCTGCTTCTGATTCTGGAAGAAATGAAAATTAAAACATTTCTTTGGGTCCTAGGGACAGTGCCTGGTGGGTACATTGGCCCTGACCTGGGTTGCAGGATCCAACCTTCAAATCCTCCTCTGAGAATTTCTCTTTCAAGGCCAGGATATTCTGACTGAGGCAGCTCATTGGAAGAGCTAAGATGAAGGGCATCGTGTGTCCCCCATCACGACCCAGACAGCTCCCCAAGCTGCTCTATGGTTCCCCACCCCCGGTGATGTCAGACATGCTCTCCTTAAATGGCTCCCTCCAGTTCCCATTGATCTGCCTTAATTTAAAACAAATAGGACCATGGCTGTGGATTTTCCGGTGCATTTGAGAGCCGGTACTGTTCGTGAACGCAGGAGCAGAACGCTCCAACTGCGGGCGTGGTGGGCTGTGATGATAGGAAAGGGCGTTAATGATGGGCTGTGATGGCTGACCCTTGACCTCATCGACCGCAGCCCCTCTCCCCAGCTGAGTTTCTGCAGTCTGGTCATCTGTGAGGGGTTTAAAGGGCAGCTGTTGTCCCCAGTCAACCAGCCTGCCATTAATAATGTTTTCATCCGTGACAGTGACAAACCCGTGGTACTTGAGGAGAGTTTATTAAGGTCAGTCTATAAATAAGAATTAAATTTTTTAAAAAATGGGTTGACACAGGTAAACAGACAGACAAATAAAGTGATTGGGCAAAACAATAAATATAAGAATGAACAAGATGCTTGGAGAGCTCTGCCTGGAAAGGGAGGCCCAGGCCATTCTCTCTCCTCCAGCCTCTCTGCAAGTTTAAATTTCATGAAGCTGCTTCAGAGCACATAGGTTTTGTGAATCTCGGCCCTGGCTAATATTTTGTCATGTAACGCCTGTTCTCTCAGCTGATAAAAAGAATTACAGCCATTTCTCTATGTCAAGCATAAAACTGAGGGCTGGTAAAATTTAAATGTCTCATCTGTCCCTGGCTTGCATGCAAATGGCCTGACCCGAGAGCTCTGCTCCAGGCCTGCGGGCAAGTGACAGTTGGTGCTGGCTTGCTGGTCCAGCCCTTGTCTGGGGACTGACTCAGCAAAGTGGCCAGGGAGGCTCTGAGCCAGAAACCTGTCCTCCTGCAGCCTGGTCCTGGCTCAGAGGGCAGGCTTTCCCCCCTACTGTCTGCATGTGTTTGGAGTGTTGGCACAGAGCATTCTACGTCTTTACTTAGTCATGTGGCTTGTTCTACTCAAGGTTTTAACAATCCTGATGATGATTCTCTTTCTGATTGCGCTGCATAGCATGTGAGATCTTAGTTCCCTGACCAGGGAACAAACCTGAGCCCCCTGCAGTGGATTAACCACTGGATCACCAGGGAAGTCCTGAGAATCATGATGATTTTTAATGACACACTTAAACTGTTTTCAATACTCATTTGTGTGTGTCGGCTCATGGAACCCTCACAAGAAAGGCTCAGGGAAAGTTTGATGATCTCCATTGGGAAGATGTTCTGGGCACAGAGAGGCTAGGCCAGCTTGAGTCACTCAGGACACAGGAGCTGAGCCAGGCCGCTGTCCACTAACTGTGAGGAGAAGAAGTGAAGAAGGCAGTGGGTAGGAAGCCCAGGCTCCGCAGGGAGATGGGACTTGGTCAGCGTTCCACCTGCCAGGCATGCCCATTAGCAAGGACATGGAGTCATCTTGACCTCAGTGATAACAATGGAGCACGGTGGTTTTTATTGCTGTTCAGTCGCTCAGTTGTGTCCGACTCTTTGCGACCCCATGGACTGCAGCACGCCAGGCTTCCCTGTCCTTTGCCATCTCCTGGAGCTTGCTCAAACTCATGTCCATCCTCTGTCATCCCCTTCTCCTCCCACCTTCAATCTTTCCTGCATCAGGATCTTTTCCAATGAGTCAGTTCTTCGCATCAGGTGGCCAAAGTGTTGAAGCTTCAGCTTCAACATCAGTCCTTCCAATGAGTATTCAGGACTGATTTCCTTTAGGATGGACTGGTCGGATCTCCTTGCAGTCCAAGGGACTCTCAAGGGTCTTCTCCAGCACCAGAGTTCAGAAGCATCAATTCTTTGGCGCACAGCCTTCTCCATCAGTTCTTCAGCAGTCAGCTTCAGCATTGTGGTGTCAGGCCCTAAAGAACCTTTGAGGTCTGGCTGGTGCTTTATGCCACATAAGGGAATGTTGCTGTGTTCCTTCTTTGAGAGCAATGAGACTGAGGCACCCGTGGTAGTCAATTCTCAGTTAAGGAGAATCATCAGTCAATCAGGATGTCCCTAATGCAGAAGCAGGCAATAGACAAGACGACAAGGTCCCCGAAATGTTCTGCTCTCTGTGGCTTCTCTTGTTGAGTTGACCCATGCTAACCCAGGCCCAAGCTGGGGGGTCTCGGGGTCCCCCAAAGACTGGGAGCTGCACACAGTTCCCACCTGGAACCACAGGCAGCTGCTACGTGTCTGAAGGACCTTCGTGCTCTCTCTGCGGGAGCCTCGGTTTCCCCCTGGGCAGTGGGGGTGACACCCTTCTGTCTCAGAACCTCAAACAGCTCTCCAAAAGGGCCTCAGAAACGAGGGTCGAGGGGCACACACCATGGTCCGGTCAGGCCTGGGAGCACACTATCTTTAAAAAGAGAGATATTTATCGATTTGGCTGCGTTGGGTCTTAGTCGTGGCACGCAAGATCTTTCATTGTGGTGTGTGGGCTGTCTCTAGTTAAGGTCTGACTTCTCTCTCGAGTTGTGGCGCAGGTTGAGTGACCGTGGTTTGAAGGCTTCGTTGCCCTGTAGGCATGTGGGATCTTAATTCCCCGATCAGGGATCGAACCTGCATCCCCGGCATTGGAAGGTGGATTCTTAACCACTGCACTGCCCGGGAAGTCCCTGTAGCACGATCTTACACTGGCCTTGTTTTCTGAGACTCTGAGTGGTCCAGGGAACCAGCATTCACCTGGATTTTTCCCCATTTTTTTTGCTCCAAATTTGACAGCAACATGGACAGCCCATGAACACTGGCCTGGAAAGGTCCTGACAAGTGAGGCGGGAGACAAAAAATGAGGTGGTATTTCTCTTTCCCTCTTTGAATGACCCCCAACCCACCCCAGAGGACTCTGCCTGCTCTTCTCACCCAGGCACCTGAGCTCGAGTTGGGGGAGCAACTGGTCCTGCCCAGGGCACCCACATGTGAGGCACAGGGTGGGCAAGGCAGGTGGGAAAGTGAGTTTAGGGTGGGGGGAGTCTGGCGGGCTTGCCAAGAGAGGGAGAGGCCTCCTCCAGGACCCCAGGCGGCCCCCAGGCAGGGGAGAGAGTCCCTCCAGGTGCCACTCCCCACCAGCCCCAGGAGCAATGAAAACTGACTTCAGACACACCCGTGCCCCTGGCAGCAGCCCCTCCTGGGGCCCTTCCCTTCTCCCCCACTCCATGCCCAGCCTCTCCAACCTGGTGCTCACCCTCTCCCACATCCTCTTTGCTCACTTTCTTCATGATCTGAAATTGCATGTTTCCCCTTTGGGGCCTGTCTGCCTCTCCCCCTAAGAGTGCAAGTGCCTGGGGCCCAGGGAGCAGGGGGCTCCCCCCTCAATAACACGGGACCAGGAAGTGAATGTGAGGGACAATCACGACCCAGAACGATCTTCCACGGGTGGACACCCCCAACCAGGATGGCACCTCCGCTGGAAAGTGCAGCCCCTCCCTGAGCGAGCGGACGTGCCCCCATTCTTCCTGATTCATCTCATGGGCCTGCTTTCCAGGACTCTCCAGAGAGTTTCTAGAAGCTTCCAGAGCAGGAGTGAGGAAGATTCCTGACCTCCTGTCTCTGATCCCAGGCTTGAAGTCTAGGGGCACAGAGGCCAAGCTGTTGCCACTGTAAACAAGCTAGGTTAAGGTGGTGGCTGTGCCTGAGGGTCAGACCAGGCCACAGAGACTGTGGTGGGAGAAATGGACCCGGGCTGGGCATCTTGGGTGGACTTTACTGATTTTTCCCAGTGTTAAAATCAAAGCCCAGGGGCTTCCCTATTGGTCCAGCGGCCCACACTCCGCACTCCCCATACAGGGGCTCAGGTTTGATCTCTGGTCGGGGAACTAGATCCCGCATGCCACAGCCAAAGAAGTAAATATATATTTAAAAAATCAAAGCCCAAAAGGCATGTAATTGGACTTCTTTCAAAAACTGGCAGCCGTACTTCAGCCTGTAATCACACCATAACTGGTGATGCCCCACAACCTCTAAGCTTCTGAGATTCCATCTGTGTGACTCACGACAGCCACCCCCTGGGAGTTAGAACTCACCATGGTCTCACCCACGTCATGCGGATGATGGCGCCCCTTCCATTCCTTCCTGCATCTGATTCCCTCTGTGACATTTTAATCAGTTTGAACTGGAGCAAATCTCCCTTAATCACCCTCTGAAAATCTTTAATTGTTAAAATTCGTTTCTTTTTTTCTGCTTAAAGTTTCATTATTTTTAAATAATCCAATTTTACGGGCATTGCATCCTTAATGTGACCTAATTATAGGGGATGTTTTGGTAAAGAAGCAGTGGGCTGCTTTATTCACGAGTCTTCGCCTTCCCACGAAAGTGGCTGCCTTGAGAATTTTCAGGATTCCGATCATTGCACACTGTAATTATACGTATTTTTACTGGCAGCTGTGAAAATGCTGCGCTTCAAATAATTAAATGAAACACAACCAGAACTGCACGAGAAGATACACACCTTCATAAAAGCAACAAAATTGGCTTCAGATTACATCTTCAGAGCTACCTTGATGAGGCCCCAGCTAATGCCCATTTTCCACTGTCCCCCAAGAAGCAGTGGGAAATGTACGAATTTGTCTCCAAATAAGTGAATTCGGGACATCTGAGTCCTGGCTCTGCTTCTTCGCCAGCAGTGTGACCTTGGCTGAGCCATTTTCCTCCTGGGTTTTTGTTTCCTTACCTGTAAAGTGGGGTTGATGATAACAGTACAGCTTCCCAGCACAGCCGTGAGTATCAAGTGAGATGATGGAAGTAAACCTGCTTTGTACAAATTAGAAGGACCCAATGAGCTGCTCAGAGCCTCAGCTTCCCCAGAGGATGAATTGGAGGAACTGAAGGCTTGGTGTCCATCAGCCAAGCCAACGTCTTCCACCACTGGGCCTTGTTCTGCCCTCAAGCTGGACACTCCAATACGCTCCCTATCATCTCAGGAGCCCCACTGACCCAGGGCCCCAGGGTCAAGTGTCCTGACATCTCCATTTCCACTCACTGTTTTCATTCTCCTTGAGGATGACTGGAGATCTAAGGAAATGGGTATTTCAGGAAAGCCCAAAGCACAGGGCACGGAGCCACTGTCTCCAGAGTCAGCCTTCTTTGTTTTTACATAAATGTAAAACTTGACCGCGTGAAATCAACCATGACTGTTTTTGGTGAAACCTTTTGTAAAATAATCTGAAAATAAGCTTTTAATACACATTTCTTAAATGAATGGATGGACCAGAGCCATCAAAAACAAAAAGACAAACTTTTGGGAATATAAATAGAGATAATGTCTCCTTATTTCTTAAATCTGAGCCAGGCCCCTATTTGAGCAAGAAGGCAGGTGCTTGGTTTTCCCGTTGCAAGCAATTCAACAGGCTTGTTCTCACCGTGCCATGGAACCCTCAGCTGGCATGGATTTATTTCTCCACAGCATCGGACATTGTAGACCCGTCTGAGGTTTAAATACACAGGTCATATTGACAGGACCAGTGTCCTTAAAGGAGGAGGGACGTGCAAGTGAACTGTGGCCATCTTCACCATCTGTTGGTGTGCATTCACCTGCCACCTGGAGTCACTCTGGGGCTGCGGCCCCCTCACCATCACTTTCAGATTCTACTTACTTTTACCTTTTCTCTGCTCCATGTACCACTTGTTTACTCTTTGACATGACTAATTATAACCCTTGTTTGAAGAATGACACCATTTACTGAAGTCACTTCAGATGCCACTCCATGGGCCCAAGGGCCACCAGAGACATCGAGGGAAGTAGACCATCGTCCTGCTGGACTCTGGGCAGCAGGCAGCTTGCAGCAAGGCTGTTGTCGAAATGAGACCATAGCCCAGTGAAACTGAAGGCAGGAAGTGACTTCTTTCAGCAGCAGGGGAGATGGCCGGCAGGAAGAACTCTGGGATGGGGGTTTCTGCCAAGGGGCGGTCCTGCCCTGGCTGCATCCCCAGGCCCCTCCACTCCAGAAGCTGTAGCATCCCCTGAGGTGGCTGCTGCCATCTCCCTCCAAGACAAAAGGTGCCATGGCAACTGTTGCGATTAATCACCCCTAACATCTAAAGGATTGACGGCTGGGGTCATTTGGCACAATGGCAAAGCCCAAGGGACTGCATGGCTCCTTCCCACCTGAGAAGACTAGGAGCATCACTGGCCTCTTAGAACCTCAGTGTCCTTGTCTCTAAAATGGGACCAGGAATAATGAGTATCACACTAATCACTTAGAGCTTCCCAGATGGTACAGTGGGAAACATTCTGCCTGCCAATCCAGGAGACACAAGAGATGTGTGTTCGATATCTGGGTTGGGAAGATCCCCTAGAGTAGAAAATAGCAATCCACTCCACAATTCTTGCCTGGAGAATCCCATGGAGAGAGGAGCCTGGGGGGCTACAGTCGATGGGGTCACAAAGGGTTGGACATGACTGAGCGTGCACGCACATGTGAACACTAGTAATTTGGTCGTAGGATCATCCGTGTAAAATAAACAGCAAATACACTATTCAGTATAGTACTTTCACTCATGTTAATCATGTTTTCGGAGAAGGCAATGGCACCCCACCCCAGTACTCTTGCCTGGAAAATCCCATGGATGGAGGTATCCTTATGATAACTTCGGGAATTTTTATTAGCGTGATGATTTTACTGATGAGGAAATTAGGGTTCCAAGAGGCCCCGTGACTCTTGTGGTCAGTGAGCTGGCAGAGGGTGGTGCTGGCGATCAGCTCAGGGTGCTCTGCACTAGCATGTCCCCATTGGCCCCTCAGTGCGCATCACCAGTTCAGTTTCCTCAGCAAGTCCCTCCAAAGAGCCAAACAAACCACTCAGCAAGAGCATTTAGATCAGTGCTGTCAATATTATGGACACGGTCACTTGTGGCCACATGTAACCAAAATGAAATCAAGTTTAAAATCTAGTTCCCGAGCCGCAACAGAAGTCTCTGGTGCTGAGGAACTGGCTCTATCAGACCATGGTTCTTCCCCTGTTAAAACCATTTTTTCCCTCCTATCTCTGGTCTATAAGTATTTTTTAAAAGAAGGAAAGGAAAAAAATCTGCATTGGAATCGACTTCCGTATCAATCCATGTTACGTTGCCATCCATGATTTAAGACTGTATAATCTTGAATAATCTATATCATTTTAACAAATAAATGATTTACTATGACAGGGAAAAAAAGAAACCTGTTTCCTCCGTTTTACCAGTTGCTGTGGCGGGTGTGCTGGGCTGTACACTGTTTACGCTGGCTCAGAACTTTTCCGAACCTTCCTCTCAGCCCCGTCTTCTCTCCATGGGCAAAATCTTTCTTCAGGTCAAAAAAACTGAGCTTGTTTCATCGGCACCAGCCAGTTAGGAGATGGCAAGTCTTCTCTAATTTGCAGCAAATCTGACAGCAAAGACAGAGATGTTACAATCTTGATCAGAAAGAACAAAATCCTGCTGGGGGAAAAGGGACAATTCACTCATCAAGTATTGTTTAAATTATTTGAAAATATACTGCATCTGTTTAATGTTTAAAGCCAAAGAAAGTGGCAAAGTAACCGAGCATGAGATAGCTTTCAATAAATAATCATGGAATAAATAGGAATATTCGCATGGGAGCCCTGGAAATGCACGAGTAGTTTGGTACCAATAAAATGCAAAGGATAAAAATAAAATACAATACTGCGGCAAAAGTATTTATATAAATCATGAAAATGTAAGGAAAGAAAAAGAGCCAGCTGCCCCAGCTCACATTGGGAACAAGGTAATATGAGAAATATAAGTCTGCCACCAAAGACTGTATTAGAAGCTGGGAAATAACGAACACGATTGCATTGTAGTTTTTCCAAGGGTGAAATTTACAAACGATTTACTATAAATGTTTACCCAGTGTACAATAGAGAAACGTGATCAGAGATAATTTATCTTAAAATTTTCACTGCATTCTTACGTATTCCACTTGAGAAGGGAACATGGGGCTTTTAAACATGCTATGGTATGTTCACCTCCCCCCAGAGGCCTCCCACCCTCTTTTTTATTTTTATTTTTTTTCCTTTTTGGCTTAACTAAAGTGACTGGACAAAGTTGTCCCTTCAAACCTCTGCTAAGAAAACCAAGTTGTGTGGCCTGCAGTGAGGTATTAATTAATGACCAATCAGATCAATACCCATTCCATGAATCCATTTCAGAGCAAAATCCACATCTGGAGGAAGGAACACTTTGCTCTTATAACCTACATGGAGAGGGCTGATAGACGTCCCCCTGTGGGTCTCCTGCACCTAATGGGGTTCATACCTTTGTTTGTTGAACAAACTATTCTCTAGACCAGTTCAAGTTAAAGACAAAATCTTTGGAGCTGGAAGACAGACATTCAAGCTCAGCTCTGCCCTTATCTGTCCTCAGGCCTCCCTCAAACTGTTTAGTTTGTTTTTCAGTAAAGGGGACCCACGGATGTGATGTTAGAAGCACTTTTATACCATGAAGCATTAGCATTAGATGTTATTGTTCAGTCGCTAAATCAAGTCTGACTCTGCGACCCCATGGACGGCAGCACGCCAGGCCTCCCTGTCCATCACTA